>NW_017729028.1:6954833-6961814 GCF_001723915.1 Gavialis gangeticus
TTGGCTGGACTTCAGCTCCACCTCTGAGGAAGTCATTTGGTACTCAGCCGTGAGGTTAAAATAATAAAACTAGTATTTCACTGCCCACTATTAATAGGCTTATACTACTGGGACTTTTGAAAGGAGATTATGGACTATTAATCACAGACTAATGTCTGTAAGTACATTGACTGTGCTGCTGAATATTGTTGTTGCATTTAGGTTTGCCATGGGCCATGTCAGAATTCTGTTTATAAATGACAAGCTGTCAGATGGAGTTATCTGTAAAGACATCAAATAGTTTTTGTAATTACTGGTCATAAGGGTCGCTTCTGAAATTTTTTTTTTTAAAGTTGAGAAGTGTGTCAAAAGTGAATGTAAAATAATAGAAAGGAGAAGGTTTCAGACTAAGTGAAGGTGTGGTTCAGTATAATTGGCTTCCATTAATGACTTTTATAAGTGTTTTATAACCAGTCAGGGTGTTGTGCATTGACAGTCGTATTTGATTAATCCAGTCTAATCATAGGATATATTCTGAGAAAAATAGCTCGCTTGTTCTCTGTACTATCGGTATAAATGTGTATTTAGCATAAATACTAATGCTGTAAATGGCTCTTTTAACATTCACACCCACAGTTCACCAGCTGTGTGTTGATCTAACCTTATTTCTAAAGGCACATTTGTATTTTCTGAGCTATGGAATGTTACGAATACAATTTGGTCATGTGCTATGCATACGAATCCTCAACTGTATCTATTATAATTATTAGAGCACAATAATTACAATGATTATCATTACAATGAGAAAAATAATGCTGAAGTTTATATAGCAAACAGATGACATTCTGCAAGACTCAGAGTAAACTAAATAGGGCACTTTTGCTTGTGTGCATGGGCTGAGCAACATTGTCCCAGCTGTCCATCAGTCATGTCCCTGAACTGAACTGGTTTGTCCCTTAGTAAGCTGATAAGAGGCTTGGGCTCATATACTTGCTATGGACTGTTGATAAAATTTTACCAACCCATTTTCAAAAGCATATTTGTTGTGTAGGAGAACATTTTTCATTGGGCTTATTAAGCTGATCAGTCCCACAGAGATTTTTTTAAATTCAGACCAGGATTCAGATTTAGACCAGGATTCTGTGTCAAAATCTGACCATGATGTTCCTGCATCATAGCAAATGCATGAGCGCAATCATTTTTTGTTTGAAATGCAATCTAAATTTAAAACTCAGTGTATACAGTTGCTTTGTATTCCGACAAAGAAGAGAGAACAGCTTGAAATCTGCATCTGTTTTCAGGCAAAATGCTTATAAATGGAATTAAGCTTTTCAAAATAAAAATTCTGACCATCAGGACTTGGAGCTTTCTAGAAGTGCTTTAAACATTTTTTTACAAAATAAATCTAGTCCATATGATTGCCAAGGTAACCTCCCATATGTGAAAGAAGTATAAGCTAATGCAGTTCTCCCACGGAGGCCTAGTGCCTAGTCCCCACTTACCTGCCTCCAGCGGCAGACATCAGTAATCACCACCCAGCTACCAGAACGTACATAGCTACAAGCCTCTACTAGGTTCCTTTTGCAGCAGCTGTGCTGTCACAGTGTGGCATGCACTCTAGGAAAAGGCCATGGCAACTGGCAAAAGTGAGGGATTGTCTATGTGCCCCTTATGCTCACTTGCAGACAGTGGCAGAAAGCTGTCGCTTCTGATACAGTACTCATAAGATGCCAAGAGTGAAAAGAGTTCAAAGTCTTGTAAATAGTGCTGTTTCTGCAAAGAAGTCTGATCAGTTGTGCAGTGCTGTTTGGTAAAAATTTGAGTAGTTGTAGGTGACCTTTATTTTAGTGGGCAAATTGAAAACAAAAGTTAGATCAGAAGCCTCTCAGTAGCCAGGAGACTGAGAATGATTACTGCTTTTCCTTCCTGCTAGCCATTAAAGCCTGAGGAGCTTTTGGCTTAGCATTAATTTTACTACATGGTGTCTGATATAAAAGATGGAACAAAGTTCAGTGAGACCAGCCTGGCAAGACTCTTAGTAGTTTGCAGTATGAGGCAGTGTCTTTTCATCTGGTTGCTGCCTCTGGTCAATTGAACAACTCCCCTTAAAGATCTGTCTCTATCTAGTAGCTTTAGCTTTCTGGCTGTTAGGTATTGGGCCTGGATGCTGGAATCAGATGGAGGAGAGCTACATTATTGACTCACTGTATGACTTTGGGTAAATCTTACTCTCTCCGCACATTTGTTTTCACTCATTCTTTTTTAGCCTTGTTTGTTTAGATTGTAAATACTTGTGGTAGGGACTCTCTTACTATGTGTTTGTATAGAGTCTAGCACAGTGGGATCCCAAGTTCAGCTGGGGGCACCTTTGTGTTACCATAATGGAAATAGTAAACAGGTGGTGGTGATTATGATGAGAACAAAATGACACCATAAAAAATGCAGGAACATGTGCTATGAGATGCAATAGAAGAGGTAAGGGGAACACCATTGGAGCAAAGTTGGTGCCAAAAATACAAGAGATTAAGAAGAGAAGTATTAAACTGCTTTTTAAAAGCATTGCCGAGTGGAGTGAATTAAATGAGACAATTTTGTTAAAATTAAACACACACACAAAAATCAGTGCACAAGAGTTTTGTTCCTTTAAAACTGCAAGAGGGGAATGTGGCTTTACTGGGTAGGTTGGTCAGGGGTGGTGGTGACATAAGTGCAATATCTTTCAAGATGTAATAATTTTAAACTTCTAACCAGCATGTGGTAGTTAGTCCTGCTAAATATATTTAAAGCAAGTAGTATAATATCAGCATGTAATCTTTTGTTGTTTTTAGCAACCCAGCCCTAATCGGAGAGAAGACAGGCCTGTCAGTTTCTATCAGCTGGGATCAAACCAACTTCAGCCTAATGTAGCATCTTTGGCACGAGATGCAGCAAATATTGCTAAGGATAAACAAAGAGGTTTTATGCCTAGTATATTACAGAATGAAACCTATGGAGCAATACTCAGTGGTAGTCCAACTTCCATTCAGCCTGCAGTACCTGTTACAACAAGCGCACCTCCCCTACCTCCAAGGAATATTGGCAAAGGTACTAACGCTGGAAAATATAGTATTTTAGAAGAAATGGGATCATAATATTTTTTTCTTACATTTTGAAGATTTGTTTTACAGTTCCGTTGCACAGGTAGGTATTAGAGCTATTTTTTGATGACTTTTGTATTTGAGATGAATCGGCAGAACATATTCCAAGCTTGATTTTCATTGTACATGGTAGTGAAGGAAAAAAGTATTCTGCATTGTGCTTCTGCTATACAGAACTGCTATACATGCAGAACTATTCTGCTATACATATCTACAAACAATTGATGAAGCTCACAGGCACTTATAAGAAGTGAGTAACAGATTGGGTGATTTAGAACAAAAAGAGCCTTCTGCATATGTGCCATCTTTCATTACATTTACTTCATGAAGGTTTCCGACTCCCAGGTAATTTTAATCAGTTTTGAAATTCTTTAAGTATCTAGCTTGTGTAGTAATATTTCTTCTTAAAAATGCCTGGACAGAGGAAGAGCATGCTGCATAATGTGAAATAAGTTTAACAGTGATAACTGTGCAGAGACTTTTCTGAGATCTGTCCTAGGAAGTGTTGAAATGAAAGTAAAATATAAACAGTATGACAATTTGGGTAATTGGGTGGTTGAGGGAGTTGGTAACTGGCCAAAACTTAAAACTGTATCATTACTCATTATCTGGGATCCTGGCTTTCCCTGATAAAAAATTGCAAGGTCTCTGATAAAAAAAATTGCAAGTTCCCTGATAAAAACCCCAAAACCTGTGATTAAAATGAAAGGCCTCTCACTTCCCCTCCCCCCAGTCCCTCCCTGGCCTTACTAGTGCCCCCTCACTCCCCACCTCCCCACTGCTGCATGCAGTCCTGGGGGGCAGCAGGGACTTGTGCCCCCCAGATTTGTGAATGGGGTGGGGGCAGGCACAGGCTGCCTGCTGTGGGCTTGGGCTCCTGCCCTGCTGCCATCCACAGATGAGCCTCTCATGGTCCCATCTTGCTCCCCACCAAGGCGCTGTGGCTGTGCATTGCGGCCCCAAGCCCCATGCACTGTTTGGCTGAACAGCAGCCTCAGCCCTAGGCATGCCCTGCCCTTCCTAACTCCCTCCTATGGGGGCCTCAACCGCCCCCCCACCCCTTAGCTATGGAAGCTGCTCTTCATGTGCATATATGTAAACATGGTGCGCCTGGCCAACCTCCTCCTGCTCCCTCCCACCCTCTTGCAGACTAGAACTCTGCCAGCCTGCAGAGAGCTGTTTGCAAAACTGCAAAATTCATGGGTTTGTCCTGTAAAATGAGAAATCCACGTTTGCCTCTGATAAAGGGTAAAATCTGCAGTTTCCTCCATTTTTCCATGGGAAACAGAAAACCCAGATCCCTGCTCATTATCCCTTTTTCAGAAGGTCTGTGTAAAATTAATAGGCCTCAGCCCTGTTCATAGGGCTTGTAAGTAATACAGATACTTTTATTACAGGAGCTACTATTACAGCCAAGGCTGGACTTCCCTCTTACTTTAAGATATAGATCATGGTGATGGAACAGCCTGGAGAAATTTTTCAGTGCCTGTCTTTATATGTTGCACTTATTTGGTGAATAAGAATCTCTGTCTTTTATGCCTTCAGCAATCTAGCATCTTTCCTGAATACCAATATATTTAAAACATATAAATGCAAGTAAATACTGTTACACATATGTAAGGCCTTTTATCCTACATAAGTTTGGACTTGGTGTTTTGGGATGTGTGTAGAAGACTTATCTGCCCTGTAACAGCTTGCTCTCTGTAGGGGAAACTGTCCTTTTCTTGGGATTTGACTTTATTAACAGCTAGATAAACAATAAGATAGCATAAAGTACATAACTGACTGGATACGGGAATGGTTTCTGGCCCTTTTTGGAAGTGTAAGGGTGTTACCAAAGTTAGAGTACAAGACTTGATATAGTATGGATTTTATCTGGTCTGGCAAATTGTGCAGCTGTGGTATGAGCTAGCTCAGAGTTGCATAATTTTGTATTTCTTAAAAAGGATGGTAAGATACTATAGGAATGGGAGCACCCAGATTGGAATACACTTTGACTAAACAGTGGACATGACTGGTAAATTAAAGTAACGATTTTGTTCTTGGACCAAATTTTGTTTCTGAGTACCTATAGCATTTTACCCATTGCCACTTAATTAAATGACCAACATATTTTTTTTTCTTGTCCACACCCCGACCTGAAACTGTTAGGCAATAGTGCAATGCTGCTTATGCCAGGAAAACATTCCTCCTGGGTTAAAATCAAAATATATTAGCAGTTGGTTTCATTAGCCTCTTTTATTTTGCTCGCCTAGTTGAATGTGTTTTGGACTTATTACTGATCTTGTTTCTTATTAGCTGCTTTTATTATTATTATTGTTATTGTTGTTATTATTATTAGACTCCTAATTTTAGAATGCTCTTCAAATCTTCTAATCCCTCTGTGCCTACACTCCATGAAAACTGATGCTTATACCTACTTCATATTTACTATATTTTTCATCTTTTTTTAATATGGTGATCACATACTCTTGAGTAGGCAAAAAGTATATGCCAATAGGCTGATTGTTTGTTCACAGAAACAGAACTTGCAATGTTTTGTAGTGACATGGGGAGAAAGCTCTTGAGTCTTAAAATATAGTAATTTAGTAAATTATGGTTTAGGAGTCGCTTCTAAAATACAAAAGCAATGCTATATATGTAGGTGCTGTAATTGTTGCTCCTACTTTGGGTGAAACTCAGAATTGCACTTTTATGGAAGGCCAAAATCAAAACTGATGTTACCCTTTTTAGTCAGTGATGTCCTCGAACCTTCACATGAGCTGGAGTCTGTCCCTTGTAGTTTTTGGAGACTGATAGGGCTGTTAGTCAGGAGTTAGTGATGGTCATACAACTCAGTTTCTGATTTCCTGTGGAGAAATCCCTGCCCTTATTTCTGCTAGCTAGCCTCAGATTCATGAGCTGTGAAACAGGTTTTAAAATCACCATATTTTGTAATGCTGATCTGAGACAAATGTTTACATAGCTAAAATGTAGGCAGGGTTCACATTACATTTTGACTCCTGGTGGGGTGGGGTCTACAAAAAAAAAAATTGGGCTGCCCATCTCAGTGCCCTAATAAATTAGAGACACCCCCCTGTTATGATTTTCAAATCTTATGGGGGAGGCTCAGCCCCCCCAAGATCCCCTGTAATTCAGACCCTGATAGTAGGGATGCTTTAATCAGAAACTTCTGTTGCTTTCATTCAACTGTGATTTATCTTTTTATAGTCTTCCAAGAAGGTAGTGATTTCTGTCAGTTTGTATACAGGCGACCCTTGCCATTCGTGGGGGATATGTTCTCGTATCCCCCGCAAACGGCGAAATCCGCGAATAAGGCACTGCGTTCATGCCCCGAGTGGCTGGTGGGGGGCATGGGTCTGGCAGTGGCAGTGGGAGCGCTGCAGCAGCAGCGGGAGCGCTGCAGCAGGAGCCTGGCGGCAGCAAGCACAGAGCTCCCAAGGAGCTCCTGTAAGCATATAAAGTGTATTTAAAATGCAGGTTTGGCGTTCATGAATATTTGAAACTGCGAATGCCAATCCCATGAATAGCGAGGGTTTCCTGTACTATACAGGGATGCCATTTTTAAAAAGGCAGGTGTGACACTTAACACTTCCTGTATCTATGCAGTAATAATAATAATAAAGAATTCTCTCCTTTTAGTTCAGCCTTCAGTTCTTGGCAGTGGTGTTCAGACAACTTCTTCTAACACAATGTGGAAGACTAATTCATTAGGAGTGGAAAGTATAAGCAGGCAGAGATCTTCCTCAGATCCACCAGCTATTCATCCCCCTGTGCCACCATTGCGTGTAACGTCTACAAGTATGTTCTTACTTTCCTCTGTTTTTTCCTCCTAATCATGGTTGGCCACCTTTTTCCTTTGGTT
>NW_017729028.1:6966814-6978663 GCF_001723915.1 Gavialis gangeticus
CTTTCCTCTGTTTTTTCCTCCTAATCATGGTTGGCCACCTTTTTCCTTTTTCACACCTCATGCTTCTGCTTTTGGTGATTTTTAACTCTAGCCTATAGTCACTCATCCAGCAATTTTTATTTCACTGTATGAATGGTCTTATCTAATATTCCAGAGGGGACTGGCTGGCATAGTGCAGTTTAACAGGAAATTCTGTCTGTTACAAGTTTTCTAAATAAAGTTTTAATTATTCATCTTGCCTTCCCTTTAATGAGATGTTTAAAAAAAAAAAAATGTTCAAAATAATGTTGGTGCTGTACCTCTCAATGTGTCACCTCCACGGTATACTTAATTTTCACTAGTTTTAGGAATACAGACAGTGATGTGAAAAGTTGGGGGTGATATAGTATAACAGTTTGCCAGCCTCTGGCTGAATTTCCCCAATCGAATTCTAAAAGTCTTCTCTAAAATCATGCTATAATTAAATGACCTCAGAGGAGTTCCTCTTTCAAGTACTTCCCATGGAATGTTGCTCACTTAACTGAATTTCAGTAAAACACAAACTGTAAGTCTTTGATTCAGCTGGGAAAATAAACATGTAATAAGTTCATCCCCATCTAGCAAAGCACTTGCAAGATCAGTGATTACAACAGTAGGGCAGTTGATCTTAAATTTCACATGCAAAGTGACATCCTTTGGATGGACTAGAGATTAAGTATGGGCCTGACCAAAAGTAATTCAGAACTACATCTAGAGAAAAGGCTGGGATACTGAGTGTTTACCTCAAAGCAAGTGCTAGAGCAAGGGTTGGGACCTGTGCTGGCCCATCAAACAGTGACTTGTAACCTATGAAGCTGGGATGCCAGTGGCAACTTGGGAGAGGGCCTGGGAGGGACAACTGGTGGCTCGGTCCAAGGACAATTTGGCGGGGGGAGGGGAGGGAAATCAGTGGCATTTGGCCTCAAGGGAATCAGGTTGCAAGTGACAGACCAAGCTGCATTAATTCAGCCCACTGCTCCTAAAGGTTGCAACCCCATGTGCTAGGGAGCTGCTTCTGGTCCTGACCTCTAGAGAAAGGTTCTTATTGTGCAAAGGAAGAGTTGCTGCCATTGGATGTTATAATGTTTTTTATAAATTATGATTAGTAAAGTACTTCTCTGCTTGGAAATATATAACAAATAAATGGTTGAGATTCTAAGAATAAAAGTTGAATAAGTAAGAATAAATAATAAGAAAAGTTTAATTCCACCACCTTTCCACCTTGCTTTTTTTATAGATATGCTCTCCCCAGCACCACCACCTCCAGTTGCAAAGACAGCCAGTGTTATAGAAGCTTTAAATCAGCAGTCAAAGCAAGTGCAAGCTGTTCCACAAGCTAAGCCTATACCACCACCACTGCCTCCACAACCTCCCAATAGAATCTCTCAAAAAAAGCCTTCTTCTGGGTAAGTGATGCCATTTTAGTATTTAATTCATGAACCACTGAATTTCTGTGTCCTTTTGCATTGTATTAATTGCTCAGATGGACTTATGATATAGATCTATTGATTTAGTCTCCTATTCACAAATAGCAAAACAGTAGTTTTTACAGCAATATGACTGTTACTGTGTTTCTAAGAGCACAATAAAGGAAGACTAGGAGTCCTATTTAAACTTGGAAAATAGTTTTAACATACATTTGCTATCTATAGAACTTTTAAAGTTCTGATTTATTTTCTATATAGATGAATGCTTAATTTCTTCTAAACAGGGCTGACAAGTCATCCCCCTTAACTAACAAAGGGCAGCCTAGAGGACCTGGAACTCTGCAACAGTCTGGTAAGTTCAGTTCGGAGGCATTTTATTTATTTTTTCTTAGTGTACTCTGGATATAATTTGTACATTCAATGCAACTGGACTAAACTAGAGGCAGGAACAAGTAACTGTCTTTAGTTTTATTAGTTTGTTTCTTGTAGGTGCCTCATGTCACTTTAGCTGTTTCAGTTAAGTCCCAATCTGCATGCCCTGATTCTACCTGATCAGCCTTCTGGGTCAAGTTGAGGGGCTGTACAGGTGCCCACCTATGCAGAGGAACTTGCAGAAAGAGGGCTTGTGCTTGGTTTCCTTCATTGTGTGTGTGGGTTGTCTGTATAAGAATGGTGGGGAGAGAAACATTGTGAAGAGATCATAAAACATCATTAGAAAAAACATGGCCTTGAAATCATGTAGCACCATTTCTGACTCATCCTTTAAATCTACTGAATTTCAGACTGATGTACCTCCAAACCATATTTTTCCTTCTGGGCAAGTAAGTTAATTGTAGTAATTTAATCTTAATAAGACACCCAGAGCAATGTAAAGGCTTTCTATGTGTGGTAATGCTGGAATTTCTCTTTCCATTACCTGTATAAATGTTAAATGTATATATTTGTGCATTCATTGTCATGAAGTCGCCTCTTCTATACTTCCTCTTGACTGCAAAGCTAGGGGAATGTCCTCTGATTGCCTCATGTTCCTCATTCAAGGGGATTTTTCTGTGTATTCTGTTGATGCCAAGAATCCCACCCCTAGGCCTAGTAAAGGGGTACAGATCTGGATACAGCTTTGCAGGTAGTAAGATGAGCATATCACAATGTGTGATCCTTTTCTTTCAGTGTAGGCAGGTTATAAAAAGATGGCACTCCAAAGTGAATGAGGAGAGGACATGGAGAAGCGTTTAGTTCTGCTGATTATCTAATCTGTCTCTGGCTGGGTATTCCCCTCATTTCTATCACTGTACTGCTGAAGCTTTTAACTAACAGTCTTTAGGAGTATAGGGGTTGTTGTACATGGGGAAGGATGGACAGAAAATCAGTTCAGGAATTAGGGTAAAGCACCTATAATGGAAAACTTGAGGGGGACAAAGGGCAATTTTATTTTTTTTTTATAGCAAGAATGGACTGTTTTTAAGAATATGATGGTTGCCATATATAAAAGGATCTCACACTGATGTGTTGACTTTACTACCTGCAAAGTCTTATCCAGATCTGTATCCCTTTGCTAGCCCTAGGGGTGGGATTCCTGGCCTCAACAGAGTAAATAGAAAAATTCCCTTGAGTGAGGAACATGAGGCTATCAGAGGACATTCCCCTTGTTTTGCAGTCAAGAGGAAGTGTAGAAGTGTCTATATATGAAGACATATATCTATCTATATATACAAACATGTCCCACTTGAAATTGTTTTGCTTGCTTTGAACAGGAGAATCTACCTGTGTATCTGAAGCTCCTGTACCACAAACTGGTTCTGCAGCTAACACATTGACACAGATCCAACCACCAGCACCAATGCCAAGGAAATCACAAATAGTAAGTAGGAGACAGGTCTAGGTCAGGTTAAAAAGTTGCATTGGACAGTGAATAATGGAAATCTTGATACAACTTTCCATATATGTTGAAGTAAAAACAAGCTATAAAACTGAACTGTAATTAAGACTCAGCCATTGTTGTTTCATTAAATATGCACATTTTGGAATAGGTATTTCTGAAATGTTGCCTTTTTCTGAATTTCCTGATTGTTTTATATCTGATTTAAAGTAAAAACAATTGTAGATATAGTGATAGGAATGTTTTGCCGTTTATAAAATATCATGACTTGATTTATTTTGTTGATTCTGCCCAGTGAACTGCAGTATTACTGTCATTGCACACATTCCATTCCATTTTGAAACCTCAGTAAAGTAGGTAAGGAAAATGTGCCAAAAAGATTGGGAGTGTATTTATTTTTACTATGTGGTGTAGTAACCTTCCATGCAGCTAAATTAAGTGGTATCATTCTGTAGTTCAGGAACATTGATGTTAACATGTATTGGTGTTAGTGCATGTGTTCACTCATATATGGGATGAGTATCTCTGAAGGTAAATAAATTGCAGTACAAAAGATGGTGAGCTTACAGCCTGAAGCATTAGGGTATGGTTCCGTATTCTGGGAATGACCTGCTGAGAGAACCATTTCACATCTCTGCATCTCTTTTTCCTCGCATCTTTTTAGTCATGCCTATTTAGACTGTAAGCTGTTCAGGACTGAGACTATTTCTAAATCTGTGTACAGGGCTCACACAAGGGACACTGGCTGTCCAGCAGGTGTCCTAAAAACTGCTGTAATACAAGTAACTAATAGTGATAAGTAGAAAACACATGCAGTTTATAAAGAGCAAGCATGCAGATGCACTCACTGATAGGTATTCATCTTTCCAGTCCTGGCTGGCTTGCAGACCTACTGAAATTGCAACGACCTCTGGAACTTGTCACACTCCACTATTAGGAATACACCTTTTATCTTTTTTAGACCTTTTTTTCCTAGTTAATTAAATAGATTGCTTGCTCATACTGTGTACATCTTTGAATATTTTGGAATCTGTCTGGTGAATTTCAGGTGGGCAACTGCCCTGATGGGTTTTATTGCTGCTCTCTGATTTTGCTGGATCAGAGTAACACTTCACCAGTTGTTTCCGTGGTTCAGGTGTGAAACTATTGAGCCATTAAGTTAAGCTTCTTTTGTCGGGTTTAAATGGCTCCTAATGCCTGAGTTTTCTATGTAAACTATAACCTTTTTATCCCCCAGTTCTCTTTAAATATATATGAATATACTTCTCCAGGTAAGTACAGGGGAACAGTTTGCTTGCCACATGGTTCAGTTTTAATTTTACACAACATGAATAAAACAACTGACTCCTGAAACAGCGCTTCAGTCAAGGGGAGTCTGGCTTTCTGGGAAACCAACAGGGTAGTTTCTTCACAATCCAGGATCCAGAGAGGAAATAGAAGCCTGAGCGGCAGTGGAAGTGCTTTAGTTGCTGAGGTGCTTTAGGTAAGTCAGGCAAACTAAAGCACCTTATCTCTGAGGCTTTTGCTGACCTCTCAGCTAAGTGTAGCTTTAGCTAGATTGGTTCAGCTAAAGCACTTTGGTTAAATCATCCACCCAGCCTTGCTCTCCAGTCTTCTGTTCCATATGTTCCCCTGCCAGAAGATTCTGGGGACCAGCCAGCAATAGGGAAAGCCTGGGCAAGTGGTCCAAGCCTGTGCAGAGTTCTTGTTGTACAAAGACGATCTCTGAAATGCATGTGGCCAATAGCACCTTCTTTAGAGAAGAAAGCTTTTTATTACCCATTTATTCTATATGTGTTTTATGTGCTTGAAATTATACTGTAGATGCATGACTAATTTCCCTGGGCCTTTTGGTCTTCTAGGACTAAAAGACTATTAAAATTCCACTACCTTTCAAAGAGCAGAACATATGTAATTGCTGCTCTTTGAAGGTAGTAATTAGGTTGTTGTTAGGTGCATCCCTGCACCTATTCAGCTTCCCCCTTGCGCTGGAAGATGATTCAGCAGAGAGGGAACAGACTTCATTAGAATCATTATGCAGTGTTGCCCAGTAGCATGATCTAGAAATGGATTACAAAGGAGTGCTTCATCTGCTAGGAGGCAGCTAAACACTTTTGTCATTAAGACACAAGGAGATCTTTCAGTTTCTAGGGTCAGAAGGGACCTGAACAGATCATGAAGTCTGACCCCCTGCCCTGGGTAGAAACAAGTGCTGAGATCATAATACCCCAGCCAGATATCTATCCAACCTCCTCTTGAAGACCCCCAAGGTAGGGGGTCTTAAAGAAGGAAGGGAAGGAGCAGCCCCTTCTCTTCATATAGTAGCCTCTGCCTTTCTTTTTCCTTCCCACCCAGTCCCAGGGCACCTGCCTAGCATCTGCATGTTGCTCAGTTCCAAGGCTTTGAAGTGGCACTTTAAAGGACTGTGCAGCAGCACTGTCCTATGGATGTGGGGAGAGGAGCAGGAGAAATGCTTTAAGTAGTATTTCCATTATATGACTTGGGAACACTAGTTTTCTCTCCCCACCCTCAAGAGGTGACAAAGCATCTCATGGGCCATATTCCAAAGACCTCAAAAGACTCTTAGTAGTGGGGAATTACTTTAGAGAGTCCCGTACTGGAAAGATGCAAAACAGGTCTACTAGAGTAAGCAAGGACATGGTTAGTACTCTTCTCCTTCTGGTACTGCCACTGACAGGATCACTACATACTTTTGGACCAGTCACTGACCACTGGTCTTTGTTTGTACAGGAAACGCATGTATTTGTCTCTTGAGGACTGGGAGGGTTAGTTTTAATGTTTAGTCAGTGCTCTAAGTACAATTAATTAAGCTTTACTGAAATTAAGCTCAGTAATGGATAAATGTGTGCCACCTGCTGGTGAGATGGAGCACTGCCTGGGGCTGCTCTGAGGAGCACTTTAAACCCAGACTTGGGTGGGAGCTTTTTGTGCAAGACAGCAGTCTGAATGGGTACCTGCACAAAGGGTAACCGTTTTAGGCAGCTACTTCATTTTCTGTCCAAACTGGTCCAAGCCTGTTTTACTTACGTTTCTTTTGTTGCATTGTATTACTTGCATGTATATATTTTTTTCTTGCAGTCAAAAACTAAACCCAAGCGAGTAAAAGCAATTTACAACTGTGTAGCAGATAACCCAGATGAACTAACATTTTCAGAGGGAGACATTATTGTTGTTGATGGTGAGGAGGATCATGAGTGGTGGGTGAGTATTTTCCCTTTTGCGTTTTCAAATTAAAGCCTGCCTATGTTTTCAAACACATTGTTGATGGGAACAGTGCGAGCCTGGTATACAGGTGATAGAATATATTATCTTTTATGGGTATAAACATCTGCAACCAACAGCCCAGAATCTCTCATTTAACATGCTTTACATTCCTGAGTCTTTTGGCTGACTGACTGCTTATTGCCTATTATCTGAAACTGGTTTTATAGATTCTAGTAATGAAATAGCCAACAAATGATCACAAAGAACAAATCATTCACTTCCAGAATGGGGCTGAGAACAACAGTAAACAACAGGATATGTACTTCTCATTTCACCAGTGCTTCTGCACTGAAAAAAAATTTCCTCTAGTGGCAAATAAATGCAGAGTAGCCTGACTCTAGAGGACCTTGTACTTCCCACAAAATAAGATCAAACCTGAACTCAGCTAATTTTTTAGACTCAGATATTTTCTGATGACTTAGCTTCAGCTTGAGAACATGTGATACAAGGAGCTCATCTACAGGATGTGGGAAATCCTAGAATTCTGATACTGTTTCTGTTTTGAGAGTCCTACTACAGACCATAGAAGATGGCTTTTTTTGGTCACTTTTGGTTCTTGGCTGGCCTAACATTACTGAGGCTAGGAGCTCACAACAGGAGGAGGCCTTTTCTGCTCCACCCCTGAGTTGCCATAAAATAATTCCATCCACTTATGGATTTCCACTCAAAGCTAGTGCTTCCATTTCCTATCGACTAGGAATCTTATCTGCTTGCTTTTCAAAATCTAATCAGTAAATACAGGGCCCTAGGAAAGGTGGTTACCTGTGAAAGCTTTTGTTTTATTCTTGTTCATATTGGGTATCAAAGAAGAGTGCAAAACTACTATAACAAAACTGATTGTAACCTTTTTTTTAGGATGCAGGCCAAATACCCATGTTTAACCTTTATTTTTCCTTACACCATTTGGATTTTAACTGGTGGAGAGAGGAAACTGTTTAACAGAGTCCTGGAGGAGCAGGGGGCTGAGGCATTCCAAAATGCTCTAAAATTCCTGTGTGCTCCACCAGGGGCACCACATGAGGAGCTATGTTTTGGCTTTTCACCTGTTTGCTTTGTCCAGAGACTCCTGATAAGGGTTCACATACAACATGAGGTTGCTGGCACAAAAAGTAGCAGCTTTATTAACCTAAAAAAACCCTGATTGTGCAGAGGTGACAAGTTTTTAAATTCCTTTTGGAGCAGGAACTCTCCTTTGTGTGTTCAGTGCTTGGCACTAGTGTTCCCTCTAAGCTGCGTGGTGTGCACGGCCATGCATGAATGCACCTGCACAGCTTAGAAGGAATGCTGCCTGGCCTCATTCTCATTTGGGGACTTCACATGGTATTAAAAAATAGTAATAACAGCTACAATTTAAATCTGTATCAGAGCAGTAAATTATGCACAACCCTTGTATTATTTTTTTTTCCTGTTTACTGTATTAAAAGCTTGGCTCCATAACTGAGAGACATGGTGATCTATCCCAATACATGGGCAGTCCTCAGGAGCCTGATAGGCTTTGGCATTTGCTTTGATGTTAATATTATAATTCTCTTTTTGAGACTGCTGAATTTTTGTAACAAGAGAAAACCAAAATTATGTCTTTCCAGATTGGCCATATTGATGGGGATCCTAATCGTAAAGGAGCTTTCCCTGTTTCATTTGTGCACTTTATTGTTGACTAAACTGCTACTGACAAATGGAGAAACTTCTCATTTCCAGTTGTTGTAGAAATCAACTTTGCTTTGTTTCATCTTCCCACCTGCAAACTCCGTGCCAGAATACTTTGGAGTCCTAGGTACTGTAGCTGACATGTCATTACAGCAGTTCTGACTTTGGAACTTAAAAAGATTTTTTCTGTATAAATTTTTCCATTAATAGTTTACATTAAAAAAATAGTTACTCCTATTATCTTTTCCACAGTGAACTGAAATACATTAAAACAGTCAAAATACATGGAAATGTGTGAACACTTAACTATTACAAATATTTTTAGTTGAAATTAATTTTTGACTTTTTTAACCTGGAAATACTATAGTTCAGTGTTGTATCCTCATCCTCACTGAAAATCCTAAGATCAAAAGCAGGACAATGGATTCAGTTAGCTCTCTGTAACGTATGAAGTGTTAGAGCCTAAACCTGCACATTGCTGAGTACTTCTGAGTCTGGAGCATTCAGCACCTGGCAGTATCAGGTTCTCATAAAAGAAAAGGCATCTAGTGCTGAAAAAGTCATCCTGAACTCGGGTATCTTGGCCAGGTAAAAGCTAAGGAATCTTTCAGATCACCATAACAGGAGATGTGTTTCTTTCAGATTTGATGTAGATATTTGCTTAAAGTTATATGAAATCTGTGTTAGATGTTGAACTTTCTAGTTCTAATTTTGTGAGCTTGAGACCTGTTTAATTTTCTATGCTGCACGTGTTCGTAAGCAGTTTCGAAATGTCCTTTCTGTATGTTGCATCCATTTTCAATCATATTTGATGTGACTACTGCTGGTTAATTGAACCTATAGCAATATTACTGAGTTACTAAATTAACTCAAGGATATGAAAACTGCACTTCCTGAAATGTACTTAGCTAAGGATGATGGATTGCAGAAAATTTCTTAAAATTGTATTATGGTGTTTAATTTTTGTATTTGAATTTTCTTAGTCACACAGGAACATGTTCACATACATAGAACATATTTGGTGGAACACTTAAATACTGTACTAAGGATATGTTATCTGACAGCTCACAAGTACACCATGTTACGTCCTATTTCATACAATGTTTTAGGTGTGCCACTACTACCTTGCAAACAAATATTAGTTTGCTAACTCACTCTGTATTTATATAATATAGCCACATATGGTAGCTACACTGTTGTTAACCTTGTTTGTTTACTAATTTGTGAAAAAGGCTAAGCCATTCCTAGTTCCCAGTTGGTTGATGCAGTTCTACAAAACATTAGAAATCCAATGTCATTCTGATGTTTGTATATTGCAATATTGTACCAGTATTTTTGCTTATGCTACAGGAAACAACTGATGGCATAGGATTAGAAAAATCAATGGCTAGGTCACATTGGCTTTGATCACGTTTTGTGACTATTGTATCTCTATATTTATCAAGAGAACTTTGAATTTCTGACAAATGGTGTATAAATTGGCCACTTTGTGTTTAACAAGGATGAAAAACAGGCCAACGCATATGCTTATATTAAGAAAAATCCAATGGCATTAATGCTGGAACAGTCAGACCTACCCTTGCGTCACCCTTCCTAACATGGTTCAGTGATAGAGAGCCTGGTATTGTATGGGTGCAGCCAGATACACATTTAATTTTCATTTCTTCTAGCAGCTGTTGTTGCAGTCTATGTGAGGGAATAAACTGGAATGTTTCAGGATACTTGTGTTGCAAATTTTGAAACTAGTTAGTCTGCATTTTCAAAGTTCCCAGTAAAAATGATAGAGTAATAGTTTAGCACTACCATTTTATTCACTTACTGATATGTTAAGTTTGAGACACTTTTGTATGTTTCTATACCAGATAGAGTCTAGAAAGTAAATGGGCATATTATTTTGCACAGTTCTCCTATGTACAGTATTTTTTAACACAGAATCTTATAGTATCTATAATAGCCTGCAGTCTTTTATATGGCATCAAGGTTAAATATTGATGCAAAATTAACTTCAGTTGTGCTAAAAGGTGTACATGTTCAGATGTCACGATCCTAATTATGGTTATTAGTGTCCTGAAAAGTTACTGGTTTCTCATTTTGTGACTATTTGGTGGCACTGACTGTGCAGGAAACTAAACCCTTAACTGTCCAACGATGAATTTTTAAGAGAAAAATGCCCTTAGTTTCAATAATATGCTTTCACAGGGTTTGCTCCTCTAGCAAAAAATACATTAATTTTGAAGACTGTAGATACCTATTTATAATATAAAATCAAGAATATATGATTCAAAATTTTAACCTGTGTCAAAGATGACTTCAAGAGATCATTATCTAAAACAACCTGTGTCTAGGCAAACTATTAGGTTGCTGTGTTAACTGTTGAAAAAGGAGCAAATAACATTTAAAATGCAGCTTAGAATGCTACTTGAGATGTATAATATTCAATTCAGTTGTTTGATTATTTTGTTTAGTTGCAGAGCAACTGTATATATTGTATAACCTAAAATCAACTCTTATTTTCAATGTCCTGAATGCAGTGATTTATAATTAGAGCATGATTAATAAAAGAATTTACTCTTGTTAACCAGTTAAATGACTGGAAAAATAAAACTACTTTTAAAATCAGCTTAACTTTGGCCTTTCTCTTCGTACAGTTTGTGCCTCCGAAACAAATAAGCTGTTCAAAGTAGGAGACTATATATGCAGCAGCTTCAGCACTGTGGAGTATGGTCATGTGTATGTGCATCTTAGAGGAACCCTGAAGCGCTGGGATCTCTCAGCTGTAATAAGTCCCATAAGCATGTACTTTCACACCAGCTACTTTTGTTATGTGGTCTAAGCAGAAATGACAGTCATGATATCTGTTTTGCATGCAGCAGTTAGAAGACAATGTCAAACTTTTATTTTACATTCCTGTACAAAATACTATTTGTGGTACAAGCTTCACAATTAGAAAAAAAAGCCAGCATTATTCATAAATTTATGAGCTGGAAGATGACGTCTGAACCCTGAAATGACTTCTTTAGGTAAGTCAGACTTGAGCTGTCATTTTCTAATGGCTGCAGACCAACATAAGAAACTTTTATATATACAAAATTGTGTGGTTCTCCTTGGTGCAGTGTTAATGATCCTGTCCAAGCAGTGAGAGAGTTCACACCTGTTCCATTCTGAAAAGCTTGATTTAGTCGGTTTTGTCACAAAAGGGGGCTGCCCTTCTCCTCAGTACAAAGCATTCTTGAACCATCCCATATGACAGCTGAAGAAATTCAAGACTTCTCTGATGTTAAAACAGAGTCAAAGGCTGTTGACAATACCTTGCAGAGGGCTTGTGCTTGTTCCTACATTTTATAAGAATAAAAAGAAGTCAATGAATTATTCTCAAAAAGGATTTAGCTTAAATGCTCTTATACAGTAGATGTTTCTGCTAGAATTTTCTGCTCTAGCTATTGTATTATGAAATATTATAGGGAAAAAAGCCTCATTTGTGTGTGATGTGCAACTGGCTCTGCCAAGATCTTTCAGTATAGAGTAACTTAGCAGTCAAGCTCTATAGAATTCAAGTTAGTTTGCAGTCATCTGAGGGGTATAAAACTTTTTTGTTT
>NW_017729028.1:6979253-6979616 GCF_001723915.1 Gavialis gangeticus
TATTACCCCCAGGTCCCTTTCATTCATGGTGCTGGTCAGTTTGGTGCCACCAAGCCTGTAGGTGTGTTGGGGGTTGCTTGTCCCAAGGTGGAGCACTTTACATTTCTGGACATTGAACTTCATCAGATTCCGATCCACCCAACTTACTAGCCTGTCTAGGTCTGCCTGTATCTGTAGCCTATCTTCAAGCGTGACCACACTTACCCATAACTTGCCGTCGTCCATGAACTTGGCCAGTGAGCTCTTCAACCCACATCCAAATTGTTCATAAAGATGTTGAAAAGTACTGGACCAAGCACCGAACCCTGTGGGACACCGCTGCTCACTTCTCACCAGGATGATGCATATCCATTCACTACGACT
>NW_017729028.1:6984616-6990628 GCF_001723915.1 Gavialis gangeticus
TCCCATATGACAGCTGAAGAAATTCAAGACTTCTCTGATGTTAAAACAGAGTCAAAGGCTGTTGACAATACCTTGCAGAGGGCTTGTGCTTGTTCCTACATTTTATAAGAATAAAAAGAAGTCAATGAATTATTCTCAAAAAGGATTTAGCTTAAATGCTCTTATACAGTAGATGTTTCTGCTAGAATTTTCTGCTCTAGCTATTGTATTATGAAATATTATAGGGAAAAAAGCCTCATTTGTGTGTGATGTGCAACTGGCTCTGCCAAGATCTTTCAGTATAGAGTAACTTAGCAGTCAAGCTCTATAGAATTCAAGTTAGTTTGCAGTCATCTGAGGGGTATAAAACTTTTTTGTTTGAAAAAGTCAATTCAGCACTGTTACCTGTAATACCATCTGTATTTACAGTGTAATCCTGAGAACCCTGGTCTCCAAATCATCCTCAAAGTTTAGTGGCATGGTAACTGGATCTCATGTACTACCATAATGCCCTGAAAATAACTACCTCTCTTATTTTAGTTAGACATGTAGGAGAAAAAACCTCCTACTTGTTAAGCAGTGCTGTGTGGTACTGAAAGTTTCTGCTTGCTCCCTCCCAGTAGAGCTAAAAGCGCTAAATGCTGCTATCTTTGCACATGCATGAAAACTTATGTCAAACCACCAGCATTATTCATAGATTCAGACTGTAAGGCTGGAAGAGACCATGGAAGATCATAGGGTCCAGCCCCCTGTACCAAGCAGGAAAGATAACTGGGGGTCAGGTGACCCTAGCAAGATGACTGTCCAGTCTCCTCCTGAAGATTACCAGGGTAGGTGATTGCACCACCTTGGGAGGGAGCTTATTCCACAGTCTGGACACCCTGACTGTGAAGTTTTTCCTAATGTTGAGTCTGAAATGGTCTTCCAGGAGTTTGTGACCATTACTCCGAGTTTTCCCCTCGGGTGCCCTGGTGAGCAGTTGCTCACCAAGCCCTTGATGTACTCTCCTAATGTAGCAACAAGCTGCTACCAGGTCCCCTCTCAGCTTTCTTTTCCTCAGGCTGAAGAGTCCCAGATCCCTCAGCCTTTCCTTGTATGGCTTGCTATGTAGGACTTTGATCATACGGGTGGCTCTTCTTTGGACTCTCTCAAGCTTTACCACGTCCTTGTTAAAGTGTGGTGCCCAGAACTGTACACAGTACTCCAGCTGCAGTCTCACCAGTGCTGAGTAGAGCAAAAAAATCACCTCCTTGGTTTTGCTGGAGATGCATCAATTGATGCATGCCAGAGTATTATCTGCCCTACTGGCTACAGCATCACACTGATGGCTCATGTTCATACTACTGTGGTTTACTATTACCCCCAGGTCCCTTTCATTCATGGTGCTGGTCAGTTTGGTGCCACCAAGCCTGTAGGTGTGTTGGGGGTTGCTTGTCCCAAGGTGGAGCACTTTACATTTCTGGACATTGAACTTCATCAGATTCCGATCCACCCAACTTACTAGCCTGTCTAGGTCTGCCTGTATCTGTAGCCTATCTTCAAGCGTGACCACACTTACCCATAACTTGCCGTCGTCCATGAACTTGGCCAGTGAGCTCTTCAACCCACATCCAAATTGTTCATAAAGATGTTGAAAAGTACTGGACCAAGCACCGAACCCTGTGGGACACCGCTGCTCACTTCTCACCAGGATGATGCATATCCATTCACTACGACTCTCTGGGTCCCATCCTGCAGCCAGTTTCTCACCCACCTGACCTTCTCAGAGTTTAGCCCAATCCTGCAATTTTCTTGCAAGGACATTGTGGGATACTAGATCAAAGGCCTTGAAGTCTAGGTATACAATGTCAACCTACTCTCATGTCCAGGTGGCAAGTTACCTGGTCACAGATGGAAATGAGGTTGGTAAGGCAAGACCTGCCCACAACGAAGCCATGCTGACTATCATTTAGGATCTTACCTTCTGCAAGCTTATCGCAGATAGACTTCTTGATTAACTTTTCTAGGATTTTACCTAGGATGGAAGTTAGTCTGATTGGCCTATAGTTACCTGGGTCCTCCCTTCTGCCCTTCTTGTGGATGGGCACAACACTGGCCCTCTTCCAGTCCTCAGGGACTTCTCCAGAGTGCCAGGAGTTGTGGAAGAGTTTTACCAGGGGTTCCACAGTGACTTCAGCCAGTTCCTTCAGCACTCTCAAAGGAAGATCATCCAATCCCACTGACCTGTATTTGTCTAATTTTTTAATTGGTCATATACCAATTCTACGGGAATAGTAGGAAGGCAATTAGTCCTACTGTGCTCATCCTCTACTCTACCTGGCGTGGTTTTCCCCTTGTTCTGGTGAAAGACTGAGGCAAAGTAGTCATTCAGGAGTTCAGCTTTCTCCTGGATGCCAGTAACCAGCTCTCCTGAGTTGTTGAGCAATGGCCCCGCACTCCCATTTGTTTTCCTCCTGTTCCTTATTTACCTAAAGAAGGGCTTCTTGTTGTCCTTGATTCCCGTTGCTAATTTAAGTTTAGTCGCTGCTTTAGCCTTTCTTATCCATTCCCTGAAAATATGGGCCATCATGGAATAGTCCTCTTTGGGGCCTGCCCCAAGCTTCCATTATCTATAAGCCTCTTTCTTCTTTCTTAAGAGGACCATGATTTCCCTGTTTAGCCAAGAGGGCTTCCCAGCCCTTCTGTTACCATTTCTCCGCATGGGAATGGACTTCCTTTGTGCTTCAAGGACTGTGTCCTTAAGGAACAACAACTCTTCATGCATACCTTTTGCCTTCAGACCCTGGTCTCACAGCACTTCCCCTACTAGTGACCTAAACATATTGAAATTTGCATTTTTGAAGTCTAAAACTTCAATCCTGCTATCAGGATTGTCTGCCTTATGTCAGACAGTGAACATGATGGTTTCATGGTTGCTGTTGCCCAGACTTCACTCTACATTTAAGTCTGTCACCAGGTCGTCTCCTTTGGCTAGGACCAAGTCTAGAAGAGCGTCATCTCTGGTTGGCCTATGCACCTCCTGAGTCAGGAAGGGCTCCTCAACACAGGTCAGGAAGGACTGTAACCGATCCAGCTTGGCCTAGTGTTCCCCCCAGATGTCTGGATAATTAAAATCACCCATGACGACCATGCGACGTGCACATGTGGCCCCAGTCAATTCTCGGGTGAACTTCATATTGAATTCCTCCCCCTGGTTTGGTGGTCTGTAGTATACAGCTACAGTTAGGTCTCTCTCCCCACATGCCCCCCCCCCGCAACTTAACCCAGAGGGTTTCAAGCTGTTTATTTCTGGATCCAATGTCAGCCTCCAAGGAGGTAAACTGCTCTTTCACAGAGACCAACGTCTCCACCTTTCTTCCCTACATGGTCCCTTTTATGTAGGGTGTAGCTCTCCATAGCAATGCTCCAGCATTACCTGTGCCCAGGGGGGACAGCACAGCCTTTTCACTGCTTTTGAACGTCTAAAATAGGGATGTCAAACTTGGGGCCTGTGGAACAGTGTTGTTTGACCCCTGCAGCTTGTACAGGGGCCAGGAACTTGGAGGCAGGGCAGGGAGCCTCACTGGCAATGAGTATCAGTGGTGGGGGACAGACAATGGCTGCATTAGCTGCCACTTGCCATGCTGCCAACAGTGTATTCCAGATCTGGGCTGGCAATAGCCTGGCAGCCCAAATCTGGCCGAAGGGGTGAGTTTGATACCTCTGGCCTAGAACAATAATCAAAAGGAAGTTACCTGAAGAATTTAAGGAAGCCTTTCTCTAGAGAGTAACAAATAGTGATTTTTAGACCAAAGTTAATCTGAATTTTATCTCTGAAAGTGGAGGCTATTCTCTGAAGTCACATAATCCTCCTTGTGCTAGAATGGTTGTACCTTAACTGCCCCACCCAACTGTGCAGAACATAAGGAAAGGTTCAGAAACCTCACAGATAAACACAACATTGGCTAGAAGGCCAAATTGGACAAAAATACACTGATCCCTAAACCCATTAGTGTAAACACACTGTCTTACCAGACTATTACACTGGTATAACCAGAGACTGAATTCTTCATAACTTGCATCTGTTGTCTTCAAAGCCAATAAACTCTTGCCTGCTCCAAGACCATCATCATAGCAGACCATCCTCACAATTAAATACAGAGCATGTCTATGTAACACATCCTGTAACCAAGTAGCAAAAGAGATTTTCTGAAACAGTGCAAACAGTACTATTTAAATGTCTTGTATGCTTTGAACTGCCTTTTGCAAGACTTTAATATATTTCAGAAGAGAATCTTCAGCTTGACTTATTT
Organism: Gavialis gangeticus; assembly: GCF_001723915.1. Taxonomy (NCBI): domain Eukaryota; kingdom Metazoa; phylum Chordata; order Crocodylia; family Gavialidae; genus Gavialis; species Gavialis gangeticus. Next base: position 6,988,888 of record NW_017729028.1, read on the forward strand.
ACAGAAGAGAAGCTTACGTGCCCCTGGTAACAGCTTTTATGACATGTCTGACTCCTTGAGAAAAGGTAAAGGATAAAAATGCTATTGTAATGATTGTGATAGGACAAAAAACAAAACAGAAATAGGGTCAAATAAACTGGGGAAAAATATCTTGTATCCCTATGTCAGTTCATTTCTTTAACTGGAAGATAAGCCGTTCAAGACACAAAACACTGGCTTTTAAATTCTTACCTAGAAATCCTGGAACACTATGCTTAGTAAAAATGATACATTCTTAACTTAATCTGGAATGCAGTTTATTTTTCTCTGCATCAAATACAAGCAATATCATATCTATAAAGGTCCTATGGCTATTAAGTTTCTAAACTACAAATTGATGTCAGTGGGGTGGCACCAGTACAAAGACTAAAAAAAAGCAAGTGCAAACTGCTTTAGTCTTTATCAACGCGTCTCTTTCAGGCTGAAGCCAGAAAAGCAATGGATAAAAGGTTTTTAATTTAGATACCATAGTGAGGATCTGTCACCTTCTTGAAAGTGCAATGGGATTTAAATAACATGGTCTCACACATGTAAGACACCTTTCATCCAATACCTGTTGGCTTGGATGAAAGGTGTGACTGTGGAAGGACTGCAGGACCAGAGGCAGTGCTATTCCTGAATTCCCCACCTTCCACCCAAAAAATAATAATTTGAGAAGAGTCACTTACATACTGATCTGATGTTGAGACTTTAATACCATATTTGGAAACTCCCATAATAAATTCCTCTTCACTGGGAACAAAAGGTAACTTTCCATCTTGCTTTGGAAGAAAAAAACAACCTTTAATGTACAGAAGTGACAGTGAATATACACACTGTATGGCCTTCATTTGCTTCGTTACATTTACTTCAGCTTAAATCAGTATTCACTTTTCTCCATCCTTAGTGCATGGAATACAGGTGCTATGCTTGGCTTTGTCCTGCAAAATTGTAAAAATGTCTTTCTCCCTCCAGCAAACACTGCAGTTCATCCAGTTATTCAGGGGTGAGAAAAGACATTCTGAAGAATGAGGCTTCTTATGTTACCTTGGTGTGTTTGTCCTATGAGTCAACTACCTTATGAGAGGAAAGCCATGTGGGCAAAGCAACATTAGCACCAGTTTAGTGTGCACTCGTGCAGGCAATGCTTGTTGCAAGACTGGGAACATGTGCAAATGGCTATGTACTAGCATTGCAAACACCTTGTTTCTGAAGTCCAAGAGGCAGTTAAAGCTTTAACTGACCTTGTGAAGAGAATCCTGATTAATCTTGTAATAAAAGAAGCCACTGATTGTGTAAGTACCATAGATTCTGTTCTGGCTCTCGTATCACAAAATCTTAAGTGACCAAGAGTAGTCAGGATCCCCTTTTTTCTTTTTGATGCTACTTAGCTAGTCCCACCACTTCCTGCAGATATGCCCTTTGAAGGCACACCCTTCCACCACTAGCTAGGGCTTCCTGTATTAAAGCCCATCCAGTCAGATGGATTGCAGAATGGCTGAGGGGTCGCACTCAGAGGGTGGTGGTGGATGGGTCATATTCGACCTGGGGGGAGGTGGGTAGCGGAGTGCCCCAGGGCTCGGTCCTGGGGCCTGCGCTGTTCAATTTCTTCATCAGCGATCTAGATGATGGGGTGGAAAGTAACCTGTTTAAATTCGCTGATGACACCAAAATTTGGGGGGAGGTGAGCACGCTAGCAGGGAGTGAGAGATTGCAGAGGGAT
>NW_017729028.1:6990741-6996753 GCF_001723915.1 Gavialis gangeticus
AATGGGCACAAGTTGATGGAGAGGAGGTATAGATTGGACATCCGCAAGAACTACTTCACAGTTAGGGCGGCTAGGAGCTGGAACCAACTTCCAAGGGAAGTGGTGCTGGCCCCTACCCTGGGGGTCTTTAAGAAGAAGCTGGATGCCTACCTGGCTGGACTCATTTGAGTCCCGTTTCTTGTTTTTGGGGTTTTTGTTGTTCTCCCGCCCTGGCGGGGGGTCGGGCTAGAAGATCTACTAGGTCCCTTCCGACCCTTAATCTATGAAACTATGAAACTATAAAACTGCACGTATCGCTACAGTAAATTACTTGTCTGGATTTTGGCCATCAGATCATAATAAAAGATGGCAGGAAGAAATATCAGTTTAATATTTTCCAACACATTCATAACACACTTACCTGTGCAACATCTATGTAATTTATCAAGTCCAGGGGCCCTTCCAGATTTTTGCTCTCCTCAAGTTTCAGTTTTTCAATGGCACCAACATACTTAACTCTAAATTCTGCACAGGTATCTGAATTACTGTTGCTTTGTCCTATAAAGAAATGGTGGCGTAAAAGTGATATAGTCATGACCTGAAATGGACCTGACAAAGAATGTCTTGCTCTTGAAAGCTTTTCTGACTTTATCCCAGCTACAGAGTTGGTCCAGTAAGAGATATCTCTCTAAGACATCTTTGCTTCTCCTATAAGGAAAGAAATATAATTTGGAACAATCGTTCTACCCAAACAGTAATCCTATTCTTTTGATGCCAGGAAACGTTACTTTCTTAGAATCATAGAAAAACAGGGTTGGAAGGGACTTCAGCTGGTCATCTAGTTCAACCCTCTGCTCAAAGCAGGACTATCCCCAACTAGATCATCCCAGCCAGGGTTTTATCAAGCCAGGCCTTAAAAACTTCCAAGAACAGAGATTCCATCACCTCCCTAGGTAGCCTGTTCCAGTGCTTCACCACCCTTCTAGTGAGAGAGTTTTTCTTAATATCCAACCTAAATCCTCCCTTGCTCCACGTCCTGTTATCTGCCACCACTGAGAACAGTGGTAAACCAAACAGAACCTTGTTCTGTTATCTGCCACTACTGAGAACAGAACCACTGAAAGTCCTCTTCAAAGCAGTATGTGGAAAAATTACATGAACGAGAGTTAGCACACTGTTGGATAGTTGAGAACAATTCCTAAATGGCAAAACTGTGCTTTCAGAGATGAGAACGTTAAATCTTTTTGCTACTGTTGTAGCCACATTAAGTTGCTTAAATGAATACGTTTATCAGGTATTTCCTCTCTGTGGTTTGGTTTGGTTTGGTGATCATGTATCTAATGCAAAGTCAGGTCCCTGTGTCCAAAACCTGCTCTGAAGTTCTGAGTCAACGGAAACACTCAGTGACCTTTACCTCAAACACTGGAACAGTTTTCTATCTCAGCAGAACTTCACTTCTAGGGCCTAATATACACTGTATATCAGGTCCATGCCTGCTGCTGCACCTCTTTACATCTCATGTCTGACCACTCTCCCCAGTTCTGCTATACTTTTTGTGCAACTTCTTTATGGCTCTCCACTTCAACTTGCACCTCACGTGTTCTGACTGGACAAATGCTTGTCAGGAGACAAACTGATAGCTCAACTGGCCATGTAAATGTGTAATTCATAACTTGAATATACATTTTTCATTTCCTTCTCCATCACATATACATTTATAAATCAATCTCCTTCTGGTGAGTCTATCCCAGTTCTGGTCACGTACCTGAACTTTTAGTGGAGTCTGTATCTAGACTGGCAACAGTACTAGATCTGGAAAGTCCACCAAGACTGGAGTCTACGGACTAGTTAAAGGGGGAGAAAAGCAGCAATATGTTAAGAACATTTTAACAATTGACCTTGAGCTTTTCTACCCCATGCATTTCATTAGCATCTTAACTCATGTCTTAATCTATATAAAAGCAATCAGATCAATCCAATGAAACAAGGCCAAAAAACCCTACTTCTCAGAAGGATTAATATAATAGTTTTCTAGGCATGAATTATCCTGTCTTGGTCTCATTTACAATGATGTAAACTACAAGTGGGTTTAATGAAGTCCAAAAACATTTTGAAAAAAGTGGACAAAAATTCAGCAAAAATGAACTTTAAAGAAGTTGCCTGCAATTTTTTTCCTTTGACTCTAACATCACCTTTGGGAAATTGGCAAGCGCATACCTGTCATTAGTATTTGAAGCGATATGACCTTTAGCAATGAGATGTATATTAGAAATACCAACCATTTCAGGAAATCTGGAAGACTGAATTCATCATTCTTAACACTGAAGTTTGACAGACTATACTTATTGGCTGTCAGACCTTCCACTTTTAAGAGTTTTAAAGAAATGATGCATAAAATAGAGGCAGTCTTTTTGTTAATCTGTTCAGAAGAACCAAATTCAATAACATATTGCAATGCTGCTGTGAAAGGTCTTGTTAATAATTAGTAATATGGAAAAAAGTGCATGTTTCCTACAACCTCCTTTTCTTGTGCTGTCAGAAAGCTATCATATTTGAAGGCATAGCTGCTGAACTTAGCAGCAAGTTACTGGCCACATAGTGGAAAAAGAACATGCTAAACACTCAACTGCTCATTCTAGTCTTGCTTTCCTTTACAAAGAAAGCAAACCAAGTTGTTAATTTCATGAAAAGATATTAACATGAACTAGCCTTAATAAGGCAGCCAACTGATGGATCAAAAAAATTACTTGCTGTACATGAACATTTTGCTTCCAATTCTATATGCCAAAAGATGCAGTCTACAGTGAGAAACTTGCATCCTGAAAGATGCTAACTAGTTACAATAGACTAGTTACAATTATTTCATTGGTCATTCAAGGTCAAATACTAATTTCAGAAAATAAATTTGGACTGGATCCAATAATCCAATGCACAGAAAGCAAATTTATGTAGGATGTTGTTAATTTCATCCATCAATGAAGTTGATCAAATCCAGCCTGAGAAGATGTGTGGCTAGATCCTCTGAAATGCCCAACTAGCACGCTCTTTCCATACTTTTTACACAGCATTCAACTTGGCTAGTGAAGAGTTGTATGTCCAAAAAAAGGTCTCCTGCATTGGCACTATGCTGCAATGATCTATCATCATTTCTTAACTGGAAAATGCAAACTGTGTTAAGTCTATCAGGCAATCTCCTCATCAGGTCACCTTAGGACAAGGTGTTGTATTAGTTCTCTCAAAACACAACTGAAAGGACAGGTGAAACAGAAAATATTCTCTCACTTGCAGAGTCTCCCATTTCATGAACATCCCACTTCTAACGTCACCTCTGAATGAACCACAAAACCATATGATCATAGCAGACAAAACTGTTCTACAGACTGACGCTGCAGACCAACTTCAGCTTACCTTACTCTTGGTGCTGATTTCACTACTTTGTGAGCTGCTGCTGCTGTGTCGTTTTTTCCCTTTCCTGAACATTTTTCACCATAATTAGATCAAAGACAATTCTACGAGACAGATAGGAAAAACAGGTCATGTGACATTGCCAAGATCAGTCATTAGCCAGACACCAGCGTGGACTCTGTATCTAAACTTAGAAGCCACTTGACCCATGATTTTTGAAGACAGACCTAGGAATCAAAACTGGTCCCACCTCTTCCTACTCTGGTACTTCAACAAAATACTACAAAGTTCTTTTTGTCTGGGTTCCTCTATGTGTAAGAACAGGAGGGACTATAACTTAACGGCCTGGTTCACAAAACTGTTACAAGGATAATTTTCTAAAATAAATAATGCAGTTTGAACAGGGTACACAGAAGTAGAGCAGCCGATTAAACAGGTTTACTCAATGACTTTAGAGCAGCGGTTCTCAACCAGGCTGAGCTGCGGCATCCTGGGCTGCCACAGGATCCTTTTAAGGAGCTCAGGGCCCGACCCGCAAGACCCCGCCCCTCGCGCTGTGCCACCAGGCCCCTCCCCCCGGCCTCATCCCGGCGGCAGGGGGCAGCGCCGGGCCTGGGCCTAGGTCGCTGCTCCCAGCCCGCGGGATGGGGACAGTAACTGGGACGACGCCCCGAATAAGCAACAAACACCTCACCCCAGCAACCGGTCTCGGCAACCGGAAGTACCTTTTCACTTCCGGTTCGCCCCTCCGCCGGACTTCCGGTTCCACCCCCCCCCCGGCCCGAAAGCTGCCGGGGCGCCGCGTGTGGGTGTTGGTGGGGGAGACAGCGTGCCGCTTCGTGCCTGTTCGCCGCGATGTCGGCGAAGAGGAAGGCCGATGCCATGATCCCGGCCGAGGAGAGCGACCAGCTGCTTATCCGGCCCCTGTGAGTGGGCGGGGGCGGGGGCCTGGGCGCTGCCCGTGCCGGGGGAAACGGGGCCTGAGGCGTCCTCAGTCCTCCGGGCTGGCTTGATGCAGGCGGCGGGGGCCCAACAGCTGCGCCGGCTTCTTTGGGCCTTGTCCGACGCCTCCACCTCCCGCCTGGCCCCCGGGCCACCCCTGCCCTGGTATCCGTCTCGGAGTCTTTAGCAGCGCTGCGCCGAGGCCTGGGGAGGGGCCGGGGCTGTCTGCGGCCAGAAGCGCGGAGCGGGGCTGTGCTCTTGGCACAGTGAAAAATGGGGTTTGGTGTCTTATGCTGAGCCCTGTGGGTGCGGGAGAGCTGAAGCAATGGTTGCTGACCTGAAGAAAGGAGCAGTGAAAGCCTGCCTGGACCTGTCTCGACTCTGTGTGTTGGTCCAATAAAAGATATATCACACAAGAGCTCTTGCCTCTCGCATTGAGTTTGTGATCTGGCTGCTTCTTGGGCACCCTGATGGCCAGCCAGTGATGTATCCCCCTCCCTCTGCGCTGGCGTGTGGTCTTTCTTTCCTAGGACTGACATGGGACTTTGGAAAACTACTGAACTGTCTTTGTCATCTGCAGCCCAGATCTGTACTTTATCAAAATGATCTTATTAGAGCTCAGCTCGCATCTCTTCCAAAGTCAGAAAGTCTTGTTACCCATGTAAACCCTGTTCTTAGGTAAATGATGTCAACTCTGGTGTGACTGCACTTATTTTTTGATGCATCTTGGGTCAGTCACGCAGGCCTGGGCTCCCCTGCCAGTAATGACTACCTTAACCCTGAAACTTCAAACTTTTTTATTTAAAAAAAGGTGGGGGGAGGTTATAGATCACAAGCACACATTTTGGCTGCTTCCCAACATTGATTACTAGGGGTGCACTGATTCATAGACGCTAGGGTCGGAAGGGCCCTCGACAGATCATCGAGTCTGACTCTGCCTAGGCAGGAGAGAGTGCTGGGGTCAGCCTTCTCTTAAAGACCCCCAAGTTAGGGGAGAGCACCACCTCCCTTGGGAGCCCATTCCAAATTTTGCCCACCCTCACCGTGAAGAAGTTTTTCCCGATATCTAGCCTAAGTCTGTTCTCTGGCAGTTTGTGACCACTGTTCCTTGTTACCCCAAGAGGCGTCCTGGTGAACAAAGCATCTCTGATCCCTTGCTACATCCCCCTAATGAATTTGTAGGCAGCCACAAGATCACCTCTCAGCCTTCTCTTGTGGAGGCTGAAGAGGTCCAGGTCCCTCAGTCTCTTTTCATTGGGCTTGTCCTGTAAGCCCCTAACCATACGAGTGGCCCTCCTCTGGACCCTCTCGAGTCTATCAGCATCCTTGAAGTATGGCACCCAACTGTGGTCTGACCAATGCCACATAGAGGAGAAGTATCATCTCCTTGGATGTATCTGTTGGTGCATGATAAAACGCAGTTAGCTTTGCTAATGATTTTATCACACTGATGACTCATGTTCATCTTGGAGTCCATTAGGACTCTGAGATCCCTTTCCATTTCTGTGCTGCTGAGAGGCTCACTTCCTAGCCAGTAGGTGTGCTGGATATTGTTGCGCCCTAGGTGCAGCACTCTGCATTTGTCCTTGTTGTACTGCATCCTATTGTGTACTGCCCACTTTTCCAACCTGTCCAGGTCTGCCTGCAATCGTTCCCTACCCTCCAGAGTGTGCACTTCACCCCACA
>NW_017729028.1:7001753-7015059 GCF_001723915.1 Gavialis gangeticus
TTGGACAGAGCACACTTCACACCCACATCCAAGTTACTGATGAAGATATTGAAGAGTACAAATCCGAGGACCGAACCTTGTGGGACCCCACTACCCACATCCTTCCTGGTCAATACCGACCCATCAACTACCATTCTCTGGGTGCGACCGCTAGGCCAATCTGCCACCCACCGGATATGTTAACATCTGTGTCACAGTCTCTGAATTTATTTATGAGAATGGGATGAGGTACCATATCAAAGGCCTTCCTAAAATCCAAGAAAACGACAGCTACCTCTACTCCTGCGTCTGAGTGTTTTGTGACCCTGTCATCAGATGAAACCGGATTGGTCAGGCATGATCTACCTGCTACAAATCTATGCTGGTTTCCTTGCTGCATTGTTTTTCCTGCTGGACTCTCACAGAGATGATCCTTCATAATCTTTTCAAAGACCTTTCCAAGGATGGAGGTGAAACTGGCCTATAATTACTCAGATCCTCCCTTGCTTCAAAATAGGGACCACATTGGCCCTTTTCCAGTCCTCCGGGACCTGACCTTGAGCACCATAGGTGCTCAAACAGCTGTGCCAGTGGTTCTTTTGTGACACCAGCCAATTCCTTCAGTACTCTCGGATGCAGCTCATCCGGGCCTGCCGACTTAAACACATCCAGTCCATCCAAGTGACTCTGCACCAAGTCAGCATCGACAGTTGGTGGGCTGGTGTCCCTCTGATGCCTGTCTAAGAGCCCATTAGGAGACTTATCTTGACCCCTGTTCAGGAACACCGAGGCAAAAAAACTCATTGAATAGCTCAGCCTTATCCCCCCCCGTCTGTCACTAATTGCTCCTTGTTCAGTAGGGGTCCTATGCTGCCCTGTGCCTTCCTTTTACTCCCTACATACCTATAAAAATGACTTTTTGTTGTCTTCAATTTATGTTGCCAGCCTCAGCTCTAGTTGCTTTGGCCTTTCTGACTGCCTCCCTGCAAGTGCGGGACAAATAAGTATACTCCTCCTTGGTAGCTTTCTCCTGCTTCCACCGCCTGTATGCCTTCTTTTTTGCCCCTAGGCTCCCCTGGATTTCCCTGTTTAGCCAAGGAAGTTTTTTGGTTTCTTTCCCCCTTTTCCCTTGTACTGGGATAGTCTCCCTCTGCACCCAAAGGATTGCTTCCTTTAGGAACAACCACCCTTCCTGGACTCCCATCTTGCCAATACTCTTATCCTGCAGTGTGTCATTGACTAGACTCCCAAGTACACTGAAGTTAGCCTTCCTAAAGTCAAGCACTTCCACCCTATTAGTTACCCTACCCACCCTACGCTGTATGGTGAATTCGATTGATTGGTGGTCAGTGTCCCCAAGGTGACCACGCATTTGCAGCTCCCCTACCAGGTCCTCCCCCATAGCCAACACCAAGTCCCGTAAGGCATTCCCCCTAGTGGGACCATATACCTTCTGCGTTAGGTTCTTAACCTGCGTACAGGACCTTGACCTATGTGAGTGGTTGGATTTGGCTGACTGTTCCTCCCAGCAGATGTCAGGGTAGTTTAGGTCTCCCATGATAACCACGTCCCTAGACTGTATGGCCTCTGAGAGCTGTCTCAAGAATTCCAAGTCTAGCTTTATAAATAGTTGACTATCGGATCAGCATCAGTAAAAGGAGAAATGACATTATGGGCCATCAGCTTTTTTTGGTTGTAGCCAATAATTACAGCCATGTGCCCAGAGCAGCCTGGAGAGCATGGTCTGGTCCCACCACCAGCCCAAGCCTGTGGCAGACTACAGGTCCCGGTGAGCATCGGGAGGGGGAGGCAGCACCAGGGAGCCATCACAGGATGCCATGCTCAGCCGCAAAGGGACCATTTCCTGCTGTTGCCACCACTGCTGTGGCAACACCACATGAGCAGCAGGGGTCTGAGTGCTGGGGCTGCCACGGAGACATTGGGCTGTGTGCGGGCAGGTAGGACACTGCACAAGTGACGTTCAGCTCTGCCGGGCGCCAGGCGTCTTGGCTCCTTGGCAGCAGCAGGAGCTCGGCTGCGCAGGGCCCACTGGCACTGAGGCAGTGGTATACTCTGGAGCTCCAAACGCACCTGGTGCCACTGCCCATACAAAGGTCTACTCTACCTGCCTAGGATGGCAGCACAGGCTGCACAGGGAGCAGGGATGCAGGTAGGAGCCATGGGTGAGGGAGTGATGTATGTAAGAATGAAGTGGTCACCATCTTCCTTATGAGGGCCAGAGCAGGCAGGAGGCGTGTGTGTGTGTTATAAATACAAAGCAAACAAAATTTTATTTATGTCAGTAGTTGAAAATGCCTTGCGCTATTACTAAATATCTGTTATCGGATTGGCATCAGCCAACATGGCTGGCTAATCATCGGCTATTGGTATTGGCCAAGAAAATCTTTATCAGTGCACCCTTACTGAGTACTGAGCAGTACAGAATACCATAAGCTGCACAGTCAGGATCCTGTGGCCAGGCTTAAGGCGGTGATAGGGAAGTACCAGGGGGTGAGTTTCCAATCTCCAGTGCTGTTCTCATGCATCTGGGTTGGTCCTGGAGTTGCAGGAGCTGTCCTTTCTGTTGTATCACCTGCAGAGAATCTCTGCCATTTTGTCATGTCTTACATGGCATCAATATCTTTGCTTTGACCGTTTGGCCTGTTACAAGACACCAAAACTATATTTAACTTAAGTGCTGATAACAAAGAATGTTATTGCTCAGATGAAGGTAGCTGTGTAGTGAGTTATCAGAATGAAGGAGATATCTGATTAAAACTTGTGCATCTGCCAGTGTAGCAAAGAAGAGTTATGGGGAATCTAATCAGTGAGCTTCCAAAATAAATGTAATTGGACCAGTCCTGTTCTGTCATTACTGACAGCATTGTGACCCTCCAGGGAAGTAAAATCTTAGCTCTATGGAAAGAGAGAAAGTATTAATAATAGAGAGCGCCCTTAGCTTTGAGTTTCTAGCGATATCTGTCACCATAATATCTAGCATGTCAGGATTTAAGTTACTTTTTACTTGAGTAAACTGATATACTAGTACCAGTTACAGAATACTGAAATTTAATGGCCTCAGCCAAGCAAAATGCAAACATGGGGGATACTCTGTGTGAATGTAATGTACTGTAATTTGGTAATCATGTGCTTCCTGCACTTGATTATTCTGGGGGTGTGAGATTTGTACAATCACTAGAAACTTATTTTTCCATCAGATATCATGTTAATCTTTGACTGACTGCCTTTAGTCAGTCAGAGCTGGGCTTTGCAAAGTTGCTGGAGCTATTTCTCAGTTACCTTGATACAAATGTGCAAAACTCACAAATCTGTTCAGACTGCTGTAGTCTCAGCACTCTTATTGAATTCCTCATAATTTCCAAGCTGTATTTTAGCAATGAATATACCATCTCCATTTTTCCATGATGTGACAGGAATTGAAAACCTCTCAGTGTATATAAAACTGAAAAGGATGGAGACTGGAGGGTTATATTAAAAATGACAGATGCATCAGAGCTCTAGTCTCCTGAACACTGGTCATATAGAGAGTATTGATTGTCACTTCCTTATATTGGAAAAACCATATTTCTCCTTTACTGTTGAGATGCCTTATTAACATCTTTCATTTATTTTGTGAAAGAAAGGATCAATATAAATTATAAATTGAGGGTGTTTCCTGCTAACTTCACAACAATTCTGTAGTAGGCCAATAAAATCTGGATACGGATACAGGTACAGTTGATACAGTTGAAAGCCTCTATACCATATTTAATAATTTAAGGGATAAATTTACCATATCTCAGTTGCTTCACTCAAAAGTAAATCAGCCCCCTTCAGCAAAAGCAAGGTTTCTGCCATAGTAGACTCAAGGCATCCCTTAGAAAATGTTAGCTCTTAGTTTTTACTTGTTTTTTGACTACAGAAAAACTAATAAGAGCAATTATTTTGTTGCAAAGAACTTGGAACACAAGAGGTCAGAATGTTTTTGACACTTTGGATTCCGATTTGAATGTTCTGGGTTTACCTTGTAAATCCATATATAGTTGTTTGCTTACCTGACTGCTATTATCGAGTGGTGCTCTGTGGCACCCTGGTTGAGAATTGCTGGATTAATGACCTCCCTAAATCACCTCCAGTTTTATTTTTCTCTAATTCTGTAATTGTTAATGAATCAAAAAAAGAGAGACCAGAGCCATTTTGCTGGAGTTAGGTCTCCTGTGTGCTGTTTTGGATAGAATTACAGTTTGACTTAACAGAATTACACTGTTCACACATTGTAAGCACCCTATTGTTTTGCAGTCAGTATGGTACATTACAGTGTAATTAGTCCTGCAGCAGTCATTGAAAGGTGCAGTTCAATACAGAATTGCAACTAATTGTTTTATGTAAAGTGGGTAGTTGATTTTGTTTCTGGTAACTTTGTCATTGATTTCTTTTACAGAGGTGCTGGGCAAGAAGTAGGAAGATCATGCATTATTTTGGAGTTTAAAGGAAGAAAAATAATGGTAATTGTTATACTATTGTGTTATATTACTAATTTAAATTTTTTTGAAGTTTAAAGGAAGAACAATAATGGTAATTATTTGTAAACACCTTCAGTTACAACTTCTATTGTAGAAAGCTGTCATGGGTAAATCCAGGTTCCTGACTAAAGCTTTGTATCAAAGTTTGCCACTTCCAGAAGAGATGGATCCTATGGTTGTCACAGGCCAGCTGGGCACTGTGAGTGTATCGATTCTATCATAGGCCAACTGGGCTGTTTGGTTCAGTTTCAGATCAAAGAGGCAAAGTTGGGAGTGAAGTAAAGGCAAATTTATTATAGCTTACACATACACAACAGTTAACAGAAAGATAAATGTGATAAGCAGATAATGCAGTATTAAAGAGCTAATAGTAAATAATAATAACAGATAATAACAACAGAGAGATCAATTCTGTCCTAGGCCAACGGGGCACTGCGAGGGTATTAGCCACTGGGCTGTTCAAAACAACAGATAGATAGACAGACATTGGTTGGCAACTTATCGATAGTCCCTCAATGCCAGGTACACGTCAAGTGATTCCAGCGGAGTTAGGTGTCCCCGATCGACGCTGTTGGAGGGATTACTGGGGAAGGTCCCTTGATCAGGATCCGATCCTCACTCACACCGGGAGTCCGGGGTTTGGGTGTGGAACAGAAATGACCGTTCTGTTCCCTCCTTCCTGCTGGTCACCTGATCCACGCGCTTTTTATACCTAGTCTTATGCTAATCTGTTGGCTTCAGAGCCACTCATAATGTTGCTCTATAGCGGTCACCGTATGGGATTAAAAGGTGTTAAAAATTAGCATAAAAGGTTACCTAGACTCGGGTTTATCCAATAAGCAAATTACAATGCAGCACCTTTAGGTTTGAAATTGACATTGCTCCGCCTAAGCCCCAACCCTTTTTAGGTTTTCTTTGAATATGCTTTCTTGGGATGTGCTTTCTTGGAAAGTGTTGGGTGTGCCAGACAGTTGGATCCAGTTTTATTATCAAGGCTGAACCCTGAGCAAAAAACTGTTAGGTCACCTAATCTTATAGCTACAGTTTTGCCTATGGGCCCAGTCAGTTAATTTTATCATTTTGGTTAAACTTTTGACAGACAAGTTACATTTGCGGTTTACAAACTTACAATCTTTATATTAACTGATATTACCTGTTTAGGCAAAATGCCAAATGTCTCTAAGAAGTACATATTTATTGCTTATTAATCCCTCTGGTTCTGGCCGTCACACATGGTTTCCAAGAACAGTTTAAACAGTGGAAGGACATAAATTCTGAAAGGAAGTTTAGGTATCTATTTATGTTTGTGTGCAGGTGATACCTAGCGTTCAGTGGTTGTCTGTAAATGATACCTAACTTTCAGTGGAGCCTGTATCTATACTTTGTAAACATAGTTTTGAATATAGTCCAAACATCCACATATCTTTGCTTTTCTACTATTGAGCTCAGGTGATAAAATCTACACTTAAATACCTTTTTTCAGCTATTTACTCAAAAGGTAGAAGCATGAATAGAGATGTGAAAAGAATCAGAAAAGGTATACAGTTTTCCATTGGGGATATGCTGTATAGACAGACACACTAACTTAGCTTCTCTATCATGGAGCTTAATCTTCCAATGTTAAAAATAGTGAATAAACAAAATTAACTTTTCCTACATGATACTGAAGGTCACAAATCGTTTGTAACTAAGTTAAATTTAGTAACTTAGTTTGTAAATTAAGCTGCATGATTCTCTTTATATGTAGTTTTCTGTTAAGAGTTTCAGTTATTTTTCATCACTTTTCAGCTTGATTGTGGAATCCACCCTGGTCTAGAAGGAATGGATGCCCTTCCGTACATTGACTTGATAGATCCTGCTGAGATTGATCTTCTCTTAATTAGTCAGTAAGTTGCACTTTAAACAAGAATTAGTGCTTTTTAGAGGGTCAATGTAATGTAGGCTTCAACACTGGGAGAAAACACATGGGGTGACAGTATCTTTTTATTATGTGAACTGAGTCTTAATATCAAAACTTTTATCCATCCCCATTACAGCTTTGGCTTATGTTTCCTGCTTGTAATCATATAATACTATGTAACTTTACAATGGCAACTTCAGCTGTTCTTCATGTAGAAAACAAGTTTTAGGAAAATTATTGTTTGCATTTTTAGTTTTAATGGAAGTTGTATCTTGCACCAGCAATCAGTGGAAAAGCTTATACAAACTTAAATGGAGGTTGGCTCAGGCCCATAATAGTAGCTACCACTGAGAAAGGAGCCAGCTTTATGAAACCAATTAACTTTCCATGAACTACCCATGTTTTACATTTGGTACAGTGGTTCAAGGGGCATTCACCCAAATACATTATGTATTTCTTACACTTGTATCTCAACAGCCATTCAAATTAGCACTGTAGCACAGTTGAAATCATAGGTAAGTAGGGCTGGAAGGGACCTCATGAGGTCATCTAGTCCAGCCCCCCCCCCATACTATCCCAGCCTCTCGAACCTGTTATTGAAAATTTCCAGGGGTGGAGATTGCAAAACTTCTCAGTGATTCTTTAATGATTCCTTAAAAAAAAATCATTCCCCTGTCTGTATTTGTGTAGGTGTGGCAAAACACTTATCTAGTGTGCTACTAAAAATACAGTTTAGTAGTTTATCTCTTCATATATGGTAGCCTGCATACTGCTTTTGCAGTCGCCACAGCTAAATTTATTTTATATTCCTCCTTACGTGTGTGGTATATATATTTTCTCCGTATCCACGATCAGTCCTTTTTTTTAAATAAATATAAAAAATGAATAAAAGAGATCACCCACAACAATTCTTGCCTCTTGCATAAAAAAATTATAAGCTTGTTTTGGTAAAATGTCTTCAGTAAATGCATAACTTGAAATTCCATCTTTCTTTTTAAGTCATATTTCTGAATATAGAAGTTTAGCAATATGGCCTGGGTAATCTCGATATTGCAATTTTTACATGTCTTGAATTTGTGATTTTTGTATTAATACAGTAAAATAGTGAATTGTATGCCACATGCATTCTACAACATTAGCATATTGACTGGCTTTATATTGTTGTTTGAAGTTTCCATTTAGATCACTGTGGGGCTCTACCATGGTTTTTGCAAAAAACAAGTTTTAAAGGAAGGACATTTATGACTCATGCTACAAAAGCTATTTACAGATGGCTTCTTTCAGATTATGTCAAAGTTAGGTAAGTTGACCCGGTTTGTGTTTTTTGAATTATTACCCTAGCATGCCCAATGGGGAAAGTGTATATGAAATAATACAGTGATTTAGGGACTTTGGGTGCATTCTTGTAGGTCTTTACAGTGCCAACCTAAACATTTATATATCTAAATTTCTTGCTGAGTTCACTTAGCAAGACAAGTGTAAGGTGATGCACCTGGGGAGGAACAATCGGCACCATACATACAGGCTGGGGAACTCCCCTTTTGTCAGCACGGAGGTGGAAAAGGATCTGGGAGTCATTATTGACTCCAAGATGAACATGAGTCGGCAATGTGGGGAGGCGGCTAGGAAGGCCAACTGCACCTTGTCGTGCATCCACAGATGCATCTCGAGCAGGTCCAAGGAGGTGATCCTCCCCCTCTATGCGGCACTGGTCAGGCCGCAGCTGGAGTACTGCGTCCAGTTCTGGGCGCCGCACTTTAAGAGGGATGTGGACAGCATCGAGAGGGTCCAGAGGAGGGCCACTCGTATGATCAAGGGACAGCAGGGTAGGTCCTATGAGGAAAGGTTGCGGGACCTGAACCTGTTCAGCCTTCAAAAGAGAAGGCTGAGGGGGGATCTTGTGGCCTGTTATAAACTGGTTAGGGGGGATCAGCAGGCGCTGGGGGAGTCCCTGTTCCCCCGAGCGCCGCAAGGAGTGACCAGGAACAATGGTCACAAGCTGGCGGAGGGAAGGTTTAAGTTGGACATCAGGAGGCGCTACTTCACGGTCAGGGCGGCTAGAGTCTGGAACCAGCTTCCAAGTGAGGTGGTGCAGGCTCCCACCCTGGGGGTTTTTAAGAGGAGGTTGGATGACCACCTTACTGGGGTCATTTGACCCCAGTGCTCTTCCTGCCATGGCAGGAGGTTGGACTAGATGATCTGCTCAGGTCCCTTCCGACCCTAGAAACTATGAAACTTATAATACTAATAATGTCTTGGGGCTTAAAACCAAAGAAAAGGGAATCTAATCTTCTTTTAACTGGTTGTTTTCTAACCATAACAGTAGACCAGTCATTTGCTAGTCAATTTAACTTTGGGGTCCTTAGGTCCTAACTATGTCTGGGTTCCAAACATAGAAAGGAATATTTTATGTCAATTTCCCACACTTCTAAAAGTTCATGAAACATCCACTTCCATCCCTCTCTCAAACTGATTTACCTACTTTTTCCCCCTTGTCCCCCTACCCACCACCTTGCTTTCTCCCTAGACTGAATAGGTGAGGGAAGTAAATACAGTATATAAAACCTTCAGTTTTTGGTCCAAATTGGAACCCTGCTCCTGTCTGCAGTTTTCCAGTACTGTTCCATGTGCAGTTTAAGGTGCTGGGCTTGACCTGTAAAGCCTTAAAAGGCCTGAGTCCTGCAGAACTGAAGAACTCCCACCTTGTTCCTTAAATTCCATCACAATCCCTGTGGTCAGTCAAGAGCAACCTTCTGCAAGTACCATCTGTGCACCAAGTTTGTTTGGCAAAAATGTGTGGGAGGTTGCTCTTAGTAGTTGCCTTTTGGCTCTGGAACTCCCTTCTCCCTGACCCCATCAGAGTCGAGCCAGGTTATCTTTTGGAAGTGTTGCAAAACTTTTTTTGGGTAGTCTTTTAGCAGATGGAGTTAAGTTTTGGGGTGTGGTCTGGGGAACTACCTTAGCATTTATTTTCTCCTGTTTTTACAACTTGCTTTATTGTAAGTCACCATGAGTTTCTTTTGGGGAGGGTAGCATAGATAAATACATATATGTTCTTATCTCTCTTCTCTCATCTGTTTCATTCAGGTCTTTTACCTAAACATGTCTTTCTTTCCTCCTTACACTCTCACCTTTGTACTTTCTTTCTCTGCTCTCTTAAATTTCACCTTAAAGCATTCTACTTCTAAATCTATTCACAAAAAATGTCTTCAATTTTTTGTATAAAGTAAGTGCGTGAAACTAGCTGATGCTCAGACACTTTGTTTTTATACAGCAATATATCGGCAGATGATATGCTATATACAGAGACGGATCTGGAAGAAAGCATGGACAAAATTGAAACCATCAACTTCCATGAAGTAAAAGAGGTGGCAGGAATCAAGTTCTGGTGTTACCATGCAGGCCATGTTCTAGGAGCAGCCATGTTTATGATTGAAATAGCTGGTGTAAAGGTACTTATCAGTATAGAGTGGAAAGCTGCATGCAAGTCTTTGGCACATGGTATTTCTTATTGGTTAAGTGCCAGCAATGTACTGAAAACTGTCCAAGACACAAGATGAGGTATAGTC
The DNA here is from genome assembly GCF_001723915.1 of Gavialis gangeticus. Lineage (NCBI taxonomy): Eukaryota > Metazoa > Chordata > Crocodylia > Gavialidae > Gavialis > Gavialis gangeticus. The sequence continues at coordinate 7,011,725 of NW_017729028.1, forward strand.
AGGTGCTCAGTGCTGTTGTCAGTTGGAATCCAATGGCACACAGAAAGAGACACATAATCTTAGAACTATTATTCATCAATTATAATGGGTTAGTGATCGCAGTTATATCAAAATGAGATGGTGTATGTTGGCTAATTACAAGAAGTGTACCTTTAAGTTTCTGACTTAGGTGTATAATAACAATACAAGAATCTCCAAACTAGCCTACTGAGAGCTGGGTAAGCAGCTGATGCTGGCTTGATTCCAGTAGCTCAAATCTATGAAAAGGCAACTGAATACATAAATAGTTTCCTAATGTTATTTTACCTTGCTTAGCTATTTTACTTTGTAATGCTATTTTACTTTGTTTAGCTATTTTACCTTGTTTGTCTGTCTAGGTACTTAAATGACCCTCGTCACCATAGTATCTGAGTGCCTCATGTTAATGAATTTATCCTCACAACACCCTTGTGAGGTAGGAAAATATTCTTATCCCTGTTCTTAGGTACAGAGCAACCAAGTCACTTCTCTGAAGTTATAGAACAGCCTGGGGCAGAGGCCGATGTTGAACGTTGGTTTCATGAGTCCCAATTCAGTATCTTAATAGGGAGATCACCATTCCTCCGCTGAAATATGCCTGAGGTGCACTAAGTTTTTACTACAGGATGAAGAAATGTGGTCCTGAACTATGTGGTGGTTCACAAGGTCATTTTCCTGTTAGGATTTGATTTGTCCCATGAATGCTTGAGAAGATTTTTTAAAAAGATAAAGCCTGTGTATGGGTAAGGCTGTGCAGCTACAACAACTAGGATACAAGTTAGAGTTAGGGGTTGTCCTGCTTGTTAACAGCTGCAGACAGGAAGAAACTTTTTCCCTTTTTGTGCATCATATCTCTCACATGACCAGTTTCCTCCTGCCTATTATGTTCTTTGCTTTCTTCTGAAACACACGATTATAGGCCAAGGGTCAGCAACCTACAGCCTGTTGGCTGGATCTGGCCCACAGGGCTGGGGCTTTAATGATGTTCAGTGGCAGGGGCTTCAACTGCCACATTGTGCTGCACTACACTGCAACTGAGCAGTGGGGAACTTTCTGTGTTGTGCTGCAGCCAGGTTGTGTACAGAAACAGTAGCCAGACTTCAGCACTGGCTACCTCCAAAGCTGGGCCATTCCTGCCCGCTGCCAGAAAATGTTGCCGACTACTGGTGTAAGCTCTGTCACTGATATAGCTATATCAGCTATAGTTATGCAAAAACCACTTATCTTTGCTGCTGCTAGCTATCTGTGTTCTTATTAATGCTTTTGAGAATAAGTTTTGTTTTATTTATGCTCTTGAAAAGTGTGGTGGTTGGGCACATAACATGTAGACTTCTGAAATCAGAATGAGGTCATTTACTCTGGTTAAGGTGCAGATCACAGTTAAGAGTCTGTGTGTTTTAAAAGTACCTGCTTGGGCATACACAAGAAAATTAGCTGACTTTAAGATAAGATGAGATGGGCAGTAATGTACTGGAGAAGAGCATCAAGACTATAGTGAAAGTATTTAAAATTATCAGCTTCTTTTTAAAGATGTGTGCGCAGCTTTCTCGAGTAGAACCAGATTTATATAGGTAACAGAAAATGTTAGCTTTTGTTGCTTTATTTATTTTATTCTCAAATGCAGTCTGAGTTTGTCCTTGTGGACAAAACATCTAATGTGTGTGTTTACAGGTATAAAAAATCTTACTAGTGATTTTGATTTTTTTATGTGTGTGTATGTATATATATGTATATGTATGTATGTATATATATGTGTGTATATATATGTGTGTATATATATATGTGTATATATATATGTGTATATATATATGTGTATATATATATATATATATATAGGGAGGGAGAAGTACAATCCATAAATATTATTTTTGCTAATATATTAAACATGTCTATACAAGGCAAACTTGTAAGTATTTGCTGACCATTATTCTGATCATAGGTGAATTGTTTCTCTTTCACTGTCACAGCTTTTATATACAGGTGATTTCTCAAGACAGGAAGACAGACACCTCATGGCAGCTGAGATTCCTACCATTAAACCTGACATTCTTATAATTGTAAGTTTTGCACAGCAATTTATGTAAATAAGCATGTAGGTTTATCTAGAAGGGGAGGGTGGGTGTTACTTAAGTTGTAAGATTAATATCAAAATGAAGGAGGAAACTTAAAGGTGACATATAACTAGCAACTTGTATTAAGCTCTAAGAGTCCAGGCTACAGGGTATTCACACATCCTGATAGTTTCCTCCTAAGTTGTTTTTCCTCAAGTTTCTTTATTTGAAAGTGTTTCATAATATAATTTTTAACACATTAAAATTTGTGCCATCTTAAAAATAACTTGCACATCACCATTTCGCAAAATGGCATTTTGTGTTGTTCAGTATCAAAGCATAATATGTCCTGGGGTGTCCACGCAGAAGAGGGCCCACTGTGGCACTGGCTTTTAAGTAGTAGCGTGCTGGGCCCATAACACAAATTAAGCATGTACTGTAGTAATTCTGCCTAATGTTTTAGCCCAGGCAATGACAAACATTGTACAAAACATGATGTAGTCACTTTTCTAACCTCTCTGCAACCCTCAACTACACCACCAATTAGGACAAGCATCCTAGATCAAAAATAAAACTAGTGAAGAATGTCACTTCTTGTCTTGAAGCTGTGGGGTGAATGTGAGCAGCATAACAAGTTAATGTCATTTTCCTCACAAAAAAATATTGAGAAGTCTTTAATGGGTGTAAATGGGCATGATCTTTTTGTATCTTCTCTGTAAGAGATAATCTCTAGATCATAGTGCCGCCTGCATCAGCATAGTGGAGCACTGGGCCAGTATGAACATCAGACTGAAACATTGTGCTGTGGATTTACGATGACTTCAACCACTTCTGGCCTGCCACTGTTGGTTGCACTTGTACAACGCCTGATTTAGTCAGAGGCATTATTTTTATTGCTAGTTTTTATTTAGTTTCAAGCAAGATGAATAGTGGCTTAGCCCAGCTACACTTAGGATTTGCTGTGATGCAGGTGCATTGGCTGCCAAAGGCTGAAATCTGGGAAATACTAACTATAAATCAGGGGTTAGCAACCCCTGGCACACATGCCGAGCATGGCACACGATGCCATTTTCCTTGGTGTGCATTGGGGCCGGGGAGGCAGCAGCTATTTGCAGCCTCCCGGCTGCAGCTGGCCCCAGCTCTGGGTAGTTGCTGACAGCAGGGAGCCCGGGCTGCTTCCATGGAAACCCTGCTGCAAACAGCCCAGGCTCTGGCTGTCAGCAGCCACCCAGAACCTGGGCCAGCTACAAACATCTGCTGCCTCTC
>NW_017729028.1:7015070-7015287 GCF_001723915.1 Gavialis gangeticus
TGGGGCAGGGGTGGAGAGGCAGCAGATGTTTGCAGCTGGCTTAGGTTCTGGGTAACTGCTGACAGTCACAGAGTCCAGGCTGGGGGGCAAGGGCTTTGGGTGGGAGGCAAGGGGCAGCAGGGGTAGGGGGGCAAGGGCTTTGGGTGGAGGGCAAGGGGAAGCAGGGCTTGGGTGCAAGAGCCATGAGCAGGGCTGGGGGGCAGGAGCTTTGGGTGGG
>NW_017729028.1:7015742-7017174 GCF_001723915.1 Gavialis gangeticus
GGCAGCAGGGGTAGGGGGGCAAGGGCTTTGGGTGGAGGGCAAGGGGAAGCAGGGCTTGGGTGCAAGAGCCATGAGCAGGGCTGGGGGGCAGGAGCTTTGGGTGGGGGGCAAGGGGCACAAGCAGGGCATGCTGCCATGTACCCCCTGCCCTCATTTTGTTTTTCTGGCATGCCAGCACTCTGGCACCTTCCAAGGTAGGCATTGTGGGGGGTTTTGGCACTCCAGCCAAAAAAGGTTGCCTACCCCTGCTATAAACAATGCTTTGGTGCTGGACTTGCCTTACCAATTTTGAGTCTCTTGTGGTTTTGTCTGTTAGAGTCAAGAGTGTCTCTGTTTGTTAAATGTTTTGGGGTGAGTGTTTCCTTTTGGTTTGAAAATCAGCATTTAAAATCAAACCAATGAATGGGATTGTCAAAAAGCTCATCACCTCTCTTTGCTGCCTCCAAGGCCAGTCCTTTCCAACAGCAGCTTCTAGGTTTGTTTTTCCAATTTTGCAGTATTATGTAAGATTCATATATATGACCCTAGAATAGAAATATTCAGCTGCAAGTAAGAATTTTGGTTTGATAGGATAACATGAACATATGCTGTCAGTATTTTGATAATTTCAGAGGAGCAGAGTGTAACAGAGTTTGGGCTGCTAATTATAGCTCCATATGTACTTTACCACCTAGGAATCCACCTATGGTACCCATATTCATGAAAAACGTGAAGAACGAGAGGCAAGATTCTGTAACACCGTCCATGATATTGTAAATAGGGGTGGCAGAGGTCTTATTCCCGTCTTTGCCTTGGGTCGAGCTCAAGAACTCCTTTTGATCTTAGGTATGTATCTTCACACCTCTAACATTTAGTGTGCAAAGTAACATGGACACTTATAACTCTCTAGTGTGGTCACTATTTTAAAACAAATCCCTAAGTACCTTCACAGTGTGCCAATAGCTTTTAAAAAAGCACAGAAAGTTGGTTTGTTAAAGTTAATTACTGCAGAAGGGAAAAAAAGGAGTACACGCGTTTCTGAACCTAAGTGTATAGTAGAGCTGTCCAACTGGTGGCCCATGGGGTTAAATTGCAGCCCTCTGGCTTCTTCTCAGCTGCCACTTGCTCCATGGCTCCAGGCTCCCCTTCTTCCAGCTGTCCCTTTTTCCCTCCTGCCTAGCTTGCCCTGTAGTGCAGCCTGGGGTACATGAGTGGCATGATGCATTGAGAGGAGCTTGCATCCAGGAAGGTAATAGTGAGTCAGGGCATCCAGGCACCTGGTGCAGCAGGGTGATACAGGGACCAACAGTAGAGGGGACAGTATGCAGTGCAGCAGGCAGGCCCCTGAGTGCATGATGCAGCAAGGAAGCCTGCATATAGTGGTGGGGAAGGGGTACCTAATGTAAGAAGAAGGTTTCAAAAGTTGTTTCCTGGTGTGTTTGACAAGAAAAAA
>NW_017729028.1:7022174-7031757 GCF_001723915.1 Gavialis gangeticus
AGTGAGTCAGGGCATCCAGGCACCTGGTGCAGCAGGGTGATACAGGGACCAACAGTAGAGGGGACAGTATGCAGTGCAGCAGGCAGGCCCCTGAGTGCATGATGCAGCAAGGAAGCCTGCATATAGTGGTGGGGAAGGGGTACCTAATGTAAGAAGAAGGTTTCAAAAGTTGTTTCCTGGTGTGTTTGACAGAAAAAAAAAAAGCTTTTTTTGTTCTGAGTGGGTGGTTTGCACTTTTGACATTTCAATCTTGTCTCCTTGCAAGGATTCTATTAAAGTATGAAATTACTAAAGACCAAAACTTAAGTAGTGGAAAATAACACTTTTTAGATGAACTGTAATTAATTTGAAAGCCAAGTCAAGTATTTCAGCACTTCTCTATGGTCATCTTTTTGCCCTTACTTTGCACTATGAATGATTTCTGATGATTTTTTCTCTGTCATGCAAACCTTTTTTTGACCAGTAATTCTGAAAACGAGTACTTGCTTTTGAGATGCTGAGTCCTCAATGTGAACTGCTTTTAGAGCCCTAGCAGTTCATCACAATTGCCATTTTAATTCTGCTCAGCTCATAATTGAATGTGCTTGTGTCAAGAGTCATGATTTGTTTAAGTATTGATTGGAAGTTCCCAGCTATATCTTGGGTGTAAATTTGTTACAGGATGCATTTTTCTGCATTCTGCAATTCCATTACTTAATATTTTGTTATAGTTTAGAAATGTGTTACAGAGAAACTATAATATTTCACAATTTGCTATAGCCTTGAAAGTAATTCTTTGTTCTCCATTTTCTACACCTATTAGAATATTTGTGGAAAAAAATGAAAATGCATCCATTCATTTTAACACACAATGTAGACACATTGAATATTTAGACAGCTGTATCCACAGACCTTGAGTGGTTTTCATGCTTTAATTTAGGCACACAATTATTTTTGTACTCCAAAGTTGCTTCCAAGAAATGAGCAACTACACAGTATTGAGGCTAATATAATTGTGCAGTCTTATTGTAACTCCTGTCCTACCATCTGTTGCTGTTAACTTTACTTACTGCTTTTTTTATCTAATGTTTTGACTGTAAGATCTCCATTGCAGGGTTTTTGTCTGAATTGTTCTATGGGGCCTTGTCTCTAAATAGATGATGTATTGCTGTAACCAGGGGTGTCAGGCTTACCCTTTGTCCTGGCTGGATCCAACTACAGGGTTCCTCAGTAGGTCAGATTCACGGGGCCAGCCACAGCCATCATGGCAATGACAACTTCTGTGGCAGGCCAGGCAACTGCTTGCCATGGCAATCACAGTGCAAGCGGCCACAGAGCAAGTGAAGGCTGTGTTGACACAACCTTCACTTGCCCCCTGCCACCTGAGGTCCATATCCACCAGGGTCCCAGATTCTGCAACAAGCCCTACCCACCACTAGCCCCACCCCCAAGTGCCCTGGCTCATCAGTAGCCCAGCAGGCCAGAGGGAGCAGTTCCACAGGCTGGATCTGGTCCATGGGCCATATGTTTGACACCTGTCTAACTATACTGGTATGTTTATGGTTGTATGATTACACCCTGGCCCTAGTGTGGTTGCAGTTTTATGACATTATAAAAGTACTTTCCTCTGGTATAGCTATTCCCATTTGGAAGGGGTATAGATTATATTGGCATAACTATCCACACATTCATTCTGAGTCACTGTTGCTGACTTCCGTGTTGGGGGATCATTATTTGTTTGGGGTTTTTACTTCTGTAAAAGTTCTAGTCATTTGCATCTTTTCAAACGCATTGCCACAGTGGTGGTACACATGAGGCTGACCAAAATTGAGTTGGGATAACAGTGCTAATTGGATGATAATGAATTGTCTGCAATATACAAAGGGTCAAACTAGATGCTCTGTTGGCCTCTTCTGGCCTTACCCTCCATGAATCTGATAAACTGGGCTTAGTGTCAGGGGTGATATTATGAAGTTTCACTAACAAATATCAAATAACAGATTGTGTTCTTCCTGTAGTATAATAGTAGTATTAGTATTTGCATAATTAGTATTTGATAAAGATGTTTCAGCTTGTTACCAGCAGTTTTCTAAACCCTCTTATTGCTGCTATGAAGTGAATTGAATCCAAGATAGAAGCATGCATTATTTGTAGATTGTGTCTGAAAACTGTTGAGAGTTTTGTTTGACTGCTGATCTGCCAAGACCTTCCTTTTGACAAGGATTTGTTTTATTTTCATTCATTCCAGCTTTTCTTTCCTTTCCTTCAATAGCCAAAGTTAAGAGATATGTCTAATCTAATATTCTTCATTGTGACTTCCTGTGTCTAAAAGGGATAAAAATGTTTGGGAATCTGACTTTGTTTAAAAACAAGCTTCCTTCCCCCCTAACCCCCCCCCCAACAAACAAACAAAGAAACCCATTTATGAAAAGTACATGTCCTTAATGCTACATTTATACCTTGTGTTGTGTTGTGTTGTGTCTTTAGATGAATACTGGCAAAATCACCCTGAACTCCATGACATACCCATATACTATGCCTCCTCTTTGGCAAAGAAATGCATGGCAGTGTATCAGACGTATGTAAATGCCATGAATGACAAAATTCGTAAGCAGATCAACATCAACAATCCATTTGTTTTCAAGCACATTAGTAATCTGAAGGTGAGTGTTATTTAAGGTTGAAAAAATGTATTTGCATGAAATGGGGCCATTTTCTTTGTTCATTGGTTTATGACTGAGTCGTTCTCTAAAATTCTACCTTCTCTTAATGAGATTTTTGTTGTGTGCTCTTGGAACTTCTTTCCATAACGTTGGATGGATTAGGATATCTAGTCTGTGCTGCTTTATGTTAGAAGAAACATTAAGGCTTCCTAGGGTTTCCCATCTAAACTCTTGAGTCTCATTCACCCCACATTGCCTGATGTCCCATAAGTCACTATCGCTTCTTTCATTTTTTTAACTGGATAAAAAGGGTATTAATATATTTCAAGCTCAAGGGATCTCTCCTTAACTTAGAAGAGGTATTTTGACTGAAAATCCACGGAGGATTTAAGTCTAATTTCTGGAGCAGACATAAAAATCATACTCATCCTTATAAATCATTTTTCAATTGGTATTTCAGTGCGTGTATACCTATATGTTAGATATATGTGTGTGAGTGAGGGAGAGAAGGGCACTAACACTACTTCTAAAATTTTCATATATTTTTAAAGCTTTGATGGGTCAGAAATTGGATGCATCTTTAGGTGTTATTTCCAGATATTTCATGCAGTGCAGAAGTTCTGTCTCTTCTGTCACAAATCCAGGAACAAACAGCATGTCCTTGGACAGTGGAAAGGATTGTGGCCAGGAAGGTCCCTTCTGTGAGGGTGGTGTGTAGGGCTCTTGCAGAGGGTGCGGGCCAGGCCTATTTACTTTTGTCAAACTATGGTAACTGTTGTTCTTCCTGTTTGTCTCCTAGAGTATGGATCACTTTGATGACATTGGTCCAAGCGTTGTCATGGCTTCCCCAGGTATGATGCAGAGTGGCTTATCCAGAGAGTTGTTTGAGAGCTGGTGTACTGATAAGAGAAATGGAGTAATTATTGCAGGTTACTGTGTGGAAGGAACACTCGCTAAGGTGAGTTGCTACTGTTAATCTGCCATGGTATTTTTAATATACAGTAGCTGGCATGTATTATCCAACCAGTGTGCTGGATTATTTATTTGGGCTTGTTAACAAACCAGGGTCTTGTCATATACATATCATGCATCTAAAGCAAATTCAACTCCCAAAACCAGCATATGCCTGTGATGATTGCTGTGACGGACTTACAAATTAATCTCTTCTAAATTTAATTCAAGAAAAGATTTATAAATTATTGGTTGGCTAGCCCCAGGGAAGGATGATTGGTATATTTCCAGGGATAGAAATTCCATAACTTCCCTAGGTAGCCTGTTCAAATGCTTGATCACCCTTGTGGTCAAAAAGTTCATCCTAATTTCCACCCCAAATTTCCTCTGCTGCAGGAAAAGTCCATCTCCATCCCTTCTGTAATTGCCCTTAGGGTATTTTAGATGGTGTTCAAATTCCCCTGTAGTCTTCTCTTTTCCAAAATAAACAACCCTACCCTTTCCTCATAAGTCATGCTTCCCAGACTTCTAATCATTTTTGTTGCTCTCTGCTGGACTCTTTCCAATCTGTCCATATCCTTCTTGAAGTGTGAAGCCCAAAACTGGACATGGTATTCCAGGTGAGGCTTCATCCCTGCAGAATAAAGCGAAGAATCACTTCTCTTGTTTTGCAATTGACACTTCCATTAAAGCACCCCAGGATGCTGTTGGCTTTCTTTGCAATAAGAACACACTGTTGGTTCATATTCATCTTAGGCTCCACTGTGACTCTCAGTCCTCCTTTGCACTATTGCAGCCTAACCACTTATTCACCAGCCTGTATTTGTGCATGCAATTATTCCATCCCAAGTGTAGAACTTTGCCCTTGTCCATGCTGAACTTCATCTGATTGACTGCAGACCAGTTTTCCCATGTCTTCAGGTAATTCTGGATCTTAACTGTACCCTTCAGATTGTCTGCAACTCCAACCAATTTGGTATTATGTGGCTGAGGGCGAATTGTGTCAGTGTGTTGTGCAAGGGAAAGGGTGCAAGTATGTGTTTCAGTTATTCTTAATGACTGACCCCAGGTGTATGTGTGTAGTAACTTTTGCAAGCTGCAGATAATTATTTCTCTGTTTTTAAAGTGAAAATGTGGATATGTTGTATTTATAGGAAGCTTTTAAAGTACTTTATTTTCTCCTGTGACAGCACATCATGTCTGAACCCGAAGAGATCACAACTATGTCAGGGCAGAAGCTCCCACTGAAGATGTCTGTAGACTACATTTCTTTCTCTGCTCACACAGATTATCAACAAACCAGCGAGTTCATCCGAGCACTAAAACCTCCACATGTGGTTAGTACACAGGGTATTTATTTCTTAGAAAATTTGGATTTGTCATGCTAGATCAGACTCAATGAATCAGTGTTCTGGAATTGAGCATCTGGTAATGGCTGGTCCCTGTTTTTTTGTTTTGTTTTTTTTCCCCCACTTCCACCCCCCAAAAAAGGATGAAATGCTCTTCAGTTTACTAGTCTGGCAGAGTAAAATGCAGGCTGATTTGCAGTGCACCACGGATGTGGGGTGCACTGGAGCAATTTTTTTAAAGTGCTCTTTATACCCTATTAAGCATTTTTCCATGTAATTATATGAGTAAGATAAATTACTGAACAAGTCAAGTGGCATATGGTCATGTTGATAGAGTCATAGACTATGCAGGGCTCCAGATATTTTGGAATAGCAAAGTGGGAACAAAGTCCTTTGGTGAAAACCTGTTTGAAGGTTGTTGCAAGTGAACGGGACAATGTGAAAGAAGGAATGGAATGGACAACAAGGACAAAGGGAACATTCAAGGGAAGAGCATGAGCAAAGTATTAGGTGGTAAGAAAGCAGGAGATGCATAGGGATGAAATTATGGTGTGCTTTGAAAATAAGGAGTAGAATCTGAAGTGCCAGAGGAGGCAGCTAAGAAGGAAGCACTGATATATAATACTAAAAACAATGGAGAAGCCTGTAACAGCAGGAAAAAAGGAAAAAAAATTTGCCAGAGATATTTGTAGAGTTGTGCATGAAGCTTCAACTTAATACCTGTGTACAGTTCAAGAATGTGTATATATACATATATCGGAGCAAAAAAATAGATGTTTCCTGTATTGCTGTCCATGAAATTATATATCTTAAACATGATGCATGGGCAGTAAAATGGCAGCCTACTCACCTTACCATATTTTGAAAGTAGAAGCCATGTTACGTGCAGCTATTTCTATTTCATCTAGATTTTAGTACACGGTGAGCAGAACGAAATGGCCAGATTAAAAGCAGCATTGATACGAGAGTATGAGGATAATGATGAAGTTCACATAGAAGTTCACAATCCTAGGAACACTGAGGCTGTGACATTAAACTTCAGAGGAGAAAAACTTGCCAAGGTATAAAAATTAGCGTTTTCTTAACACTTATATTTTTCTCTAAGAATTTCTGCCTTTATCAATTGTGGGTTATGTGCTTCTCGGGTACTTTAGCATACTATGGAAATGCTGTTTCTGCCAAGATCTGTGCTGATACAGATAAGTCTGCCAGTGTTTTCAGTCTCTTGACATTATTCCATATGGAACATATTTCATGGCAGCAGTCCTACATAAACTCTTAACAAAAAATAGTATGCCAATCAGCAGTGTCAGAGAAATTTATGGAAGAATAACAGATTCTACTTCTCATGTAGGGAGCCATTAGTAAATCCCCCTTCTTGACAAAAAGATACATACAGGAAAAATATAATATTTTGGCTGGATTAAATAAGCTTGCCATCTTCAGTCAGTCGCTCGCTGTGTCCTCAAAAGTCTCCATTTCTGGGTAATTCAGAATGTTGAAATGGGTTAAAATGGAATTGTCTAGAAGAAGGTATTTTGTACATGATGGCTAACGTGTCTTATTCTGGAATGTAATAATAAAGCTACAAAAGAAAGCCAAAGCTAGAGCTTTACCACTTTAAAGATCAAGAGATCTGAATGTTCTTGCAGAATGTATTTTTAACAATTAATCTCCAGTCTGCTAGGCTTCCTTTTGCAGAACGATGAGGTTTGAACTGCTATAGTAACACTTTGATATAATATTAAATATTAAAATAAAATCTAGGGATGTTGGACTAAGGAGGAGCGACTGTGAGCCTTCATGCATATTGAAGAAACATACACATCTGTCAACATTTTTTTAAATCCAGAAATGTTCAGGGGACTTTTGAGAGAAACTGCTTTGGTTGTTTTCCCAAATTATTATATAACCAGCATTATCTCTCATGTTGTTTGATGAATTGAGCTTAAAGCTTTTAAAAATGAAATAAAAAGGTTTGAAGGAAAAGTCTTGAAAAATGAGGAATGGGGTAGTCATTATGGATCTGATCTTAGAGTTGTTAACATGAATGGCACTTTGGTGGGTCTCAGTTCCCGGTTGACTACTATTGGCCTGCTTTATCCAATTCTTCTAGATCTTGAGACCTAAATCACAGTGTAGTGCATCATTTACAGGCACACTTGCATTATTTGTATGCATTCTCTGCTGGAGATATTCCCCATAACAATGGAAGTAGCCCTCTAGAGAAGTATTATCTCCTTCACTGAGATTTTCAGGAAGAAGCCAGTAGGCATCTGTTTGGAATGGTTTAGGAATAGTCCACCTTGCATCTGTATTATGGGGCTTTACCAGATGACATTGAAAAACAAATACTGAGAACACTTAAGTAACTACCATGAAAAGAGTGCATGCATGAAGAAGTAAGATATTTTTGCTCTCTTGATCTTACGGACATCACCTTAGCCAGAAGGTTCTCAGCAAAGACTGCTCGCATATCCTTTATTTTGTATTTTTAGATGATTATCTGGTATGGTCTATCTAACTGACTTGGAAAAATTAAGGGTCACTAAGTGATGGAACTTTCACCATGAGCCCCCAAATTGGATCAGATTGCCTATCTTTAACATTTTGTGGTCCTTGAAGCCGTATAGGTAACCCCTGAAGCAGGAAGAGTGTGAAATGCTCAGTATAAAGCCCAGATACTTGGGGCGGGGGGTGGAAATAAGTTCCTCTACTCATGTCATCAGTATCCTCTAAAGCAACATACCCCTTCCCTTCCCTGGACAGGCCATCCAGGCAGGAAGTGAAAATCTTTGGCCAGTGTGGCCTTACTAATGAATGACTCATCTGCCAACTGATAAGAGATTCCATGTGCATCAGAAACGCTTACTAGACCACTACTGCCTGGTTTCAGATTATACGTAACAATAAATATGTGAAACAACCTCAAAGAATCTGAACTTCAGCTTCATTTCTTGTGTTCACCCTTGTTTTAATAAAGTAGCAGCTTCATGTTCTAATTGTTATTAGTCAAGTATTGTGTGTTTGGGAATGGCATATTTTAATAATTTTGTAAAAGTAAACACCAATCTGTTCCTCAGATTGGTCAGGCAGTTCTTTGGGTCTAAAAAGTAGAGGGTTTTACTTCTTTTTATTTTTTTTCTTCAAGAGAAGTAATTGTGTGAGATTTAACCATCGCCACTGCATGAAGTCCATGGAAAGCTTCTGTATTACTAGGGTGGAAGGATGAAAACAAACTGATACCGTGTAACTGAGGATTTGCCATGAGCACTCAGGCTGATGACAGATGTGAAACAAAACAAACAAACAATGCCCCTGGGCCCTCCCCCCCCCAAAAAACAAAAACCCCAAAACACACTTTACTGAAAGAAGCCATGCATTAGTTTGACCCAACTCTGCCACGTCTGTATAGATGTGGTACTTCAGTGGGGCTTTTAGGTACTCTTATCTGAATGCTGATTCAATCAGCTTTCGATAAAAGTGCCAAAAAAGCCCCACTAAAATACTCGATACAGGCGTTTGGCAAGCCGGGTCCAACTAACGCAGCGCCTCTTCTGGGCATGCGTTGGGCTCGGCACAGGGGTGAGCCATGTTTTAAAATAAAGCTCTGTTTTGATTTTTGCCATCTGTAAGCAGCCTCAGATTGCTTAATTTTCTTAAATTGACATGGGACATGACTTTCCTTCTTGAGTGGCTTCTTTTAACAGGGGTCTCAGACTCAAATTTATGGCCAAGGTCCTGGGGATACTTAACTTACAGATGCATACCATATTTGCTTGCAAAGCATTTTCCTTTTCTTAAAATGTAGGCTTCTAAAATTGGAGCATCTTAGTTGGGGAATCTGATTTCTGTGCTGGCTTGGAAGCATGGAGACACTGGAGTGACTGCTGGGGGCTGGCTCCCTTTCTGGCCCACAGGCAGGAGGGTTGAGGGTAGAGGAGTGTCTTCTGCTCAGCCAAAAACTAGAGGCTTAATCCTGTCACAGCTGCTGCCAATTTAGCAACATCTGTGGCAGAGTTTGACCTCTAGCTTCCATTGAGCTGCCAGGGAAGTGGTGTGATGCTGAAAAATAGGCTCTGCCCCTGGCCCCTGCAGTCAGCATTTGGCCATGAAGGGAGGGGGGGAAACCTTGTTTTCTTCATTCTGCGTTCCTAAAACAAGGTGTGCGTGTCTTATTTAATATGTAAGAAAATGCATTATGTCCTTTGCCAGCTGTATCAGTGAACTGCAATAGTTAGAACATGGATTGGAGATATGGATTAAAAGGAAATTGTCTCCAAGTATTCTCCCATGACAAGTCTAAAGTGATTCCTTTTAATATCAGTATTATTGTATTACTTAGAGGATTTAAAAATTTGAGCCTATTGATTCAGTCATAATTGTGATTTTAATTTGGTCATTAACTAGCATTAGATACATTGTAATATAATAAAAGCCTTAGTCCGTCTGTCTGTAATGCTTTATTCGCACTCTGATTGGTTGTCTTGGTAGCCAATCACAATGCTGACTGAAGTAACCAGAGTGCTCCAAGAGCATTCTAGGCAGGAGGCGGCGGTGGCAGTGCAGCAGAGCACCGCCTTGATGGCGGGGATGGAGAACAACCCCCCCCCCCCCCCCCCCCCCCCCCCCCCGGGGCGC
>NW_017729028.1:7032534-7043005 GCF_001723915.1 Gavialis gangeticus
GGGGGGAAAAACCCCCCCCCCCCCCCCCCCCATCCCACTCCCTGGAGGCGACGGAGCAGGGGGGCAAGATCAGCAGCCCTGGCCTCCCCTGCCCCCCTCCCTGGCCCTGCTCCCTGGTGGCGTGGGGTGCTGCCAGGAACAGTGAAGCAAGCCTCTCTCCCCCTCCCCCTTGGTCCTGGGAGGCAGCAGTGCAGGGTGGTGAGTGGCAGTGCTCTGTCCCTGCCCATGTCCCCTCATTCGTGATGGGCATTTAGCTTAACAAGATGTTTGCCTAAGTCTCTCTTTGTTTATCCTTTTCAATAAAACCCATAAAAGCAGGCAGGACTCAAATTGCAACAGAGATCAAAAACCATGAAAGTATTAGTAACCTCATTTAAGAAAGCAGACAAAATTAATTGGGTAAATCTGCTATCTTTTACTAGACCAACACAAATAGTTAGAAAAATTATTTGCAATCTTTTGGGTACAAATGCATCACTCATCTAAGAAGGCGCTTTGCTCTGCTTAATTTACCAAATTCCCTCACGCAGGACCAAAAACAGTGTTTTGGAACAAAATTTTTCCATGCTTTTATTTGTAGTGTTCACGATGTTGCCATCTGACTGAAGATATTAGTCTGCAGCTATGATGATTCATTAGAATTAGTAGCCTCTGAGTGTTTCTAAAATTCTCTGTTCAATGGAATACAAACACGTTTATAATAGCTATTGATTCTAAGGTGTCAAAAATGTAACATCTTTCCTCTGTTGGCTAAACCTTTCTGTTCAGCTGCACTTTGGAAAAATGCTTGCTGCCAAGGTTTACTCTTTTGCTTTACTGGGATCTTCTGAGGTGGTGTCATCTTCTGATTTTTTTTTTTTATATGGATTCTGCATTTCATCTTTAGCTAGCCCTTGTCCATTAGAATTTCAGATTTCCTTGTAACAATTTTGATGTTTTTTGTTTGTTTTTCTTTTCAATAGGTAATGGGGTCTTTGGCAGATAAGAAACCAGAGCAAGGACAGCGAATTTCAGGGATCCTAGTTAAAAGAAATTTCAATTATCATATCCTTTCACCTTGTGACCTCTCCAGTAAGTAAAGACAGCATATTGCAGTATGATCAATAACTAATTGAATTTTGTGCTTAAAAGCAAAGGCTGTCATGCATAAGATTATAAACCAGTTTTCATGAGTTAAGCTGCTAGCATGTCAGAGCTTTCTGGCATCATTATACTTTGTTTCCAGCAGTGGTGGTAACGTTAAAATCTGAATAAGTTAGCATTGAATAAGTCAGGCAGGGTAGCGTAGCACATTAAAGACCTAACTTATTCAGAAAGGTGAAAACTTTCATAGGCTACAGCCTACTTTGTCGAGTGTCACCATACCCTGCCTTCTGCCTGACTTCAGACTAACACAGCTAATTATTGTTCTCTTGCAGTGATTCACAACCAGGGTGTCATGGCACACTGCGGTGTTTTGACATCTTTTTGAGGGTGCTACAGGGTGTCACATCCTACTAGCATGGTTTAGTGTCCAAACGTGATTCACAAGATTAATCCAGAGAGTTCAAATAGGAATCCTGTGATGGGGCCATCTCGGGGCTGGGTCGCAGTGTCAGCCCACCCACCTGTCTCTGGGATAACCACCCACCTTCCTCGCCTGCCACTCCTTGATGGTAATAATTGTGAGAAATGTCACTAAGGCAGGAGGCTGCCTATTGCTCACCCTGGTGACAAGGGCGTTATACACAGCTCCGACCTTCCCTTATCATGTCCTTTCCCTCATAGATGACAACTTAAGTTGATGAATAGCTCTGGCATAAAGCCGGGTGAAATTCTGGCCCTTGTAGGGCCTCTAATGTGCAACATGTACACTCTGCCCTCCACAGAGTGTCTTTCACACTACCCTCTCACAGGGCCTCTTGTATTCTGCCTGCTCTCACCAGGCCTTTTCACATACTGTCCACTTCCTGGACTCCTCTCAACCTGCCTTACTCCATGCAGCACTTTGGGTCCCCCTCGGTCCTACTCTGCGTGGCACTTCAGGCTTCGCTACTCACTCTCCAGCCGGGGAGCACACTGCACTTCAAGCTGTCCTCACGCAGACCTTACTCTATGTAACCCACAGTCTTATGCTGTGCTCTGAGCTGAACTCAGCCACTGGCCCCTCTCATGCACAGCACTTTGCACAACTCTTTTGCACCCTACTGTACTCACCCTCCACTTACTTCTGCCACCTCACTGGGGCCACCAGGGTCTTTCACCCTATGGGCTCAGATACTTCTCCTAAGCATGCCTGCCCCCCAGGGTCTTTCACCCTATGGACTCAGGTGCCTCTCACTGGCATGGGGCCAGGCATGCCCATTGAGGTTTTTCACCCTGTGGGCTCAGGTGTCTCTAGTTTGTGCCTGGCCCCATGCCTGTCCCTACCTTGGGGTAACCCACCAGGATTCGGGGACTGGGATTTCAAGGTGCCCCTACCTGCCTTTCACCAGGGAGGTAACTGGCCTGGCATTTCTGGGGGACTGTTCTGCCATGAACAGCCCCGTCAGGCCACCCTCCCCCAGCAGGGTGCAGTTTTCAGTTATACCCAGGACCAGGAGTCTCCTGTCATCCTTCATAGCTCCTGCCCTTACCTTCAAGGTGTTCCTGAGCAGCCACGTAGCTGGTGGCATCTCTCTGGCTGCTGGCAGCAGACTGCTGCTCCAGCTCTGAGATCCTGGGTTAAAATGAAGGCTGCTCTGCCCCGCTCCTCCAATCCCAAGGCCCTTCTGGGATCGTGTGCTAGCCTCATTAAGGCTAGCCCACACGTGCCAGCTAAAGTGGCAGGCACCAAAGGTACTCTGCCACAAATCCATAGTATTAACAAACCTGCTTTATTGTGGTTTGAGTTCTTTGCAACAAAAGAAGTGCTCTTTTATTTTTCCATAGTAAAAAAACTAGTGAAAACTAAGAGTTGGCATTTTCCAAGGGTTGCCTTGAGCATCACAAGGGATACCTCAAGTCTAATAAAGGATGCCTTAAGTCTAAAATGGTTGAGAACCATTGCTCTATTGAATAATTTGGTGATTGACTAGATTAGAAGAAGAATGAGTTTGTTGTTAGGAAGAGAACATAGATTAGTGAAATCAACAGGAGTGTGAGGAGACTATACTACATAATTTACATCTAAAGTGCAGCCTAAAACACTGGTCTTTGTGCTCTTCCCAGTAACAAATTCGTTCTTCCTCTTGTGGGTAAAAGAGAAGGTTTTTTTCTGTTGTCCAAAGGATGTAAACCCCTGAAAGTAACAGTAGATGCCATTTCTCTGCATTGAGACTTCTTTTTGGGGATAATAATTTAAAGGGCCAACTTTTTTTTTTAAACTCTTTCAGATTACACTGATTTGGCAATGAGCACCGTCACACAAACACAAGCCATTCCGTATACTGGCCCTTTCAGTCTGCTTTATTACCAGCTGCAGAAACTCACAGGTGTGTTTTGAAAGATGTTTAAGATCTTTTGTTTTTCTTTAGGCAGTGGTTAAGTGTGTGTCTGTCTGTGTGTTTCTTGAAGAAATCTGAATGGAAGCTTTTGCTTTACTCTTACAATTTGTGTGCCATAACGCATTGTATGTTTCAAGGTTTTTGTTAGATTCTTACAGTTCCTGGCATAGCCACAGTACAAACATGAGTGGCCTTGGTGAAACTTTCCTGTGCATATAATGTAATGTAATGAGCCTGGGCAAATGCCGGATTCCTACAACCCCTACCCAGATTTATAAAGTCAGGATGCTGCACTTCTGGTTCATTGGTCAAAATCTACCTGATACTGTCTCTAATTGTTTTCAACCTGTTCCTAATAATTAGATGTTTTAAGTGTCTCCTAAACTGCCGCTACAACTGATGCACAAATAAATAGTTTACTCCTTTGGGATCTTGGCATTTGTAGTCTTATTCCTCTCTGCTCACTTACCGTATTTACTCAAATCCAAGATGAGTTTTTCTTCCTGGGCGGGGAGCTCATCTTGGATTGAGATGTCAGCCTGGAGCAGGCAGTGGCTTAGCACTGGCTTTGGCCCTGGGCTTGTTTGGCAGGGTAGAGGGCATGTGGTTGGGGAGAGAGTAGGGGAGATGAGGGGAACCTGCAGCCTGGCCCACAACCCTCTGCTCCCCTGCTTCCAGCTGCCCCCTTACCTTCTGCTCCAGCTCTAGGCCCCCCAGCCCTGACCCTGCCTGGCCAGGGGTTGGGACCCCACTGCTACTGAGTACCCTGGGGCTGAACTGCAGCAGAAAGGGGGAGGGGGAACAGACACAGAGAGAGGCAGGCTGCAGAAAGGAGCAGGGGCTGGGCCAGGCTGGGGTTGTGCTGCTGGTAACTGCAGAGCTAGAGCAGGGGGTAAGGAGGGGTGTGGACAGAGTGGGAGGGCAGGCATGGTATGCAGGGCATGAGAGGTCATGCTGTAGTGGAGAGCAGCGGTAGGGGAGACAGAGTTGGGGGCTAGGCACAGACATGGGGAGCAGGGAGACTGAGGACAGGCAATGGAAACAGACACAGGCATGGAGAGGCAGGTGGTGGAGGGGCGTGCATGGCAGGGGAGTAAGGGTGGGGGCCTGGCCCCTCACCCCCCACTTCTGCTTTCCCTGCCATAGCAGTAGGGAAGTAATGGGGGTATGACAACTAAAATGGCCAGTATAACCTATATTAAACATTCAAAACTGAAAGGAAGCAACATCACTGGGGGGAAAAAAAGATTGCATTATATAGGGCTACCTAGCTGCTTGTAGACATTTAAGAAAACAAGCAAACAAAAAACATGCTTTACCAGAAGCAGCACCGTGTTACTTCAGCCCAGCTCTGCAGCATCTGTAAAGATTGGGTGCTTCGGCAAGACTTTTTGGTGCTTTTAACTAAAGCTAATTCAATCAGCTATTAGATAAAGCACCAAAAAAGTCCCACTAAAGCACACAATCTTTACAGATGTCAGGTGAGCCAGGTTGAAGTAACACTCTGCCTTTTTTGGGCATGTGCGGGACTTCACCTGGGAACCTGCCGAGTTTAAACTAAAGCACCATATTTTGGGTTTTGTTTACATCTGCAAGCAACCTCCTAAGTCTAAATCCCTCTGGGACAGGAGGGTTTTCAGTCCTTTCATCTGCTTAAATCACTGCTGGTGTCTCATGCAAATATACCTGCTCAACTTTAGGTGATGTGGAAGAAATAGAAGTCCAGCAAAAGCCAGCCTTGAAGGTTTTCAAAAATATTACTGTGATCCAGGAGCCTGGTATGGTGGTACTTGAGGTAGGTGTGGAACGGGAGGAAAATATTCTATTACCTGGTTTCTACAAAATGTTATAGATGGCAGCATCAGTACAGAGTTAAATGTAGGCTCATTAATTAGCTTCTGGTGGGTAGGGATCTACATGCATAAGGGCACCAGTATGGTTTCCCTTGAGCTGTCATCCTGCATTGATATGTCATTTTATTTAGTGGTAGTGTAAGAGTAGTGTCAGAAATGATGTGAGAGGTAAAGGTTTGTTAAGGTGGTATCTTTCACTAGACTCACAGCAAAGTTGGAATAGATTTAGACAACTTTTCAAATGCAAGACATGCAGAACATGATGAAGAACACCTTGCATTCTTCTTGCATTTGAAAGCTTTTCAAACTTTATCCCAACTATGCAGTTGGTCCAATGAATGATATCACTCTAAGACATCCTTGCCTCTCACATTTTATGTACTGGGTGTCAATTTCTTTTTATTTTGCTTTACTCTAGTCAGACAGCTGAGATGTTGGGTGATATAAGCAGAGGTTTAATGGGTAGGGTTTATACTCTGGGTGAAACCTGCAGGAGGGACGCGGCAGGGGAAGGAAGGGTTCAGGGAGTGCCCAAGAGGAGGAGGGAGCCACTTGAGTTTTCCCTGCGCTAGGCCTGCAGCAGGGCTGGGGTGATGTGGCAGTAGGGATTCCAAAAGCAGTGTCCATGCTGCTGCTGCTACAGCATGATTTGCCCACCCAGGCTGTTGCTCCTACAACAGCAGCAGTGTCCACACACATGGTTTCTGTTGATGTGAAAGCAGTGCTGTGGAGCTGCTTCTGCTGCCAGGGAGCAGACTGCAGGGGGTGGGGGTCCAATTCTGGCACCTCTACAACATTGGTGCCTGGGACTGGTGTCCCAGCCACCCACCCTAAGTTACACTACTGGTTGTAAGCATTATTGTACTTGTTGCTAGTATTAGAGAGTCTTTAGTAACACCTTCCTTTATAGAAGGCTCTTGCCTATCTGTTTCACCAAGCATAAAAACACTTTAAAAGTGATAATTCAGACTTAATGCCCCTTTTCAGGCTCTACGCCCTTTTCTTTATGACAAATAGTAGTTGGAAATAATGCCAAACCCACATTTCTTTCTTAAAGATGGAGTATCTGGGTTCAATCAGGAGTGATCTCTTCAGTGTGTTCAGTGACCAAGCATGGAAGAACATGGGGGAGGAAGCCTCTTGTCCCTAAGAATGAGTCATGGTGGGGAAGCAGTAGGGAATTCCTAGATGACTCCATCTTTAGTACATAAAGTTCTGTTTTGCACTAAGATAATTCCCTGAGTGTTATGACACTTTTAGCTCGCGTTCTTCAGTTGGTGCTGGGTATACTGCTGCTTGAGCATAATCTTTTTATTATTTTCCAGTGGGTGGCAAATCCTGCTAATGATATGTATGCAGACACTGTGACAACAGTGATCCTGGAAGTTCAGTCCAATCCCAAAATACAGAAAGGTATTTAGATTAATGTATGTATGTGTAATGCTTAACAGACCTTAACTTCTCTGGTATTAACTGAGGGTAAGGAAAAATGTGACCTCTCAGCAGATTTTGAAGGTGGGGGTGTTTGCTTTTTTTTCTTTAATGTTTTGATGTTTTGTTGAAATGGCTAATGTTTTTTATTAGCAGTCAGATTTGTTTTTTAATAGATTAAGTGATTTACACACACAAAAAACCTAGCAGAATTGAAATTTGTGTGATTTGTCATGCCATACATATTTGAATATTTATTTTCCCCTCAGACTTGATAGTCATGGCAATATAAACAAAGAAAACTAGTGTTAAGACTATAATACTGTAACTGTTACTTGTATTCTGGCTGATTTATCTGTGTGTGCGCGCACACATGCATGCTTTTTCTCTCATATTTTTATGTTATTAACAGGTAAAATACTGACTTAGTTATTAAGACACCCTTAATTAACTCTATTTGATACCACATTCTCTTTGCTGTGTGGCTCTACTTCCCTGTATTTTTTTTATATGGCTGAAGAAGCTTTTACTTTCTTTTCATTTCCTTTGCAAGGTCTAACTCAGTTTGATGTTTGGGAAATTTCACTTTACCCCTACGCTTTTCCACCTGTAACATAGCAGGTGTTTTCTTTTGCTTATCAGTCCATTTTTCCATTACTTGTATAATTTCTGTTTATTCTCAATACCACTTTGAGGTGGACTTTTGATCCTGTTCAGTCTGGAGCCCTGGCCTACAAGAATTTTTCCCTTTCCCCATGATGCTAAATAGTTTTTGTACTTTGACTTGGAGATTCCAAAACCCTACTGCACTTGAAGTCTCCAGGCCGTTCTGTTTTTCAGTTGGTTTTACAAATTAATTTTCTTAATTTCTTAGTCGATCCTTTTTAAATAAAAAGCCTCAGTAGCAGACCTATTTTTATTTATCTTTCTACTTAATTTAAATGGGATCAGTTTAGGGAATGGGGAGGGGGAGAGAGAGAGAAACTTTTGACTATTTAACACTTTATTATACACATTTTACAAACAAATGGTGAAAGTGCAAAAGTATGTGGCCCTCCCAAAGGCTGAGCATGAAATACATGTTAGCAACAAAAAACACCATATAACCAGAGTGAAACTCCCTCCCCCATACATCCCACAGAGAGAGATCACATAAAAGCAAAGGTGGTGCAGTAGCACTGTATATCAATGAAGCAGTACCAAAACTAAGTCTAAAATAGTATCATATTTTTGCTTTGATATCTACTTTGTGAAAATTTCCGGCTAGCGAATCCAAGGAATGTTGGTGCCACACCATTTACTAACATTTGGAGTAGAAATTCTTGTTTTGCCTGAAGTATTCTCTGTGTGTTTGTAACCAAAAGAGTGTTTTAGCTTGACACCAGAAAGTGTAGTCACATATTAGGGGAAAAAAGAAAGTGAAACTGATTAAAATTAAGACGTTCTGTTGAATTTAGTAACATAGATAAGGGCATTTGTTCCAGTTACAGGTTTCAGCCTTTCTTTAAAATGCAGTTCTTCTCTTAGTATTTTGTTTAATCATGTAAAGATTCTGTTCATATTTATAAATTTCCATAAAGCAAGCCATGCAGACTTTTAGAAAGCATGTCTTTTAAATGGACTGTTTTTCCCTCCTAGCAAATATCAACAAAAACTAATTGATGACTCTCTTATTTTTCAGCTGCTGTACATAAAATTTCTAAGCAGGTAGATATAGATGTGTATAGCAAGAGACTGGAGATTATGCTTCAGTAAGTTGGCTTGTCATATTATTCACAGTTGAACATTATCCGTTAGAATTGCTAATAGTTTGACATGCGTATGCGATAACTCTGTTATGCTAAAACTTGCGAAATTTATGACGTATGGGGACATACAGTTACCTGTGTGTTACCATTTGCATTCACATATTTGCATCTGCACCATAATTTTAAAAAACCCTGTACAAATTGTTATCAGGTTAATTTCTGTGGATCCCTGCAACTAAGTAAAGCAAAGGGATAAAAGGTAATATATTCTGTTTGTTTAATTAAGAAATTGAACCAGTGATACGTTTTGGGGTTTTCATCCATTGGAGATGCTGAACATTGACTTCTGTGAGAGCTGTGGAAACTCAGGATCTCTGAAAATTAAGCCATAACTTATTATTGTATGTGATTTTAACTACATTAACTTTGTATCTCTGTTTTGATTGGTGTCTTACTTATGTAAGATCTTACCTTGTGTGAACATCTGAGTAGCAGCAGACGGGAAGCCAAGCCTGCTGCCAATTCTGCATGTTGTATAGGGTGTGCTGGGCCTGGGGCTACAAAGCCCAAGAGCGCACCAAGTCTGGGGCCAGTGCATGCTGACTTCAGGACCATGTGCTGAGTCCGGGAGCATGCACTTGCTCTGGAGCCACGTGCAGGTTTGACCTGGCACTCAGCCCTGGAAGTAGCCTACAGTCCCAGATCGATATGCCAGATCTAACTGGGCATAAGGCCCTGACACCAACACACTGGGTCCAACCTGGCAGGTGGTTCTGGAGCCAATATGCAGGATCTGATCCTGGCATGCAAGGTCCATGACCATGTACTAGGTTGGACTTGGTGCACTGGGTCTGGCTGCAGATCAGCCTTGCACACAAGCCCAGTCCAGCATGTGGATTGGAGAGGGGCAGCAGTGGTAGTGTTTATTGCCAAGATTCCCAGAGCCACAGCAGTTAATGCTGCCACTGCTCTGCCCTTCCTTCCAGGCAGGTGCCAAGAACCTGTGCAGAGCCCTGTTCTTCACACACATAACCCACACCTTCACACCCCACCCCAAATTTCTCCAGTTGGTTGGGGGAGGAGAGGATTATATACAAGAAAATACAGTAGTAATTAAGATCAGCATTCCTCACAGGAAAATTTTGAAGTTTAATGATTTATTCAGTGACTAAAAACAGAGACACATTACACTGAGGAATTAATCTAAAAACCAAAGATAATTACTAAAAGAACTAGTCTGCCATTCGGTTATGTTTTTATAATTATAGGCCTCTGTTTTAGGGACATGTTTGGAGAGGACTGTGTAAGTGGAAAAGAAGGCTCCATTCTAAGTGTTGCTGTAGATGGAAAGACTGCAAATATTTCACTGGAAACTCGGGTATGTATAGTTAAACTTACTGATTGTTGTTGTTTGTACTACATTCTAGGTGCAGCTAGGCAAGGAGAGAAAAGAAGGTAGAGGTCAGAGACTTCTATGTAGTGTTCTCTGGAATATTGTGTACCACTTCCAAAGGAAAAATACCATATTTACCTGAGTATATTATGCAGCCCTTCTCCCCCACTGCAGCTGCTTGTGTTTTCCCTGCAAAATACATGCTTGTATTTTCAAGGGAAGATCTTTTGTTCTTCATTCCACCTACAAAATACAAGATACCTATCTTGTTTGGGGGCATGTAGTGTGCAAAAAAACCCAAAAGCCCATTCTATTTTGGTCTGGCAAGTTTGACCACCTTGATCCTTCAGTAATTAAATACAAAGCCTAGATGTCAGACATACACGTGGAGAGAGAGAGATCCTGTCACTTCACCAGTTAGGTAAAGTAATAAAATTCATAGAATCACAGAAAATGAGGGTTGGCAGGGACCTCAGTAGGTCATCTAGTCCAGCCCCCTGCTCAAAGCAGGACCAGCCCCAGCTAGATCATCTTAGCCAAGGCTTTGTCTACCCAGGTCTTAAAAACCTCCAAGAATAGAGA
>NW_017729028.1:7043335-7046732 GCF_001723915.1 Gavialis gangeticus
CCCAGTGCTCCTTCCTGCCCATGGCAGGGGGTCGGACTAGAGGATCTGTCTAGGTCCCTTCCCACTCATTGATTCTATGATTCTGTGCTGCAACTTGAGACCATCACCCCTTGTTGATTAGAATGTGTTGTTAGGCTATTTTGTGAAGACGATATACCTGGACATGCTACAAGGAAGTGGTGTTGGGAACCAATGATTAACTGTCTCTCAGCCTGCAGGGATTTGAACTGAAAAACAGGTGTAAATCAATAAAAAAACAAATTACTTAAAAAAAATCGGGGAATTTATCAGTGAAAATCAGTAAAAACCAAGAATGTGGAACACTACTTATATTGGTACACCTGATGACTCGAATGATTTTGTTTGACATTTCTCTATTGGCAGAAACACTTACATAGACTTGATTATAGCATGAATGCATTCTTACTGGCATAGTTTAGTTTGCTCACTGGCCAGATATGCACTGTACAGAAAAAAAGCATTCCTTCACCAGTGCAAGCTGCATCTGTACTTTGAAGGTTTGGCTTTGTAGGTATGATGGCAACTTTTTTTCTATTATAATCTGGCTTCAATGCAACTGAAACGTTGTCTGCACTGGAAAAAAGACACTGATTGTGTGAATCAAGACTAATGTTTAGAATTATCCCTGCCTATGTTAGGCCTTCAGTTGCATTTAATATTGCATAATCAAATACTGTACTAATTAAACTTGTTAATCATGTCTGTTGCTTTCTGGTGTAGATAAAACTTGATGGGAGAGTTTGAGCCACTGTTTCACAAGCTCAGGCTCACCAAATCTCACACCATACATCTCTGATTCAGTTAGTCTGTAATGTGCAAATCTTCCTCCATGCTTTCTGTCTCACTGTTTCCAAGCCATGCCAGTGTCTCTTAATTTCTGTTCCCCTGATCTAACTTTTACCTGGTTCCTCTCTTTTACTAGAAACAAAAGTTTCTGAATCAGTGAAACTAAAAAGAAATTGATAATTACCAAATGTGACTACTTAAAAAAAAATAAGGCTTTATTAAATAATTTTAAACCTTATATATAGGGTTGGATTCAGATATGGGCACAGTGCATCTCATCATTTCACGTCTTTGTATGTATGATGGAACTCAGTGACTGCACTGATGGGTTTATCTGTGGGTCTCATTGCTGTAGGACAGCCATCTATATACCTTTAACTCGCTTCTGAATTTGACTCATTTCCCTCTTGGCCAGGAAGAGTGTCAGGCTTAGAAAACAGACAAGTTAGTATCATCAGGGAGAATATGATGTCTTCTAAGCTTAAAAAAAGTTTTCTAGCACTATAAATGTCTGCTGCCACTTGTCCTATAGTAGCTTGACTCAAAGACCTACTAAAGTCAGTGGATTTCTCTGTTCAATTAAACTGCCATGTTTCAGATACCTACTGTGTGTTTCACCTTAAAAAAATATTTTAATTGTTTTAGTAAGAAGCAGTAGTTCTATTCTGAAATAAGCACTTTACCTTGTCAGTTGTCTGCGGGACCATGAGTAGGTTGCAGCTGAGTTTTTAAAAGCAGTGATGTTGATTGCATTTCAATGCTAGTCCAAGTTTATGCCTAAAAATAACACTGCAGGGGTGGTCACAAATTAAATTAAATACCTTTGAATGTCACTTGATGTGGTGTGCTAGTATTTAACTTTGAACTGAATTTAGTTTACAGTCCTTTAGCTATTTTATTCAATTTTTCCAAAAATAGTGGCTAATCAAACCTAGTTTTGATATTTCTCAGCAAAACTAACATAAATCTTTTGCTGAACTCTGGTATGTGTGGACAGGCTGCTTAAAAACTGGTGAGGCTGAAATCTGTCTAACCTTCCTTTCCATTTGCCCTGCTACTGTAGGCAGTGTTTGTTGCTACTTTGACTTTTTTTTACTTACAACTTTTAAACGGCTAAATTAAGAGGAGTGTTTTATCTTAACCTGTCTTTTCTTCCAGACGGTTGAATGTGAGCCAGGATGTGAAGATGATGAAGCTCTTCGGGAAATGGTGGAGTTGGCTGCACAAAGACTCTATGATGCGCTTAGCCCAGTGCACTGATCTAAGTGGCTGATAAATATCTGGGACTCATAAGAGTGATCGTTTTTATACTTGATTTATTTTGAATATTATTTTGAATAAATAAAACATGTCTTTAACTAACCCTATGTACTTATTTCCTGACAAAACTGCTTAGTTCTTGTTACAAATACAGGATTAGCAACCTTACAGCAAATAAATTTATGTACAATATATAAATCGCATGTAAAAGTATTCAAAGTGCATATACTCTTTAATATGCATGTATGGATTTATGACTGGAACTTATCCATAAGTTCACAGGAAAAACATGTCCTGTTGTTTTTAGTATTCAATCTGAAATTTCTGGGGAGGGGGCATTTAAGTGGGTGTACCGACCTGTGTTTTTGCTTTGTGAATATACATAAAAATATCCTTTTAAAGCATACATTCACACCTATTTAGGAAAGCTTTTGAGAGCATGCTGAAGTCTACTTGAAGTCAATGGGACTTGAACATAGGCTTAAAATTAAGCTCCAAAGTTAAATTGGAGCCTAAAAGACTACACAGTAGAAAGTTGCATTGACTTATATGGGAGATGCAATTCACCGCACAGAATTAACTTCAAGAGAGTTTTACCCAATCGTTACCCATTACAGTAGTCCAAAGTAAATAGGCCTCATCTGTGCAGTTTGCTGCATGTGGGAAGACTGTGTGAAAGCACAAAGTCAATGTAATTTTATGCAGGTGTACCAATATGCTGCTATGCAGTGGTTTATGAGATTACAAATATATAATGGGGGGAAAAGTTGATACTAGTTAACTATTTTAGTTCAAATACAGTAAATCACATTGGTAAGTGCCCAAAAAGAAGGTCCCGGGTAATGTGGGGCCCTTGCAGGACGCGTTGGGAAATTTGGTCGTCACACCAGACGGCAAAGCTAACATGTTCAATGATTTCTTTGCCTCCGTCTTCCTAAGTAGGGACCAGAACAGCCACCTTCCTGCTGGGCCCCCCTCGGGAGGCACACCTAGGCCAAGGGTTAGCGAGGATTTAGTTAGGGAGCTTCTGGAGGGGCTGGACGTATTCAGGTCAGCCGGTCTGGATGATCTCCACCCTAGAGTTCTAAAGGAATTGGCAAGGTCATTGCAAGACCCCTGGCACGGCTTTATGAGCGCTCATGGTGCTCTGGAGTGGTGCTGGAGGACTGGAAGAGGGCCAACGTGGTTCCCATCTTCAAAAAAGGGAGGAAGGAGGACCTGGGAAACTATAGGCCAGTTAGTCTTACCTCGATCCTAGGCAAGCTGTTCGAGAAAATTATTCTGGCACACATCCAGGAGGGGCCAGCAGGGGACTGCATGCTTAGGGGCA
>NW_017729028.1:7047022-7085747 GCF_001723915.1 Gavialis gangeticus
GGACCTGAACCTGTTCAGCCTCCAAAAGAGAAGGCTGAGGGGGGATCTTGTGGCCTGTTATAAACTAGTCAGGGGGGACCAGCAGGCATTAGGGGAGTCACTGTTCCCCCGAGCACTGCCAGGAGTGACCAGGAATAACGGTCACAAGCTGGCAGAGGGTAGGTTTAGGTTAGATATCAGGAGGCGCTACTTCACAGTCAGGGTGGCAAGGATCTGGAACCAACTTCCAAGAGAAGTGGTGCAGGCTCCTACCCTGGGGGTTTTTAAGAGGAGGTTGGATGAACACCTTGCTGGGGTCGTTTGACCCCAGTACTCTTTCCTGCCATGGCAGGGGGTCGGACTAGATGATCTGCTCAGGTCCCTTCTGACCCTAGAAACTATGAAACTATGAGTAAACTGATCCCAGATCAAATGCATGTGTAGACTAAACGGAGGACAGTTACTCAAATGGTTGTAAACTGGTAGAAAACGTCATTTGAGTCAAACTCTACCTCTTAAAATCTCTTCTGTTCCCTATCCTTGTCCTACAATGCTGGTGGAACAGTTCTTGAGTCATTTTTGTCAGCATGAGCATTGTTTGGTTGCTGGATCAGGAGCGAACCGTAACTGGCTCCAAAGGGCTGGACCGTAGGCTTGAACAATGCTGCTGCCTCAAAGCAGGACGTCCCTTGGGCTGATTTCTGCTCTGGGACCGTGGGAGGATGCAGCCCTCTCATCAGCGAGGACGAGACTCCTGCTGGCGATGCCACCCTCGACGGCGCGTCCGAGAGTCGGTGCTAGCCGCCACCACGCACCGCTTGGGGCACGCGGCCCTGCCGGGACTAACGCACCTGGGCATCATGCCATCGGCACCGCACACCACGGGACCCTTCTAGAAGAGGGGAAATGAGGCATTTTCACAGGGCCTCGAAGCTGTAACTTTGCCCCCGACCCTTTCTTTTCCCGCTTGGCGGGGGGTGGGGGGCGCTGTCTGCGTCCTCCAGCAATTCAAGTTTGTGCAAAAGGCCAGCCTGCGCGGCGTCGGAGGGGAGCCGCTGGTTTTCCATGTTTTCCCGCCCCTCCCCCTCAGGGGTTTCCCGCAGAGGCGGAGCGGGCTCTACACATGCGCCGGACTCCTGCTCAAGACCGGCGGCAGTTGAACTTGGGCGGGGCTCGCGGGGAGGTCCCGCTCTGCGCATGCGCCACTCCAGCCCCGGGAGCAGCGCCGGTTGGGCTGGGCAGAGGGGCGGAGCGGGACAGGGGGTCCACCACTGCGCAGGCGCGGGGGGAGGGGGCGGGCAATGGTTGCGCGGGCGGCAGGCGGGCGCGTGTCGTCGGGGAGGTGCGGCGCGGCGGGGATGGCGGAGGTGGGCGCGTGTCGCCGGCTGTTGTCGTGGCCCCGCGTCCTCCTGTTCGGGGACTCCATCACCGAGGTACCCAGCCCCGCCGTCTCGGTGTGGGCTCCCCCCGGGAGCGGCGCCCTCTAGTCCCCGCTCCCCAGGGCAGCCCCAGCTCCGCACGAGCCCTTCCCGTGCTTTGCCGAGAGGCCGGCTGCTAAGGACGGAGCGCGCCGCTCTCAGCGCGGACGGGACCCGGAGCAGGACGTGCAGGGGGGTGGCGGGTGCTGGGAGGAGGACTCTCTGTCCTCCGAGGTTTTGGACAGAGCCTGATGTCGTTGGGGTTGGACTCGAGACACCCTCCGAGGTCTCTTCCAGACGCAGCTGGCCGTGACTCTAGGGGAGAGGGTCCCCTCGGGATGAGGCAGCTGTGGCTTTTCTGCATGAATCCCTGGGTGTGGAGTTGTAGAGAGGTCGGGCTGGAAGGGACCGCTGGCATCCCAAAAGCAGGATGGAAGAATGTATGAAAGGGTCGTGAACAAACTTTAAAAATGGGTTGTCCTTTAAAGGAGAAAAATGTGGAAAACCATGGCTTTTCCCTTGCAGGCTGGCAGAGCTCCAGCACACAAGGAGCCCCCCGTGCTCCCCACACACCCACCCCCTGCCGCACACACCGGGCACCTGTGAGCAGGGGGCAGTGGGTCAGGAGTGAGGGGCTGGGTGGGGACTGGCAGTCACTGTTTACAGTTGCATCCTGGTACAAACAAGGTTGAGAACCACTGTAAGCCAGTGATTCTCAGCCTTTTTTGTACCAGGACCCATTTGTAAACATCAACGGCCAGTCCTGTCTCAGTGCCTCTCACTCTCAACCCCCAGGTCCCAGCCCCCCAGTGTGTGGGGCAGCATGGAGGGGGCAAGCAGACCCTTGCAGACTGGAGCTCTGCCAGCCTGCAAGGGAAAAGCTACAGTTTCCCATGTTTTTCTCCTTTAAAGTAGAATCCATTTTTAAAGTGTGCTCGTGACCCTTTCATATATGCTTGCAACCCACTTTTGGGTTGTGATCCGTGGGTTGAGAAACACTGCTCTAATCCACAACCTGCGGCAGGATCATCCTTATCCAAACCATCTGCTACCAACATAATCTAAACTCTACACCAGACTACCATCCACCCTGATGCAACACAGACCTAGCACCCTAACGTGCTGCAGGTAAAGCAGGGGAACCACAGCAGGCAGTGTCCTACCTCTGTTAAATGTTATCAGTATCTGCTCAAGAGGTCCTGGGTGGAGGTTTCCAGAAGATGTGGCCTTTGACTGCCTTGTCCTTAGTGCCATTAGTTCTAGTGCAGCCTTCAAAAATAACATCTTCCACCCAGCTGTGTTGTGAGCCCTGCTTCATGGAGCCCAGGTCCCTGTGTTGGTGAGGTGGCAGAAGATTTAGGGCTGCTTTCTGCCCTGATGCAGGATGATGCTGGTGTGTCCAAAACCAGATTTAGTACCTAATCCTCTTTCAGCCTTTTGGGAGCTTTGTAATGGGATGAACTTTGTGAGAGCTCCTTTCTCGAGGAGTTCCAAAAACTCATCTCTCATCTGGAAGAACTCAGCTGTGACCAGAAAGAAATCTCTGTATTTGAGTCTGACGTCCTGTGTTGTCAGGTTGGCCAAAGCATTTAAAATAAGATATTGATAGAATTTTACTACCTAATCCAAACAGATATCTTCTGTTTTTTAAAGTTCAGCTTGTTTGTTATTTTTTAAACGTAAGCATTTCCCTGCAGTGTTTGAAACTCGGACACAGTGACATTGTGCTAGGATGCGAGAATCAGAAAAGAAAGACTTTAAATGGAAATGGAAGTGAACGCTCTAGTGGCACAGTCTGAAATGAATGACCAAACATAGACAGCATAAATACTAAAAAGTAACTACAATTCGTTTGTTTTGATAATCTAAGAAGTTATTAATAAAGATGGGCAGAGGCTAGGTAGCCGTAGCTTTTAAAATTAAGTTAATGGTTCTCTCCCCTATACAACTTGTCTTGCATAACTTTTGAGAGCTACTTATTGACTGGTCTGAAATGAAAGCACAAGGACCACATTTAGAAATTATCAAATAATACTTTGCATCACCCCATCATTACTAGGTACTTGATTCATGTAATCACTTAGGGCTCAATACTACACAGTTCTTGGGTAGATGGACTGAGATCAGTGATTGCTTTGACCCTGAGAAGACCACAGGATCCTTCTCACAATGTGCACTCCTCATACCAGCAGTGTTCGACCCCTGGCCCATGGGCTGAATCTAACCACCGGCATTGTCTGATCCAGCATGTGGGGCTCCTCACAGGTCTGAAAATTTGGTGGCAGGGGAATGGTGGTAACTCCTGGCTGCCAAATATCCAGACCTGTGGGGAGCCCTTGGCCCTGCCTACTAGATTGGGTGGCCCAGGGCTAGGCAGAGATAGTACCGGGCTTCAGGCCCTGATCCTGTGATGCAGGCCTAGGTGGGAGTGTCATGGGGCCTTAGGGCTTAGTCACCATGGATGGATGAGCTAAGATTGGGTGTGACTGGGCAGAGGCAGCACGGGGTCCAATTTGAGTGTGTGGGGCTTAATCCAGCTCTCAAACTGTCCCAAGGCTTCTCACCTGGCCCACAGGGCCAAAAGCTTGAACACCACCATCCTATGCTGTTTTGTAATACAGTAGCAAAAAGTATGTGCTGAGAGTGGAGAAATAAGTCTATTTGACCACTGTGAGGCTAGGATAAGGTCAACAGGTAAACTTTAAGGAATTGCTAGTGGCTTCCTCTTGAGAATGTGTTGGGACACAAAGGAAAAAAAGTCCATTAAGTGAGGATGGAGAAAATAAAACAGAGCAAAGAGGTGAGGTGCCATGCTGAACAGGAACCATTATTTGTTTTAGTTAGGCTCTAACTGTGTCCACTTCATTCAGGCTGCCTTTCAAGAAAACGGATGGGGAGCATCGCTTGCTCAGAAACTAGTCAGGTGAGACTTATCACATTTTGTGGTGTTATATGTAACTTACGGGATGAAAGAAAGCCCAACAGTTTCCTGCAGTGTAGATCATTTTCATTTTGAAAAAATGAGA
This sequence comes from Gavialis gangeticus, assembly GCF_001723915.1. Taxonomy (NCBI): domain Eukaryota; kingdom Metazoa; phylum Chordata; order Crocodylia; family Gavialidae; genus Gavialis; species Gavialis gangeticus. The sequence continues at coordinate 7,051,446 of NW_017729028.1, forward strand.
ACTTATTTATATTTGGATTTATAAAATAGCATGGAAGGTCTCAATATTTTGCCTCCGTGTGTTTTTCTGAAATCCTTGTTGAAATATATTGGAGAGCTTGGGTGAAAAATAGAAGAGAATTAAAAGAACAATGCCCTGATCCTGCCATCAAAGCTCTATGTATAGATCTTCATGCTCATGTGAATCCAGTTTCAGAATTCAAACTTTTATGTGTAAACTTGAATGCAGTACATATAGTTTATACATATACTATATAAATAGGAAATTATCATTTTGCAGTTGTACAGCATTTGTGAAATGTTGTTGATTTTTTTTTTTTATAAAAATTGAGAGCAGATATCGTGCCAAAATGTTTTAAAATGTCTAAATTGTGGTTCTTACTGGGGGGATTTTTTTTCTTGATACATGTGTTTATTTCAGAAAATGTGATGTTTTAAATCGTGGACTGTCAGGCTACAATACCAGATGGGCTAAACTAGTTCTTCCAAGATTGATCAGCAAAAGTTCTAATGCTGAAAACACAGTTGCAGTTACCATCTTCTTTGGAGCTAATGACAGCACTTTAAAAGGTAGGGCCCTTTTCTTTTCTTTTTTTTTCTGTGTTATTAGACATGGTGCGCTTTGTCTACACGATAAGCTAACTCTGCAGTAGCACGTCATAGCACCAACAGTGCTAATATGCTGCTGTACAGTGTTATTAGGCTACTGCATAGTAGCATCACATAAAAGGTATTCGCTGGCACTACTGCGCATAACTCCAGGTACTGTGCATAACTCCAGTGTAACTCTAGTTACTGTGCATTTACTTAGTACTTGATTATACAAGTATAATCAAGTACTAAATAAACGTGCAGTAACCAATGCAAAGTAGTGTCTCGTGTAGACGCGCCCAGTAGAACACACACATCTCCGGGTCCTAAGCATCGTTGTGTTCTTACAACATTTTTTTTAATAAGTTTACACTATTGTATTTTTAAGTATTGAAAGCATATGTATACCATTGCCTTTTGTTGTTCTCCTTGTACCCAAAGCATTCAGACATTTCGAAAGATGCAAATGGCAGTATTTAAGTAATAGATTTCCACTGACTCAGCATCTAACTGCTATCTTTGTGTTTGAAAATTGTCTTTGGCTGATGGAAGTGAGTTTGAAGGTTAGTGAAGACACAAGTTTCGTGGCCTTTATGTGCACCTAAAGGTGTGTGTACTGACAAGTATAAACATTCTAACCATCTTTGTAAAGGCAGTACATGAAGGGCCATCACTCTGTAGAGTTGTGAAACAATGCTGTAAAGTTATGAGAGATGCAGACAGAATCCATCATTTCCCCCCTTATTTTGGTGTATCTAGATACTTTATTAAATCTGCTGTTCTCTAACAACATCTTTAGGGAGCGGCTGACATCAGGTCTAAACTGTGGCAGTGACCATGTTGTGCACTGCTTAAAGGTTTATTTTAAATGTTTCTCATCGGCAGTCTCTTGCAGTTGAGGGTCATTGTCTGTCATGATTGTGTTATCTGTGGGTCTGAAGATGGCTAATGTGGCCTATCCAGGATCAACAGACTGTTGCAACTCGGGCAACCCTGCAGGGTGGGTGGCTCGGGTTTTTGATTCAACTGTGACATGCTGTTTCTGCTTCTCCCACTTTTCCATTTCCTGTTGTTGTTGTAAGGTTTCAAAATACAGCAGACTCCTTGCAGCATACTCTTCCTTAATTTGGGTTGGTCCTGGATGATAGTCTCCCACGAGCTGATGTCAGTGTTGCATTTTTTTCAAGTTGGCCTTGAGGATGTCCTTGAAGTGCTTTTCTAGTCATGTTTTGAAGCATCTTTTTCTACTTTTATTATTGCAAATCACCCTGACACTTTTTTCTGGCTATGTTTTTTTCTGTTAAGTCCTTGTAATGATTTGATTTTCTGTTACTAGAAAGCCTATGTGTTTGAGTGTTAGCCAGCCTTGTCTGGCACAGTTGTTAATTGGGAAGGAAGTTCTTTTAGTTTTTAGCATTTTCAGCCCCAGACGTTCATAAATCATGAGCCTGGTCCCTCAAGCTCCTGAGAGTCTCCTGATTTTTGAAATAGTGGGTTGTCATTTTATATATCTTTTGGCTTTTGAGCCTTTTGGTTGCATGTACTTCATAATTCTAAGCTTTTCTCTGCAGCCACAGTGGCTGGAAACTTTGAGTTTGATTTAAAAGCTGAGATGCTTATGCAGTATAATACCAATACCTGGTGTTCTACGGGCATGTTATATGAGCAAGTAACTGTGAGATAAATAAGAGTAGGGATTTACAGGGCATCAGCTCTTTTGTAGTACGTGCCTATGTATGTGTTTTTTCCCTGTTGTAAATAGCTAACTTGCTAAGGTCCAAGCACATGCATGGAGAGTAGAAATCCCCACCCTCCTTTACCTCATGGTAACTTGTCTGTATGCCAATGCTGTAAAAAAATAGAAAAAGTCACAAGACTAAAAAACAACAGAAGAGTTGGCAATAAGTTATTTTCCATCTTATTCCTGTAAGCTGCAAGTGCAAGTATTGAGCAAATGGCTGACATATTTTGGGTTTTGCTTTACGTTGTTTTTCCTATCACAATTTATATTTCACAGTTTATATAGAACTATATATTGAATATAAGTAAAATGCTCCTGTCCATATACTGTGTAAACAAGACCTTTAGTTGCAAATGAGAAGATAAATTTTCCCTCTCAACAGATGTGAATCCCAAGCAACATGTTCCCCTGGAAGAGTATGCTGAGAACTTAAAGAGCCTGGTACAATATCTGAAGTCTGTAGACATTACTGAAGACAGAATTATTTTGATAACGCCCCCTCCTCTTTATGAACCAGCTTGGGAAAAGGAGTGTATTGCCAAAGGTAAAAGGAATTCTCAGGTTCGGGCATTAAAAGGAAAGTGTGAGAGGAACTGTCCAAGTTGCTGACCACAGGCTGATGCGTGATTTGCTTTGTACCTCTGCCAGATGATATGTCTGTTCTCTGAGCCAGTAGAAAATGACTATTGGAACATCTTTGAAATGCCCCTCTGGAGCAAACTGATCTTTTAAAAGTGCAGTTTTGATTTGGCTGTGCATTATTACAACTGAAAGAAAAGGCTTCACTTTAAAAATATTAGGTTGGGTCCCAGAACTTTTCTTGTTTACATAAGAAATGGTGACTTGATAATAGTAAAACTCTTGGCTGTCGCATAAAATTGTAGAGGTGTCTTAGTTGGATTACTCCAAGCCTTAAATCTGTTCACAACGAGGAGAAGTGATGGCAATGCAGTACGTCGCAAATTGTCTGTTACAACGTAGTCATCAGGGTAAGCAGGAATATCCCACCCTACGTTTTATTTTTGAAAAATAATACCATGAGAGTGTAAAATTCTGACAATGCCAAGAAAGTGACGTCTGAGAAAAAGCAGAAAAGCATAAATCCTTGTGACTTTTCATTGTGAGCTTTAAACTAACTGTTACAATGGAGACATGACAGCACTGCTGATGTCTTGTTGGGGAGTCTTTCCAAGAGCTAATTCTCAGCAGTGTAACTAGCCACAGCTCCATTGACTGCAACTGTGACAGTTTACACGATCTAAAGGTCTGCCTTCCTTGTGCTCACATTTGTTTGGACAGCCTGTGCAGTGCCACGGTATTTGCACTTTGAAAAGACTTGCTGAGTTTGCCTTAGATAACTAAATAATACCTCAGCATTTACAGTGTTCCCTCGATTTCAGTGAATACCCAGGGGGATATTGCATGTGCTGAGGTAATGTTATTTAATTAGCTAAGACAAAATTGGAAAGTTTTGAAGAGAATCATGTATATAAATTGCAAGCTGATGGATTCTTTTTATCCCCTAAGGACAATAGTTCCATAGAATAGTTCCCTCCCTACTCTGCCCTGACACAGTAATGTATGACTCCTCAATTTATAACTCTTTGTATAAAGCTTTCTATCATTGTATGCAGATTCCTAGCTTTTCAGCAGGCAGTTGTGCAGATAAGATTTAGATGAATGCATCTGTGCATTGGTAGTCATAGACCATACATTAGCGGTCTGTTCTGCCTTGCATTTCGTGTGTGCAAAAATAGAAGAGATGAAGATAGATCAGTAAATAAGCGAGAAATATAACACCCTGTACTGTACAAAAGATATTGACTCGTTGGCGTTAGGAAGATGCTTCTACCAGAGGCATGTTACTGAATAACTGTTGATGTGCGATTTTATAGCTCGCTGAAATATCTAGTACGTTGACTGCTAGGGACAAGGGCAAAAGTACTGGACTTCATGGTCTTTTAGTCAGGTTCAGTAGGGCAATTCCTGTATTTCTGTTGCGGATGAGAGAGAGTCCTAGGTTTAAGTATCAACTTTAAACAGATAAAAAGTTAATACTTGCAGCATTTTCATTCCATTATTATAGCAACACTTTGCCCATCTGGATTTTTTAAATAGTAGGTTATGTTTGACCCGTCTTTCCTTGTCACTGTGCTTTGCTGACATGTGGGAGTGCAGCTTTTGTCTTGCTTTCAAATACAGGGTCTTCGTAAATTCCTTGTGCACTTTAAAACTTTAATAACTTAGGTTGCAGGTATGATAGAAACAATCCATAAACAGCATTGAAAAGCAAATTTATTAAAGTTTTAGGACAGCTAGAGTACACAATGCTAGACTTCAACATAACCACCATCCATCATGATACAGTGGTCAATCTGATCTTCCAACTCCTTGAAAATGTTTCACAGTTGCTCTTGAGGTACTACACTAATTGCATTGGTGATCCCAGCCCTAAATTCCAGCAAAGAATGTGGTTTTGACAAGTAAACTACACTTTTAACATGTCCCCATAAAAATAAGTCCAACGGCGACAGGTCAGGTGAACGAGGTGGCCAAGCATTTGGTCCACCTCTGCCTATCCACTTCTCTGGGAAAACATCATTTAGGAACTGTTGTACATTCAGAGCGTAGTGGCACAGAGCTCCATCTTAGTTGAGAACAAATTCTTTATTACTTGTGTATTCTAGCATTGTATATTCTAGTTGTCCGAAAACTGTAATAAATTTGCTTTCAAATGCTGTTTACAGATTGTTTCTATTGTACCTGCAACCTAAGTTATTAAACTTTAGAAGGACTTTATGAAGACCATGTATTGTTTTTTTAAGTGTGGTGGTTTCCAAAAAATTAAAAGATGGCTTTGTTTATAAAAAGGCCATATTTATTAAAAACCTTTGCAGTTTAATGTTGCTCTGTGCCTCAGTTGCTTGGATAAAGAGGAACAATTGAACTCAGTATCCGGAGGAGAAAAAGACCCAAGATCTTTTAATTGTTTAAAACAGCAAAGTTTAAATCATTATCTATATCATTGAAATCCATATTTGAGTTAATGGGTATTGGGGAACAGAATTATTTTCACTGGAATGCCAAGAAGACCTAGTCGCATGTCAGCACCCCATTGTTATAGGTGCTGTTCATACATAGAAGAAAAAGATCTTGCATGCTTGCAGAGAGCTTCTAATCAACCTAAGTGGTGTATCACAGCACCAGCAGCCTGGCTTGTTTGTAGATACCAGGGCAAAGGGACCTAAAGAAGGATCATGTTTATGAGGAACTCCTCAAGCATGAGCGGCAGAACAAGAGAAAGCACAAAGCTGCTAGTCTGAAAATGTATCAAGGCTGGTATTATGGGCCAAATTCAAGGAGGGGAAAAAATCAATAGTCAATGACATTTCAGTAGTGAATGCTAGATGATGGTAGGGTAGGGGATAGGCTCTGAAGGGTTTTGAAAGTAAAAGCATGCAGCTTAGGTTTGATTCAGTTGAGAAGAGAGCAGTGGACAGATGCAAAAGAAGATAACGTTTTCCAAGTGATGGTCTAAGAGATTGTTCTTTTCAGTGGCTTTCTGAATAGATATGAACACGGTAAGATTGCATTTGTCAAGACCAGAGAAAAGGAATAATCTTGATACATGATAATGAAAGCTTAAGCCCTATGGATAAATAGAAAAGGTTATATCTAAGAGATGTTATGCAAAAACAACAGACCAGATTGAGGCATGACAAGCCTATATGCAAAAACCAAGAGAAGTCAGTGCAGCAGAATGTAGGTCTGAGTGATAAACAAGACATCAGTGCTATGTACTGTCATTAATACAGTAGATGCATGGGAAGGGGAAGATGATAGTAAGAGCTCTGTTTTAGTGACACTGGATTTGAGGTAGGTGTTGACACCACATCTAAGTTGTCAGAGACAATTTGAGATTTTACTTTTGACAGGAGACACATTCACAGCTCAGAGCCATTCACAGAAATTATGTTTGAGTTTGTCTGGTACAGCAGATTCAGCTCGGTTTAGCAGACAAAAAGAAAAGAACCAAAGGCAGAGCTCTAAGACCGTCACCCCATCCCACAAAAAAATGGAAAAACATGCTGAAGAAGCAATTAGAGAGGCAGAAAAGAAACCAGAAGGTGGAATCACAGAAAGCAAAGCACAGAGGATTTTGTTGAAGGAGGCTGATCAAGAAGAATGAAGATGGAGTACTGGCTCTGAGTTTTGTCGTGGAAGCAGTCAGACTCTCTGGCAGGAATAGTTTTCATGGAGTGTAAGGAGTGGGCATGGATCTCCAGACAGTGTTTGAGCATGATGGAATGGAAAAGGGTGGTGGTTGAAAGCAAAAGGAGTCAAGCATGTAAGTGTTGTGTTGCTTTTTAAAGATGGGAGAGGCTAAAGTATATATTTTGATGGGAAAGAGCCAGAGATTTAAAGAAGAACAGAATGGGTGAGAGGGAGTTCAGGGGATGGGATCCGATAGGGACACAAGGACAAATGGAAGAGAAACTTCTGCCCTGGAACAGGTGAGAAGGAGGGAAAGGGAAGGCAAACCAAGGTTAGGGTTGCTGAGGTGGTATTATGTCATTATGCTTCTAGATGGACTCAACCATATCCTGTGTACAGAGAGAAGTAGAAGAACATTTGAGGAGTGAGTCAAAGGTGGAGAAAGATAGCTGGGGTTAATGGGTATAGTATTCAGTTAATTTAGAAAAATAGTTATTTTTCTAGGAAGTTGGCAGACCTGAAAGAGAAGAAAATGGCTGTATAGTGGAGGCCCTAGTCATTTTTATTCTGGAGGAGTTCTGTAGCAGGAGTGCATGTTATAGAGAGTAGCATTGACTTTGTAATGGCAGAGACGAGCCAGAGAGTTAAGGCTGTGCTTTTGTCTGCCCTTATCAGTGGAAGAATTGGGGGAGAGGGCTAAGAGCAAACAAGAAATTATCAACACTAATGAATTGCAGAAGCCCTGGAAAAGCTAAGTGACAGAGCCTGAAGAGACCAAGTGATGGTCAGAGAAGAGGATTTCAGCAAGAGAGATCTGCCTTTGATGCCTACCAAGTCAAGTGCATGGCTATTTTTGACCTGTTGGAAAGCTGAACCAAGGCAGCAGGTTGAACAGTGTGGATACAGGTAGTTTAGGGTTTGGATGGGTCATCATCAATTAGAAAGTCACTGAGGTTGAAGAGTGGAATATTGTGAAGGGAGGAAAGCTCATGAGGAAGAGTGGGGTGGACAGCGATGGCAGCATGGGGATGGAGAGAGATAGTGTATCATTTGAAAGAGAGTTGGAAGGGTTTAATGCAGGGGCAGGCAAAATGTGGCCTGGGGGCCAGATGTGGCCCACCAGGCCATTCTATCCAGCTCATGGGGCCCCTAAAAAGTTCAGAAAATTAATATTAATCTGCCCTGGGCTGCTTGTCACGCAGCCCTCGATGGCTTGCCAAAATGCAAGAAGCAGCCCTCTGCCCAAGATAATTGCCCGCCTCTGGTTTAGTGACTTGATACAAGCCCCTTTCTAAAAAGTCTTTCACTTTAATACTTCGTATATTGAGCATCAGAGTTTCTGTAAAACTAAGGATTCTGAGAGAGTAGCTGATCTCTAATAATTTGCTCATAAATACAGTCTTATTTCAGGATCTCAAAAGTATTTTACAAAGGGAATACTAGGGTTAAAAAAAGAGATCAGAATGACCTGTCTGATGTTACTGGGAAGTAAGTAAGAGAGTTGTGGACCTGTTCTCTTAATTCTGTCCCGTGCTCTAGCAGCATAAGTGCGCATGCAGTTTTATGCAAATCAGGTAAATTCGATGCACTTAAGAGCTGTACAAAAGTCTGCCATTGCCTCTTGATTTCAGCACCTGCACTTGCTAAATTAAAGCACGTTGAAATGAAACCTGAGGCTGACATGAGGACTTAAGAGATTAAAATGGATTTAGCTTTGTGTTAGTTTGTGAGGTTGCATCTTATGCTTTGAAGTCAGTAAATAAAAATCATGCAAGATAAACAGTGTAACCATCCAATTGTTTTCAGTAATATTTTCTTGATTTTTAACAGGTGACAAATTAAACCGTCTCAATTCCACCACTGGGGAATATGCCAAGACGTGTGTTCAAGTAGCTAAGGAGTGTGGGACTGATGTAATTGATCTGTGGACACTTATGCAAAGGAATAAGGTAAGGTACAGAAAAAGATTTTTACAAAATGTCTGGCTTGTGCAAAGCAGTGTGTAGCACAGTGCTTGGGGAGGCAGTTGACCCACTTCTGCAGAGATGAAACAAGGAACCATTATAGATTACACTTTTATGGGAAAATATCTGAAATCAGAAAACTTCATACTGGGCTAGAAGCAAACTTAAGGGTGATGCGTCTCAATACACCCCAAATATTCAGCTTGGTTAGCAGACAATACACAGCTGGACTAAAGGTAAATGATTTACTGCATAGATTTCTGTGAAGTAGATTACCGGGCAGAAATTGCACCACTTACTGTGCTTGTATGCATAGTTTCATGATTGGCTCTTTTGCAGTGCAGCTGGATGAACACCACCAGCATATTGAAGCCAATCTCCATAAGTGCAGACCCCCTAAGCAACTCTTAATCTAAACATTGTGACCAAATCTGCAAAAGAGCTGGGTTTTTTTTCTGTGGCTTGAAAATGTGATCCCTTACTCTGCTCACATTTGGAAGCCAGTTTGAACCTTTGTGAAAAATCTTAAACAATAGTAGACAATAATACTACTGGCTAGGACCTCTTCTTGAAGCAGTGCTATAGATCTTTTATACTTTTCTTATGTTTTGCCTCTGATTTGGATAAATGTACTGTAGGTTTTGTCCTTTGGGATCCTGGAATAATTTTAGAACCAGAATGGATCAACCTGTATTTACTGGCCAATTTATTTTGAAATACCATGAAATTAGCTGTTAGGGCCTTCTATATAAATTTTTAAAAAATTAACATGTTTTTAATCTCCTTTACAGGATTTCTCTTCCTATTTATCTGATGGGCTTCATTTATCAGCAGAGGGAAATAATTTTTTAGCAACCCAGCTTTGGTCCTGGCTAGAAAATAAAATATCTGCATTGCCTTTGCTGTTTCCGTACTGGCGTGATGTAGATCATCTGAATCCTGAAGGTAGCCTTCTAGGAACTCCTGCTCATTGAATTACCTATTTCTTAAACAGATGGAGTTCTGTCCATCAGGCTTATTTTCTGTGGTTTATAGTCAGACAGGAGAATAGTTTTAATATTTTCTGATTTCTAGAGATTGTTTTTGGAAAAATAAAGTTACTTTTAGATCTTCCAATGCATCTGTTTGAAATTATGTTCAGTAGCTGACAAATCAAGATTAAATTTAGATAATTTATTAAAGTGTCAGACGCTTCTGAAACTTTTTGGCTGGACAGCATATTTCAAATGTAAATTTCACACCCTTCCCACTGTAACCATGGAACTTCACTGTTTCTGCAAATGATGCTTTCAGAAACTTTCACTAATGTAGAATGCAAGATATGCATCAAGAACCTTACTTGCCTTTAAATTCTTTGCCTCTTGCAACTTTAGATTCATTTCTGTTAGAAACTCTTAACTAGAAATCATCTATATGTACTCATTGAAGGGCATCTTCCTAGAGCAGTGATCTCCAAACTTTATGGTGAGGATCACTTTTGTAAGTAAAGGGCACTCCAGGATTTACTGCCCCCACCCCTCTGGCCAAGTTGTCTGGGCTCTGACCCAACTTGCCTGGCTCATGTACACTTGAGATCGACTGGTTGGTGACTGCTGTCCTTGAGGTTTTGAAACAAACAGTTCCTTTCCTATAGGCAGGCAACAGTTAAAGTCTGAAGATGCAAAGTCAAGCACTCAACAACCCAGTATCTTTACAAAGAAGGCAGATGTCATTACTTTCTAGGTCTTACATGTTCCTGTTAGTCATTTTGCTCAAGAGAGGGGAAAATATAAGCCCATGTTTTCTTAAATCTATGAGGAAAGAATTTTGGGTTTTTTTTTTTTAATTTACTGTATAAAAAGACCATGGTCCATTATATATACCAGGCCTAGGATAAAATAATAAAACCTTTAATTATTTATAAAATCATAGAAAATTAGGGCTGGAAGAGACCTCAGGAGGTCATAGCAAGGGAGACTTCTTAGTATTTAATTAACTATAGTTACATAACTAGAGTGGTTACCTCCAGTTTTAAGAACAGGTTAGGCCTCAATATTTTATCGTGCTGCCAAGGCAGGAATTAATTAGTTGATTGCTTGAGCGGTCTTCAAGAAATACCCTGGTTGTATACTGAAGGATTAGTGCTGTGTAATAGCTTAAATTAGAGACATGGCCATTTGCTACTTACAAAGGTTTCTGAGTAAGTGTTGTGTACAAGTCTCATTGAAAGAAAGAGTCATTCTGTTAAAAAAGCTTTTATTTTTACATTGTACTGAGAGTTGAATCAACTCCTCTCACAAAGTTTACCACTGCTTATCAAATCCAAAAACCAGTGTAACTAAAAATAACATGGCTGGTTAAAGATAGGAATACCATAAGGCACAAGTTCAAGTATTAGTGTAACAAGAATCTTAGAAACATTTCTTTGTCACAGGTTTCATTAACTGCCATCAAATTTATGTTTCTCTCTCTAAAATTGGCAAGCCTTGATTTTTCAGAGTTTACATTCGAGCTAAAATTAATGATTTTTTGAATAACCAGAACTGATGCACTAAGTATACTATTTTTTTTCAATGAAGCATTATATGGATCCTTTTAAGAACTAACTTTTAAGTTTCTTGGCAACAGACTTATGTATAGAAATTTGAATCAAAGAAAATGATTTCACACTGAACCTCAGTTAAAACCTGGGCCTAAGCTTTCTCCGCTTATCCTAGATAAGAGTGTGCCTTGTTTACCATTACAGATAAGAACTGTAATTCAGACTGAGAAGACTTGCAAGTAAATGGTTTTTATGCAATGGAAGTAATGAAATGTAAACAAGTTGCAACTGAAAACAGCTTTCAGACAATGGGGATATTTTCAGTGAATTATACCAGATTTTCATTGCTGTGCAATTTCTGTTGGTTTTTAAATGGAAGCCATGCAGTGAAAACCTTGTACAACTCAGTGTGCATCTGTTGTATTTGTCATACTCCAGTAAGATGCATTTTAAGAAACAAAAATTTCATTGCACTCGTCCTTTGTTCTCCAAACAAAAAAATACTTTATACTGCTTCAAGTTGAGCTTACAGGTACTTAAACTGCTCTAGGCTCTGGAGGAAGAGACATTTTTTTTCTGTTTTCTTAAAAAGAAAAAAAAAACCCAATGCTTTTGTGTGTCAGTGCTGTTCAACTACAAAAAGTTAAATTATAAAAATGCTAATATACACAGTCTAATATCCAGCAGGATATTTATTCCATTTTACACCACAGGTTGAAGGAAATGTTAGAGATTGAGAGGGGAGGAAGAAAAGCCAAACTGAAAAAAAAAAAAACTAGTTTTAGTCTGAATTTTGTTTCCAAAAAAGACAGAACTTTCTAGAAACTTAATTTAAGGAAGGTCATACACATGACCAGCATCTGCAATAGGTCACTTCCTTATTTCTTCTATTTCCTCTCAGACATATATACATAGATCTATATTTATAGAAATGAAATGGTTTTAGATCAAACAGATGAATTTTTTGCACACAGGAGTCTCAGGTTTGGAAGGCAGCACGACACTAGCATTCCGTCTCTTTGCTGTCCACTCGATTTTGACGTTGCAGTTTAAAAGATGAAGCTTTCTCACTCCTGGTGACAGGATGGTCTGTAAGGTCCTCAAAAGATTTGGCAGCTGAGCTGCTATTTGGGAAAGGGTCCTTTTCAAACACATCTTCATCTATGTGAGAGTCAGTACTTGGGTCTTCCTGAATAGTATCCATTCTTTGGTGGTCCTGTTTTGGTGCTGTGGCAACTGGAGGCATCACCATGACTGGCTGCAGTGGCTGATGCCGACTTGTGGACTGTGCAGCAGGCTTGATAATTCGCACAGAGGCAGAGTCCATGCTGCTGAGCATTTCAACGTTCTGCAAGATACAAGCAACTGAGTCAGGTGGGAATGACAGGAGCGTGTGGGAGGGAGAAGCAAAGTTTCAACAACTCAGGAAATAAGTAAGCCGTTGGTTTGGGGCCACCTACTTGAAGAAACAAAAGCTTTAAAGAGATGTCCCAATGTTACTGTTTCAAACCACAGTCCAGAGTTGGCCTCCTTTAGTTCAGCTGATTGCACTTTTGCCATATAAATTTTCTTGTACCAGTTTAGATGATCGCTAAGGCTGTTCAGCATTTTCACCTGTGCTGCTGCAGGTCTTGTGTGCAGTAGTCTACTGTCACTCTATAAAGCAATGGAGGAAGTGGGCGGGCAGGGGGAGCTGCATGTCCAACACAGCTGGCTACTCAACCGTTATATTTTGGACCCAACCAAGCAAAATGTAAATTAAACTCTTTTGTCTTAAGTCTGGGCTAGGAGGAGAGAGTGGCCTGCTGCAACTTAATTCAGATTGGACTGAGATGCTGCTAGGGAAGAAAAGTAAAGCGATGGCAGAAAGCATCAAGCTCCTTTACATAAGATTCAGCCTACCCTTTTGTTGTTCAAGTTTGCATCCTGCAGGGTTCTCAGTGTTCTGATATGTTCAAACAGCAACACTAGCCACAGATTTGTTGGTTAAACCGCTGCGATAACCTAGTCCAATCTTGCATGGAAGTCAAGAGTGCCATACCCTGTGCTAACTTCAACAGCAAATACCACGGAAGGAGTTGAATTGGAGCGTAATGCAGAGGAGCAGGGGGAAATCATTTCTGCTGCAATGGAAAACTTATGGCAGGACTGGGCAGAGTAAGTTGCTCCAACAATTAAGAGGAGGTGGACAAACAGGCTGAGAGAAATGAAGTAGTTTTCCCCAAATTGCACTGCAGATCAGTGGTAGAGCCAGGGTTAGGACAAAGGCCCCTCAGTCTCACATTAGTACCACATGCACTGGCCTCTTTCTGCCAAGGCAGAAAATTGTGCCTCTGCTATGGTTGAGTCAATGTCTGCCATATGGAGAAAACTTCAGCTGTGCCTACAGGACCTCAAGTTTCAGCTGCATTTCCTGTAAAGGCACATAGCACTTCTGCTCTGACATTGTACCAGCTTCCAGCCATTTCCAGAAGGACACTAAACAATTAGGACCCTTCTCTGAGGCCTGTCCCTATGCCCATTAAATGCTTTGGCAGTAAAGACCAGCCAAGAGCACTTTGGTTTGTGCAGGAGGGAAGTAGAGGCAGGGCAATCTCCAGCAGTTCTGGTCTCTGCAATGCACTTCCCTCTCTGGTTGTATAGGAAACAGATGGGGGAACATTTTGAATCCTTGGATGCTCATCTTATGGTAATGGGGCTTTTAAAAAAATTTTTAAATACGATTAGGCATCCAAAACACTGACATACAAATGAAAGGGTGCCAGTTTATCATCCTGACCAGCAGAACTGGCAGGAAGTGTCATTGCCCAAAAACTGACAGATCCATCAGCATGGCAGAATTTCTGGTGACCCACTAGAAGTAGCTCAAGAACTTCAGTAAAACGGTATGTACTGAATTAAAAACATCCAGCCCCTGAAAGCTATTCTGATCAGAGGGGGTAGGAGACCTATTCAGTAAGTGACATTCTGGTAAAGTCCAAAGTCATTTGATTAACACTTCCGCTTCTAAAATCCCTCAGGCAAGCACAGCCAATTAAGGGTCAAATGTTTAGTGGGTAAGATATTGAGTTCCAGCCTGGGTGCAGCATTCAAACAGACACTTGCCACAGGGACCTGCGCTTCCTACACTGAATGCTGTGGGCAGCATGAGAGTGATAGAGTCATGCCCTCTGATGGGAAGGGGAAGCAGAAGCCATGGTATTTCATTTGTTAAAAAAGCCAACATTCATACTGGAACATACATCTCCCAACTTGTTTCATTTCTGTGTCCAGGATGCCCAAGGCTGGCTTAGAGAACAGTTCATTTCAACCCACCCCACTGAGGTGTATTTTCAGATCTAGCTTTTTGCAAAAACTTATTGTTGAACAGAGTGCCACTTGCAATCGGGAAACTTACACTGGGGCAAAAGAGAGATTTTGTGTTCTCCTCATACTGCTTATCCAATTTCTTGTCCTACAAAGACAAAATAAAAGCAGAAAAGTTCATTCTGTATCACTAGGTTCAGCTCAGTTTCCCCATCCTGTTCCCTCCACATTCAAATACTCTCCCAGGAAATCGCCTCCCCAGTCTCACTCCATAGCTAGAGTTGCCCCAGCACAGAAGTAACAGAGCAGTAGACTCCTTTTCAAATGTGTAACAACTCCCACAAAAGTACATCTCTAGAGAACCTCTTCTGCAGAAAGCCAGCTCCAAAATATTCCTAATTGTAACAATTCAAGCGATGAAACAAGCTGCCTGTGGAAGTCACAGAATCTTTTACCAGAGCAGAGGTTCCTAAACTTTTCTTATTGCATATCCCCTTTCAGATTTACCAGCTGCCTGCAAACCCTTACCAGCACACGTCTTATACTTTAACCCCTTAAATGTCAATTATTAGTATAACGAAAGCTAAATCTGCCATTACACAATTTTTTCCACGTGTCCCCCAGAGATGTCTTGCATACCAGTTTGGGAACCCTGCACTGGAAGTTTTCAAGACAAGGCTTGGATAGTTTAGGAACAGTGAACTGCATCTGTGTAGTGCAGTGGTTCTCAACCTTTCTAAACTCAAGGCAGCCCTTGGAAAATGCCAGCCTTACTTTTCACTCATTTTTGGCTACAGAAAAATAGACCAATTCTGCATTGCAAAGAACCCAGAAAGACTACAGCAGGGAAGAATGTTTTTAAATGCGATGGATTCCTATTTGAAGTCTCTGAGATCATCTTGCAAAGCATGCTTGCACACCTGACAAAGTACACTACACAGCACCTCGAAAAAATCATGACACTCCAGAGTCCTAAACACCCTGGCTGGGAATCACTAGTGTAGGGGAGTGGACTACACACCCTTGAATTCTCTGCAAGTATCCCTCAAGGGACACAAATCCATGCTTCAGTTGTGTTTCAACAACTGACTTATGGGTCTTCCAAGTGGTAACTTAAAACCTATGAATATATCTTCACAGACTTAAACTGTAGAGAATTCCACAGCAACATTTAGGATACCACAGTATTTGATGGATTTTCCCTCAAAACTTTATTTGAATGCCTATCAAGATTTAAAATTCCCTGATGATTGGACCAAACTGCATATTCCAAGTCTGTCATCTAGGGACAAGCTAGATGGTTCTGACAAACAAATTGTTTTGGTGTCTGAAGTGAGCTTTCACCCCGTCTGATCTGATTCTATAATCTCAGGTTAAGTTAAGGCTTCAGGTTAAATGAACTTCAATTTTTCTAGCAAGAATAGAGCTTGTACCCCAAGCACATCCCCAGTTTGATCACCATCTCTTATGAAGGCCTAAGTAGCTCTGTCAGCCAAAATATTTTCCAAATAATTAACCCTAAATTAAACATTTTTCCTATGCAAGTTGCAGAAGTCAGCATCCTCGTAATATTAGGGTTCACTGCAAAGAGTAGTCAGCAGGACTTTTACTCATCTTGGGACTGATGGTAGGTTCAAAAATGTTAAGATTGAACTCATTTTTGCCAGTACCTGCTAAACTTCTGCTAATACATACCAGAAAAGGTTTCTTTTCCGAAACACTCCATCCAGTCTCCTTAACTTGGGTTTACTTACCACACAATGGACGAGAATACTGAGAGGAATCCAAAAAAGCAGGGAGAACACAAGAACAGAGCCTACTATGTTGTCTGCTAGAAACTTCCCTGTAAAAAATAAATAAATAAATAAAATGAGTGACGTCCCAGACATAAACAGACAGACCTGTTTCATGAATTCGAGACGCAATCCAACTCTGAAGTCTTTACACGTGTGAATAATACCACTGAAGCAGTGAGGTTGCTCAGGTGGGTAAACATTGCAAGAGTGGAGCCATATAAATATCTCCAGGATCCCCAGTGGTTAGAATTCTAAGCCACAAAACCATTTTTCAGCCTCCTGCATCCCTTAATCTCTGATGTCCCAACACTTCCTGCTAGTGGCTATGAAATGGGTAAATTCAGTTCCAAAGGGCACATAATTCACTCTGAGCCTCGTCAACCATCCATTCACAAAATCTGATCACATGGAGAAAACAAATGTGCATTTCTACTCTACTATATTTACTTTGCAATTCAAGGATAACACAGTACATCTATCCTAAGTTACTACAAACCTTTACAATTACTTGGAAAACTGCCATTTTAAAGTCTTAAGACTTTAATTTGGAAGACTGAATACCACATACAATTACCCTGTAAACACCTGGCATTTACCATAATTTTACCCTACGATTACAGAATCGTGTAGTTAATGCCTTTCAATACAGTTACAACAACACAGCAGTGTGCACTGTTACATGCCTGAATGACACTCTGAGGCAAATAAGGCTAAGAATCACTGAGCGTGCACACGTACAGTTCCACAGCCTGCAGTGGATGGCTTCAGCTATTCTGAATGAAGACTTCATTGCCTACCCTGTCCATATTGAGATAGCTTAGAAAGATCCATATTAACCATGATGCCTATGGCAAGTCATTGGCTTCTTTGGCTTGCCTCGTATATCTTTGGAATAAAAGTTCTTTGGAGCAGACACCATCCTTCCTGTGGGGTTGGCAAATGCCTTATGTATAGAAAAAATTATTAGGAATTACAAAAAAACTGGAACCTTAAAGATTTGGAAGATGGCATCAGTTCTAACAATGCACATTAAAAAGGAGATCTGTTGTGGCTCTACCCTCCTAGAAGTTGTCACTCTTGAGCCAGTAAACCATCATGTGCAGTTTGAAAAAAGAAAAGAAAAAAACAATGAAGCAGCAAGGAAAAAAAATTCCCTACCAATTTCCCCTTCCCTCAAGGTCCTTGGGACTGAATTCCTTTGGAATTTATGCAGTTCCAGAATTTAAGATTTCCTTAGCTTACCAAAGGTATTGATGCTGAGTTGATCGATGAAATCCCAAAATCGTTCAATCACATCTTGCACTCTCTTCTCACATTTACCCTGCAAACAAACATTTATTTGGAAAAACCAGAACCTCAATCTTACATTATTTAAGTTTTAACCATCCTGCTCACAGGGACTTAAAAGAACATGCCCAGCTCGCTTTCTGGCTGCCAATGGCTTTGTTCCAGTTCTGACTAATGACATGCACAACCCCATGGAAAGTCCACAGTTTGAATGTAATCATAAAAGCAAGAGTTTAATTGACAAGAGCAGAAAGCCTACAGCAATATTAAAAAATTACTTGAATGCTAGACATCCTGAGACAAGCCTGAGGACCTTGAGCTAAATTGGGACTCATGCGCTCTGGGAAAATGTTAGTGTTTCCCTGATCTATTTGAATTAAAAAGGCCGTGGGCCCAGCCCACTAAAAATTAGCGTTTCACTGAATTCTATGGTAAGTGTTGCCATTCCCCTTCTTGCCAGTACCTTAAGACCACTCATCCACTATTTCCACTTCCAAAATAGCCATTCCATGCATGGAGATTTACATATATCAGCTACTGTTTACAGGCACAGAGATTAGGTCTTGGGCCAGCCCAATGAACAATCCAACAAGGGGAACCAGATTTGAAAGCGTAAGTCTTCCGCATTTTTCTGTAAAATACCCAAGCATGCAAGCAGCAAGCATGCAGGGAGTCTGGCCCAGGGCACTCACGTTCATGTCGCAAAACCCCACCGTGCACGGCTTCCCTTTGCGCAAATACAGGAACTTCTGGTTCGCGTCCATGTACGGCATGCACCTGCCCTGCTTGTCCCGACAGCATACCTTGCAGGAGTTGTCAGTTTCTGAAATGAAACAGTAAACAACAGTTTTTTTTGCAGAACCCCAGCTGCAGCTGTGGTGACACCTCATTCAAAACCAAATGCTGCTGATCATCACAGAGGCCTCATTTCTCATGCCCTGACTGACTCTGCCCTGCCCAACTGATGGTGCACTCCTAGAGCAAATGGAGCATTGTACAGTGTCTAACCATGCAGAGGAGCTCAAGCAGCTTAGACTACGTAGACTTGAAGTTCCCCTGGGAGTTCCACATAACAGGGTAAGCAAACAAAAGGGAGCTCAAGCTCTGACCTGTTCCAGTTTCAAAGACAACACCAGAATGCTGCAGTAATCTAGGGCCAGGTGATGAGCAGTAAAGGATGTGATACATGATTCAGGCCTTCCACAAGTGATGTTTATTGCCCCTTACTGTCTTGTCAAGGGCCTGAGGGTTCACCACCTGAACAAGCAATGAAGGGCATTGGGGACTGAGCTGGAACAATAACCTGGGCAAGGGGTGCGCATGTCTAACAGACGCACACAAGGCAGCTCATTTAATGCAGATTAAATGGTCTTCAAACCCAACAGCCATGCCCCTTTGCCTCCTCTCACTAACCTATCAGTTAGGAACAGTGGGGTATGTAGCAGTTGCTGATGGTCAGAAAAGAGCTGGCTGGTCATACAGTACAGACTATCCTCCTCATTCTCAACTGCTACATCACATTAAAAGGTCATTAAACACCCAAGGAGGAACTTGGTCAGTTTATGAAGGGGATTATTAATAGGATACCTACAAGAGTACCTCGCTGACAAAGTTCTATGTTCTTAATGTATAATGGACAGTACAAGCCCCATAGAACACCCCTGGGTAATAAAGGCAAGTCATTTATAATCATGCAAATGGTGCACACTGCCTGTCAAATGTAACCAATTTTGATACAGGCACAGCTGAAGCTGATGGATAGTTCACGTGGGAACAGCATGTGCTCAGCTGTTTGCACCTTATTAAGGCTTGCTTCACTGTGACAGAGACCTCTAATAAAAGCAGACATCAAGATACAGGATCTAATCAGTTTCAGGCCTGCCAACAGCACAGCAGTGAAGGCCGAGATAGACAAAAATGATCAGCTGCCCACCACACAGGCAATTTGCCGACTGCCAAAACAGCCTCCTGCTGCAGTCTTGCCTGCATTTGAGCGACTCTTCTGGAGCTGCAGCTCAAGTCACAAGCAATGGCTCCTGTTAGCAGCCTTGCCTTGGGGCTCCACCAGCATTCTCTCCTCCCTGTGTTTGGAGGAGCAGCTGCCTGTCAGATTTCTCTTCTGCTGGAGCCAAGGGGAAAAACAGATGCCTCTACTTTGCTATGCACAGTCCCAGCTCAGCAGCCACATCTCTAGTGCTGCCTGCTTACTGACCTCATGACTTTAGCCATCTCCAAAAACACAAAAACAACAGCAGGGTCTGAGACAGTTTCAGCTCTGGACCCGTCTTTTGAAGCCAACTGTGGGGTCCAAGCAGGCAACCAATGGGAGTTTGCAGCCCTACGGGGGCAGGTCCGAGGGGAAAGGCACCCTCTTGCCATGCTCACCATTGCATGCACACGAACGCAGGCTCTTCTCCCTCTCGCAAAATGGAATACATTCGCCATCCTTGCACTTGCCCAGATCCACGCAAACCGTGTCATCTGGAGCATTCCCTGGTGGAGGGCACTCACTGCTGTTTCCTGGCGGTGGAGAGGATGCATTAGTATGCACCATTTTGGGTAAGGACAGAACACTGCAAGCACTGGTGGCAGGGTGAAACGACAGACACTCAATATGTGAATGACTCCCAGCAGCCCCTTTGTGGAGCCAGACTGCAGTCACCTTGAGTAGGCTGCCAGCCAAAACACTCAAAGGAGTGCAGCACGTCCAGCTGGTACCTAGAAGTGTGGCTGGGGGATGTTTAATTGCTGGCTCAGGGCATTCAGACCTTGTGGGTAGGGAGAGAGAGGATACAGAGAACATACAGTGCGAAGGGCAGCCAGGCAGGGTAACCCAGGCTTCAGTCAGAAGGCAGCTCTGGCTCAATGCCTCATATCCAGGTGGAAGTTACTGTTGCATGTGGCTTGAGACAGAAGCTAGGCGGAGGTAAATCATACCTTGGCCATATGAAGACTACACTTATTTCCATACACTCGTGCATACCTCATGGTACTTAAGTGCACTCTAAGATTAGCCCTGCCAGATGTCTAAAGAGCACATAAAGCCAGTGAACGGGTGTTGAACCTTCAGTGTTCTGCTGTCAAGCCCCAGAGGACTGCAACAACAGCATACCAGTGCAATAGGACTCTCCTTTGCAAGTAGCATTTATGGCTTCCTGGCACTTCTTCTGGGCACTTTCAAACTGGCAGCCTTTGCAGCAGGGACTGTTCCGATCACTGTGGGAAAATTTGATGGAGGAAAGGAATAGTAAGCCACATGCAAAAGGAAAGAAGTGCACTTGATATCAAAGCCTGACAAGCCTATGAAAGCAAGTATACCCAATGATGGCTTCTCAGATCTCCACCTCCTACACACATCCCTCCACCTCTGCTTTTCTGAAGCATGCTGAAGCAGCACATGCAATGTGGAGAAGCAAGGCAGACCACAGAACAAGGTACTGCACTTCCTCAGGATACCCAAGATCTTTCCCCAACTCTGCCATGACAATGACATGCTTTGTGACCTCAGGCAGGTCTTTTCACCTGTGTCTTTTCCTTTTTCCACCTTTTATCATATTCATCTAGCTAATATGTGAGCTCTTCTGCATAATCTTTGCTCCTTCGGGCTCTCCACAACTCTTATGTAATGAACATGGATTTTTAAAAACAGGTCACAAATGGATTTGGTGCTAACCAGAGAGCAATATAGGTTTCCTCCAGTAAAACTGGGAACAGGTCTGGGGTTCTAGGAACAGACCATTATCCCTGGACAATAAACAGGGATTTACTCACTGAACAGCAAGGACAAAGCCTAAGGTCAGCTATTGTTGTCACTCCCCAGCTACACAACTGAGTGTCGCCTGGATCCTGTGACAAAAAGCATGTGCTCACATCATTAAAGGCTGCACTGCAGCATGTATGCAGGACAGTTACAGCGGCAAAAAGAATGTTAATACTGGTGTATTCTGGTTTGAGTGATTTCAGTTTTGTCCTAGTGCTACAAGTACGGAACCGTAAAACACACTGCACTCACTGTGCAGTTCTCAGCACGACAGTGGAAAAGTAATCCTGGACCTGCTGTTACATGAACTAACCAAGCAGCAGCACAGACCCTTTTCTGGAAGTCTTAATTAACCCCAGACTGAGTTCCTTAATACTTTGCTGTCCTGCAGACCCAGGCCCACATACCCCTCTCCACCCAGAGCTGTGGCTTTAATGCCTCTTACCTGCATAGGGCACCTTCCTTCAGTCTGCAGTCAGCAGAGCAGCAGGGATCATCATGCTGGCGCAAAAGACCAGGGTCGCACTCCTCACCCTCATCCACCCTGGAGTTCCCACACACTTTGTTGTTGCGCTCTTGGAAGCATTCCCGAGCCTTGTTCTCTATGGTCCTATAGATGGATTGTTTACTGCAGTTTGAGAACATCTAAAGAGTCATGCATGGAAAGAGAAACACTGAGGAGGAGTGTCATTCCCATTCAAACACTACACAGTGTAGATTAGGGGTAGGCAAAATACAGCCTGCCAAATGATTCTATCTGGCCAGCAGCTGTGCTCTACTGAAAGAGAAGTATACCCAGCCCACAACTGCTCTGGCTTTCGGCACTTCTCACCCTTCCCCTTTCCCTAGCTGTAGTCAGCTGCAGCAGCCACAGCCACTCCCACCTGGCCTGCTGCGCCCTGCTCCCCAGCCCCCAGTGTAAGCTCCAAGGCAAGGGGCACTGAGCTCCTGGCCAGGCTTCTGCCTAGTGAGGATGCCTGCCCACAGCTCTGACCTTGGGGCCTTTCACAGACTGATAAGGTTCTTCCTGCTGACAAGGGATGGGAAGCTGGGGCAAGAGGGCCAGGAATCATGGGTTATCTATGTTATGTAGCCTGATAGAGACGTACATGGGCACTGCGAACACAGCGCTGTGCTATGTTCCTGTGTGCCACTTCAGGCTTCACCACATGGGCACAGCTGGACCAGCTCCTACCTAACCCTGAGTTGCTAGCATGCAGCTGGGTCAGGCAGGAGGCACACCAGCTGCACCTACATGGCCCGAAGTGACACACAGGAACACAGTGCAGCACCAGCCTGGCCTGGCTGCACATAGGAGACTTGGGGCAGGGGAGGAGATGCAGAGAAAAGGGAGGAACACAGTATGGCACTGGGACAGCCCAGATAACCCATGATTCCTGGCCCCCTTCTCTCTATACCTCCTCCCCTGCCCAGAGTCCCCAGCACACGGCTGGGCCAGGTCGATGCCACGCTGCGTTCTTGTGCACTGCCTCGGGCCATGTGGGTGCAGCCAATATGGCTGCTGCTTGACCCAGCCATGTGCTGAGGATTCAGGGCAGGGGAAAGGGTGCAAGGAGAAGAGGGGAACAAAGGTTCGGTTTTCCTAACCATTTTCCACTCACCTTTCTGTCCTTAGATCAGGGGTAGGCAATTATTTGTGCCAGAGGGTCACTTAGGGAGTTTTGGCAAGCTGTTGAAGTGGGGAGGGGAGAAGGTAGGGGCAGGGATTACTGACCCAACCTGCAACAGCTTACCACAACTCTAACTGGCCCTTTGACCCAAATAATTGCCCACCCCTAGTGTAGACACAGTCAGCGTGACCCACCTCCAATCCTGACACTGTAAGAAATAGATGCTGTGTACCTCAAGACCTTGGAAAAAACAGTTTGTGTTTAAATACTTTTGTTGCCTTGTGACAGCCAAGTATCTATGCCCAGCCAGGGGTAGGAATGGGGGACCAGTTCAGGGGAGCAGCTGCAGGTCCAGATCCAGCCCTCATGCTGCCACTGGAGCTCAGGGAGAGCAACAAATGCCAACAAGTGAGGGTGTTTCAGAAAGTAAACAGCAATTTCCAAATAAAACCATTGTGCATGCAATGAGTGGGAAAGTACACAGGAGCAGGGAACATGTTGGCATAGTTGTAAGTGATGTGTGTTCAATAATGTAGAGAAGCAATGTGGTCTACTAAACAATCCCTGCACACAAAACAGTGCATTTCAAAAAACTGTCATTACCTTCTGAAACCCTCATAGCCATGAAGCTGCAGAACTGGGAAGAACCCTACCTGCATGGACCTGCTAGCTTTAAGCCTCTGCAGTGGTTCTAACAAATCCGGCTATTGATACATATGGACTTACAGGTACCAAATGCAAGACAGGGATGCTGCTAACTCCACAGTAATGTTGACAAGTTTGAGATTAAGCAAAAGGAGCACTGGCTTAAAGGATACCACTATGACTCCTAGTAACAAAATTACGTGACCAGCTCCTATTTAGAAGCCAGTGCTTTTGGTGCTAAAGATTTCAAATTCAACTAGTCTTAACTCTGCAGGTATGCAGTACAATTGATCATAAGATACCATCCCTAATAAGGGCCACAGGCATTCAGCCCTTTCAACACTTGGGAAGAGTTTCTCAACAGTGGGACTAGATTGTAAGCATGTCCCCCTCTACTGGCTGTTTAATTAATTAAACACTGTACTAAAAGAACAGACAGGAACTTATACGTCTAGTGCAGAAGGCTGACTCAGACCTTCCTGACTGCAGCAGCATCTGTATGTGGAAGTTACCCAAAATAAATATACCTTGTTGTTCTCATGATCTCCGCTCACAGCAATTGGATACATAACATATTTTCCTCCCTGGTCTTCAGTGGGAGCACATTCTGCCAAGCTGTCAGGGTCATGTTCTGCTCCAAAGTTGTGTCCCAGTTCATGAGTAGTTACCAAGTCTGCTTCCTGTTGGACACAAAAATATGCCTACAGTCAACATGATCATAAAGTGTGGTGGGAGGTCCTAAGTAATACCAGATCACTTGAATCTTTAGAGATGCATTTAATTGTTACACAGTTCTATTAAAATATAAGGAAGTGCAAAATTGAAGTTAGGTCCTGAAAAATTGCTCCACACATGCAAAGCTAACTCCTTGAGCCTGGACTACTGCAGGAATGCAAAGGGCATGTGTTCAGCGTTGTTGAGTGAAAACTTGATTCACTGGCATAACAGGGCAAAATGACTTAAAAAAGGGACCCCCCCTCCCAAAAAAGGAGTCATTAATTTGTCAACTTTTTATTTAATTCTCCTACAATTAGTCTTATTGTTACAGACCAGACCACAGCTATAGACAAATCTCGACTAAAACTGTTTCCAATGTACTGGGGCTACAAAAATGCCTAGAAACCACACCATGTGGGGGACAGGAGGAGAGGGAAGGGGACTTTTCAAGAGCTGGGGGGAACAACAGGTCTTATTCCTCTGAATATCACATTCTCCGTCTTCCAGCTGGTAAGATGCCTTCGCTGCCTTTACTCTCAACATGACCTCACCTCCCCCACAAACGTTTGATCTGTAAAGACAGTCCAGAGGATACCAGCCTGGAAGTGAGCAGTTAAATAGAAGAAGACTGGCTGGTGGCAAAGTGCAAGGAGAGAGTAAATGGTAAGTAAGAAGGGACAATTCTAACGTGCCTCCTTTGCTGCTGTGGAAAGATGGTTTTCAACAGTGCAATGGGGAGCCTGGGAGCACAACGACCCTGCAGTCTACATCTGGAGCAAAAGATTTGAGGACTCCTCAGAGGCCACTTGCATGCTTTGTGGTCTTTAATTCATGCGTGGGTTTTAATACTCTTGGAAGTGAGGAACAAGCTGGGCAAGTGTGTGCAAGAGGCTCCGCAGAAAGCTGATCTGTAAAGCTCGGCAGGGCTAGCACCCAGGCTTATAAACAGTTATCTCCTCTATCTATTCATTTCCTGAAGTGAGACTAAGGATTTTTCAAACAGACCTCTACTTCAGAGCGATAGGCAAAAGCATGAGGAGCAGCAACAGCTAGAGGTCTTTCCCTGCATACTCTGCAAGCCCTTGCATAGTAGTATCTGATAAATTAGTCTACAAGGTACAACCGTGACAAGCATTCTTTTCACTTGCATCTTCAGTTACCTCATGCCACCTGAATTTTAGCCTAGAGTTGTTCTGACCCAAGAATTAATGACAAAATTGGGATTTCACAAAGCACTGAGAAATCAGTGTAAAGAAAAATACACATTTTGCATAACAGACTTCTCCCTCAGAAATTAAACAAGTGCAGCACTCAGGCCCCTCACCGCTTACTGTTTGGCAGACCAAGAGATGCAAGTGAAAAGGTACAGGCAGGGCTAGCACCCATTGACCCAGGCTTATAAACAGTTCTCCTGTATCTATTCATTTCCTGAAATGAGACTAAGGATTTTCATCCAAGATCCAGCTCATGCCTGCTGACATGTCTTAACTGCGTAACCTTGCAAGTAAAAGTAGGTTTAGGATATGAAATCTTCAGGGAAGTAAGAGTCCAGAGGCCTTCTACAGAAGTACCACATACCCAGGATGGTTTTTCCTTACTTGTCCCCCTCAGGTTTGTTCCATTGTTAAATTAGCTGCATGCATGTGTGCACATACATGCACCACACACTTGTGTGTCAATCTAGCACTCTCTCTCCCCCCCTCATCTTGGGAGAGCAAAGTCCTCTTCAGCCATTCAGTCAGAAGCTGTATGTCTCTCCACTGCTGCTCCAATGTCCAATTAGCTCATTCCTCATGTCCCTGAAGCCCTTACTTTCTGCCAGCCAAGACATCCATTATGTCCAGTTTCTGGGTCCTGGCTCAAGGCTATAACATGTTGAGTGGTGCTAGAGAGGACTGCTGTAAGAACACATCCCCCACAGTGCCCATCACTCCTGTACCACACAACCTGAATGCCAAAGAAAGTATCCCATGCCATTGGTATAGCAGCAGGCATGCTCAAGACCACTTAGGTGCATCTTAGATGCACACCAAAGAACAGCTATGATATTTTTCAGCATTCAACCCCAGGGAACAGGAGCCAGTAGCTAGGGCATGGTTTTGGGGTAGCACTTCCTAGCACCGTGTGAACATGCCCACAGATACTTGTCCACAGCAGCTCCAACTGAGGCAAGCAGCAATTTTTTCAGGTGGGCTTCCCCACTAATTTTAGTCCTGAAGACAGCTAGTGGGATGCAAAAGTCTAACAAGTGGCTCCCATGCACCCCCCAGTCACGTCACAGTACCTTTGTAAGGATCGTTTTGCCATAGTTCTTTGTGCTGGTCAAGCCACTGTTCAGATAGATGTCTTTTTTGGCAATTTGACTATAATAAGCTATAGAAATGAGAAGAAAGAGTTAAACTACTAATGGGTATAGCACAGCACAGGTCCCAGTCCTTTCTACAATTTTCAACTGCCCCCACACTGAAGTTTGTCAAATCCCCTTTCTTTAGCTTGTAAAGGATTATAAATCACAGGCTAGTAAGTGAGACCCCTTCCCTCAGTTTTTGTAGCATGGAGTCCGTTCAGGGAGATCATAAGTAACATCACGAGGTTCTCAATATTACAGTAATGGAGACCTGGACAAGTACTTAACAGAATTCACAAGCTAGCTATCTTATTACAAAGCCCAACAAGACAGACCTGCACAAACTGCACCTTCTTGGGGCAAGTGAAAAAAAAATGTTAACCCCTCCAAATGGGGGCTGTGGTAGCTTTCACTCAAGCCATTCATTTCAAAAAGTGTCACTATTTTACCCTCATCTCATTCCTTAATTTATTTTTGTCTGCAGCCAAGAGAGGCCCCTTCTACTCCATTCCTAACTCCACTAGGGAAAAGGACAAGTGGCACACATGCTTACCCCCTTCAATAACCATCACATTTTTGTAATAAGGAACATCCAACCCATGAACTGAGGGGTAAAGGAGAAGGAAAAACTACACCTACTTGCCTTTTGGACAAATGCCCCCATGGCTGGCAGGCCTGGGAGATCCAACATAAGCCAATCCAAGCGTTCCCATATCAAAATCTTGGTATGTGAAGAGATGGGCAAGGCACACACGAGCTGCTTTCTCAGCTATATCAAAGCTAAATTGCTAAGGGAGAAAAATAAAAGCTTAGACATTGACAGAGATACAAGGTGCTTTTTTTTGAGCCAGACAGACATTTTCCAGCAACAATTCCTATGATGCTGGCTGAAGATAATGATCTAATCCAACTGTAGACCAATGTAGAAGAGTCCCCCTTCATCACATTTTCTGTGCTCATGCACAGCACCATGTCTAGAGTGTTAAAAGTTCTAGTCCATCTACAACAGCCCAAGGAAAAGAAGGAACTACCGCAAGGCCCCACTTTGCAACAAATTCACAGCCAACAGCCAGCTCCACAGGATCGCACTCAAATGCTTTTGACATTAGGTGCCTCCTTGTTCCCATTCGTATTGTTGAGAACTTGAAGGAAGAAACAGAGCTCAATCCATACCCCACTCTTCACCTTAGCTCCTCTGTTCAGCATAACGCATTTGGCTCTTTATTGCACATTATTACTTAGATTTCTACAAGGTGCATCAATTAAAGGCTTATCTGACATGGAAGTTCTGCCAGTGTCATGCCTTACAGGTACCAAAGTCTCCCATGCCTCTGTGTACTAAGCCCCAATGTGCATCTTTGGGGTGAGTGGCCCCACACAGGAAGGCTCCTCTGTGATTGCTGGGCAGAGCTGATATAGAGTTAATGTTCTGGTCCACCAACCCACCCACTCTGCAGTGCGGGAGGCAACCAAGATATCCAAGCCTCTCCTCAGGTCAAGACACTCCTGCTATTCCCAGGTTTCCTGTAATTGCATCTTTCAGCCTTTCTACCAGTCTCTTACAATGCACTAGAAGCTGCCTTCTGATCCATGAAACCCATCATAGCATACATCTTTTCATTTTCCATTCAGCTTGTTTTACTGTGTGTGGGAACATGACTCTCCCGGAGGTCTTCCCAAAGAGCTTGTTACCACTCCAAGTATAGAAGCCACCATTCTCTATGATGCAATTTTGCATGGGAGGTGGGTATATTGGGGGGAAAGGGGCAAAGCCAGATCATAACTTGTTACAACCTCCTGATAAAAGTCAGAAGAGCAAGTCAACTCATTGATATTCTGCTCATTTACCCAGAAAAATGCATCTCCATGGCACCAATGTTATTAGGACTTTTTTGCCCCAATTCAACATCTGAAAGTCTGTAACGTCTTCAGGAAAACTCATTTCTGCCCCCTTCAGAAACCATCTAGGCCAACACTGGAAACATTCTGGTTCCACAGCCAGACAATTTTTGGGTTTGTTTCAGAAACGGGTGATGCTTCTGAACAAGACAAATAAACGTATGCCAAAAGAACTTTTCAAAGAGTAGCCTTCTCTTGATGCAAGAGGTTTTTTGTTGCGTCTTTTACAGCACCTTAGCAGGCATTTCCACCTCTGATAGGCAAACACTCCCATCAAAAGCTCTTGACAAGCGTGCTATTTAGCCTGGAGGGAAAAGAAAGCAGCTTGGGGACAGCCACAGAAGTAATAGGTACTTGGAACATCAAAAAAAGACAAAAGTGAAGTGGAGACTAATGGATCCATTTTTGGAAGAACGGGGATGACGATAGGTTACTGATGGGCTGGCTGATCACCCTGATGGCTTCCAGGATTCAACAAGCAGCTCCAGTGCCAGCCTGACAGTTGTCCCCATCATCAGTTTCAGCCATTGGTAATGACACAAACTCTACCACAGTATCATGTACTTTAGCCAATTGGGCACTAGAAGTACAGGCTGGAATGGTCAGTAAATAACTTTGTGTACAGGGCTGTACCTGGTGCAGCAACATGCCAGGTGGCTTAGACATGCTGCCTCAAGAGAAGGTACCCTTCAAACACCCGTTCTCTCACAACACCAGACTGTCCTGCTAGGGGTCAGGGATCATTAAATTTTATCACCTACTGCTTTATAGTTCTTTTGCATAAAACATTCACAATTTTACACACTGGACGCATATTTATTCCCATTTGTGGACTGCAGACAGCAAGCCCATGACAGGCATACCATTCATAGATTTCATAGACATTAGGGCTGGAAGGGACCTCGGAAGATCGAGTCCAGCCCCCCGCCCAAAGGGCAGGAAGTCAGCTGGGGTCATAGGATCCCAGCAAGATAAGCATCCAATTCGTTCTTGAAGGTGTTCAATGTAGGTGCTTGAATCACCTCTGGAGGCAGGCTGTTCCAGACCTTGGGGGCTTGGACAGTAAAGAAATTCTTCCTTATGTCCAGCCTGAAACAGTCTTGCAGGAGTTTATGACCGTTCGACCTAGTCATCCCTTGGGGAGCTCTGGTGAACAAACATTCCCCCAGATCCTGGTGATCACCCCTGATAAACTTGCTTATTGCCTTCACCTGTTTGTTGGAGTACAGCTGAGATTCATGCTTGCACAAGAATACCCATATCAGGAAACGGAGTGTTCTCATTTTAGTAAAGCAGTAAGATTTCATATTCAATGCTTTCATTACAAAATATGCAAACAGCTCAGTGTACTCTTACCTTCAATTTGTCAAATGTGCAATTTACCATCATCTTGCAATGACCAACTAAGAAGCAAACTTCCATTCGCTAGGCCCACTGATGTCAGGATATAGTTTTGTGACCCACAACGGGAAAGAACAGGTAGTCTCACCCAAAAAAGGGGGACAGACACTCCATTCATATAGAAGTGTCATCTGGAGGGAAAAATCTCTGCTATGAAAACAACATACCAGATTTCCTGAGCACCTTGGCATTGTCCATCTTTATTGTGCTTTCATGTCATGATTCATGAACCATCAGACCAAGGCCAGTACAATGAAGTAGTACTCTTTGCAAGTGACAGACACTTCCTCTTACCGATGGACAAGCTATGGGAACATGCCAACAATGGCCCTCCACAGTTTAGGACCTGGATTAGCTATTCACGTTAGTGTTTATTTCTGGCACATTTCTGATGCCAACCACTCCACTTCAAATCAAAAGAAGAATCAGCTGACAAATCACCACCCCAACCTGGTCTTCAGCAGACAGCAATATCTAGTACCCACCTTCTCAATGGAAATTGCAATATATAAAAATACTGGCATAGTGCAAGCATTTTGGAGTTGGAGGGTCAGGGCACAGTCTTCACGCAGCTTCATGAAGGTCTGCTTCCTTTGGCATAGAACACTGAACCGACTACTCGTCATCCCAGGTCTGCAATATGATGAAGTTGTCACCCCTCTGTGTTGGCCACCTGGCACCAAAACACCAGTCTATACTGACAACTGCAGCACTTTTCATATCTGTTAGGGCTGTGTGAAGCTTCAGTCACTGATTCGATTCAGTAGAGATCTGGCCCATTCGGTGGCTGAATCAAGTCAGGAGACCCTTTAATCTTTCGCACTGAAACAATTTGAACACAGACACGGCTTTACATGTTTTTTCTACATACCTCAAGGTACCAGGTGGCTCGTGAACTCTGAGATGGTGGGACAAATGGAGTATCCCACAGGAGTGCAGAGGGGCCCCCAGCGCATTCAGCAGCAGACCAGGAAGTGGACCAGAAGCACTTCCAGTCCAGCTGAGGAGCATGCTGGGGGATCTGCCCCCTGCAGCTCAGCAACTGGTGCCTCCTGGGTCGGTGTGTGTGTGTGTGGGGGGGGGGCACCTGGGGTCCCCCTGTGGCCGATCACCGAGCTGGGGGGTGGAGGGGGGGTGCAGGGGGCCTCCCAGTGCACTCCCTGGCAGACCCGGAAGTGGACCATAAGTGCTTCTGGTCCACTTCTCGGTTTGCTGCCGAACACTGGGGTGGGGAGCAGGTGCTGTAGTACACTGTATCCACCCCAGCATTGCAGCGTTCAGGAGCCATGCCTGGTACCTTGAGGTATGTAGAAAAAAAAAATTTAAAAAGCTGTGTCTAGAGCCAAATCGCTGATTCCCGGCATCAGCATCAAATCTTCAGATCTGGATTCGGTCGAACTGAAATTGGGGACAGTGGTCTGAATCAATGAAATCGAATTACTGTCCCCAATTTGGGCTGAATCCAAATCAAATACAGCCCATTTCACACACCCCTAATAGCCATCATCCTGGTCATGAATGACTTCTCACTGAGAGTTTCACCATCTACTGTATTTCTGCCAGTGCTTCCAAAATGACTTCTGTAGTCTCAATGGCTTATGCAGCAAAGATTATATTCTCCCAGCTGCGAGTATCTTGTTTGTCCAGTGTATCACTGGTTTATCCCACATTTAGATAACAGAACCAAAGTTCTGGAGGGATCTGAATACAGATCAATGTACAAGTCACATGATGCACATTCTTAATGTCAATCCTTGTTTGGTCTCTCCTGCCCATTTGCAGTTTCTTTGGCAGAGTGGTGTAAATCAAGTAAATCAAGCTGGATGCCTACCTGGCTGGACTCATTTGAGTCCCGTTTTTGTTTTGGGGTTTTGTTGTTCTCCCGCCCTGGCAGGGGGTCGGGCTAGAAGATCTACTAGGTCCCTTCCGACCCTAAATCTATGAAACTATGAAACTAAGTCATGTGCTCTTTACAGCAAGAATTAAGCCTTTCCCTTTTTGAGAGATGACCAGCAGATTTGAAGCATAGCTAGTAAAATGTCCTTAGTAAATGTCCTGGGCTTAAAAATAAATAAGTAAAGTGCTGTCCCAGCATCTTGAAATCGTGACTTCATCTCAAAAAAAGCACAAATTTCACCATTAACCTATGCCACCCTAGTATGGCACCAGGCAATGCTAGAGGAGACATGATATGAATGCTTCACATGCTAACTTTCAAACCAGAAATAGTAGCTGTCCTAGTGCCTCAGCAGAGCTTACCGACATGTACACAACACCACACTAGGAGGGTTACCTTATTTTACCCAGAACAGATGCATGATGTGCCTCACCAGGAGACTGCCTAGAGCCATGCTGGAATGGCATAAGTGTCCCAGTCAAGGCTACCATAAATTTTAGCAGCACACCGAATACATTTTCCTTTCATAAAACATAAGTAAAATCTGATGAAAAAGGTCTTGCATTTAAAGCTTGCCTAACTATTCCAACCACAAAAAGTTAGTCCAATAAAATGATCATCCCCCTCACCTCCAAAACCTTGCCTAGAGTATCATGGTTACAACCATGCTAACATTACCAAGTCAAGTCTATGTATTCTGACATGAAAATCCATAATATGCAAACTCAGCCACCTCAATGGCAACCCAAGAGATTAAGTAAGATGGCAAATTTCAACCAGTCTGAACAAAACAAGTAATGGACAACTAAATAAGAATGAGCACCTCACAAATTACTGCTTACAGTACATAGGGTAGTAAGGAAGTAGTGTGCCTTATTTTGCAGAAAGGGAAGTCAAGCACAGAAATCAAATGATTTCCAGTAAGGTCACATGGAAAATACATTGTTGAATCACAGCGGAAACTGGGTCTTCTGCATCTTGTGCTTTATTCAAGATCACCTTCCTGTATTAATCTCCATATGCATAGCAGAGGAAGAAAGGAAGCTTCTTTCACTACCAGAGACTGACCTCTGAAGGCAAATACCCAATTTTCACCCTTGGCTGATACGTTAGACATTTTGTTTGGGAAATACAGCCTACCTCTAGCAGCATCTTCACCTCCCAGGCATCCTTGTCTTCATCTGGTTGACTTTTGGCCATGTTATAATGTTTTTCTCCAGGGTTTACAGGATTTGGTTCATTGTGAATGATAATCTGTACTCAAAATACAAATATATTCAGAACTATAAACAGCAAGGACAGAGACGAAATATAATCATTTTTAAGCCAACAAAGATTTTTCACCTGACAAAATGGTGGCCTAAAGAGCTACTGAAAAGTTCCACCTTTTTCCCACCCCTATATTGGTTTGTTACCTCATTGTGCCAGATGTTAGTTGGCAAGTTCTTCAGGGAAGGATTGTAGGGGGGGTTTTTTTGGTTTATTTTTATCTGTATTATGAGACACATTGTCTTACAGACCCCAAAACTGTGAAAACACCAATCCCTCCTGGAAATGGACGTAACATTCACACAACAGCATGTTTAGGAGAAATAAGTATTTTTCAGATTTAGCAAGGAAAAAAAAAAAAAAAAAAAAAGCAGCTCTTCAAGTCTCAGCCTGAACATTTTTTTCAAATCCAGTATGTACCTGAAAAGGGGCAAGTTAATTCAAACTTAGTTATGAAAGTCTCTAGTGAGCTGCTACTTTGGGGATACACACAATGACCATAACTCAAGTAAGCAGTTTTTATTGTGATTCAAAGTTCTCTCTCACACACACACACCAAGGATATATTATCATAAAACACATGGCAGCACTTAAGGCTTGCAACCACTGGCATCACTTGGTGAATACCTGGTCTATCTGTATGCCATATCCGCTGAATTCCGCGTTGTCCCAGGAGGTATTTCGGTAGATGTCATCCACTCTGTCTATTAATTCGATCTGTGAGTGGAAGGAGAAGATGAACTAGTATTAGTTCCAAATTCTTGTTATGTAACAAAGTCCAAAAAGCCTAGGAAAACTGGAGCTTACATTATCTAGAAATTCAAGTCAAAACTGCACCTCACAAAACACAATGGACAACTTAACTGTTCCAAAACCAGCAGAACAGTGGTCCGAAGGGTTTTACATCATTTCCTCAAAGTTTTCCATAGTAAAACTATAGCAAGACTCTGCCATTTCCTATGTTGGTTTTTTTTTCCACTGTACTATTCAAAATGAGTCAAGGTAAGAAGGAGGCATCTTAGGGAATGTAATCCATATGTGAACATTCCGTTACTTCTATTACTATTTAAAAATTAAGTAAATACAGCATTGACTGATTTGGTGTCAAGCTTCTCTGCTGGGTCAATGAGCAGATAGTGCTTTCTAGGGTTCCAGAATGTCTGCTCCTCTTTTAGCAATTCTGTCCCTCATAGCCAAGGCCTCTTTCCAAGCAAAACTGACTATATTTTTTAGAAACACACACACTTTAACTGAAAATAAACCACTTCCAAATTCACTCAAAATGGAGAGTGCCACGGACACTAATCTCAAGTCAT
>NW_017729028.1:7085854-7105163 GCF_001723915.1 Gavialis gangeticus
GGGGGACTCCGCTACCCACCTCCCCCCAGGTCGAGTATGACCCATCCACCACCACCCTCTTTTAGCAATTCTGTCCCTCATAGCCAAGGCCTCTTTCCAAGCAAAACTGACTATATTTTTTAGAAACACACACACTTTAACTGAAAATAAACCACTTCCAAATTCACTCAAAATGGAGAGTGCCACGGACACTAATCTCAAGTCATTTTGTAATAACTTCTGTTCTGGTTACCTGATTACTATTGCGTTGGTTACCGCATGCACATGCAGGTCTGCCAGGAATTCCAAGCAAGATGGACAACAGGCTAAAAAGATTTTACGTAAGTGCACAAAGTGACGCAAAAGAACTTCACCTGAACACTTTAAATTGATTAACTCAAGAGATTGTACTGGTAATGGACTAGCAGGACACAGTTCCAGAGAACAGAGAATAAAGACGCTGAATAGATTGAAAAGGACAGTCTCCCTTCCCAAGATAGAGGCTGCTGGTGAGCAGATCCTTTAAAAGGTTAGGGTCTGGTGCAAGGCAAGTCAGCCTGCATGTGGCCCATTTTATGCTTAGGTCCCAATACTGAGATGAAAATACACTTTGTTTAGAGAAGTTACCTGATCACTACATTCTACTGGTCTCACACTCCCAGAGGAGTAGAGTTGGTCCTGCTGGCCGATCCACCAAGTGCTGCATGTGCTCTAAAAGAAAAGTAGTAATGCAATTCTACCCCAAGGAGGGAGACACAAAGCCTCCTATCTTAGGGGAAAGTCAGAGGTCCAGAGCCTCTAACTGTGAAAAGTAGCAGCAGGAATTCTGGTTCTCTCAAGAGTGAGAAAAGGGGAAAAAAGGTAACTACAAGGAAAAACAAATTTCAAAATAAGCCTGATAAAAATGGAACAAACTCAGGTCTGTAGGTAAGTAGTTTGTTCATAGATGCTACGATAGGTAGGGACCTTAACAAATTAGAGTCCAACTCCCTGAGCAGGCAGGAAAGAGTGCTGGGGTCAGATGACCCCAACCAGATGCCTATGCAGCCTTCTCTTAAAGACCCCCAAGGCAGGGGAGAGCACCACCTCAAAGAAGTTAGCAAGAGCAGCATCTCAAAAGCCCCACATTTTGATATTTCAGAGGTTTTTGAAGTCATTTCAACAGATATTTTTATTCTTTAAGAACCATATACTCCAGTTTGGCTGGCATGTTGAAAGCAAATGTTTCTGTATTTTATACAGATAAGTCCATGTACATTTTCCCTAATTTTTCCCTACTATTCTAAAACAATATGGCTACAACCTGGATACCTTCCTACTTAGACAGAATATGTTCACAGAGCCAGCTCACTGGAAATCATTTTTATTGTGGTCATGGAGAACCCAGGAAGAAGTTAAAGAAACTAACAAGAAACTCCCACTCCTCTAACACACCTTATTCAAGCATTATCAAATTTCATATCTGGGCATCATACGCAGATTACAAAAGCAGTGAGACCATTGAGAAAAAGCAGTATAAAAAATTTAAAAGACTTGTTAGTACCAAGCCAGCACAGACTGTAAAACAGTAGTTGCAAGTGAGCAACAAGTGTCTTATAAAAAAAGAACAGCTGCTTACAGGCAACTTTTCTCCTGCAAATTTTTTCCTCTACCATGTATCAACAACAAAGCCACTACTTACAAGCAACATTTGTTATAGGTGGATATGGATGTTGTAATGCACCAATTTCTTCTTTGCATTCTGTCTTGCTACTAAGAGATTTGATGCAGGGAAGACAGAAGACTCTTGCTTAAAGTTGAAATTATCAGACTGACAAATCATTCAAGTTAAACAAGTCAAGAGTTGCACAGGTTGGTTATGTGCAGAAAGTGGAAACAGAGCAATAAACTTCTGCATGGTTATGAAAACAGAAAGGCAAAGAACTGTCAAACACAAAAGGCCTCAATGTCAGCAAGGCTCCCTTTACATGATTCAAGACAAAACACAGGAAGCAGGAACATGCAATCAAGGAAAAGACTCTTCAGCTCAACTGCATGATTTTAACACTAGTGATGGCTGTTTTTTTCCAAATGAAAAAATATCCATTTCAACATCCCTTACAAAAAACAAGGAGCAAAACAGCAGCTGAGCAATGGCTTCCTGAGGAGTTTTCCCTAGATGTCATCTACAGTGATGATAAAACAGAGGCCATGAAAAAGAAAAAAAATTAAAAGCCAGAAGTGGGAAAGATTTAAAGGATGGAATAAATTGTGTTGTCTGTGCCAACATGGAGTGACAGACAGGAAAGTGAAAGTGACCCAAATGCTTTGTGAAGGACAGTACTAACCTTCCCTTCATTTACTGCAGGTCAGCAAATGCGTAAGTGGCAGGTGAACTGTTCAATCAACTGCTTGAAAAAGTAGGAATACCAGCTTCGCATCCAGAGCCATTAGATGCATCTTCCACTGGATGAGTACCCTGCACATCTCCAAGAAGTGGCTCCCACTAACAATCAGCTCAAACTCCTATGCCCTACTGCATCTTTGATGCAATTTATGGATTGTGGTGCAATTACAAACACAAAAGGACATTATCAATCAGAGACTGCAAGATTACTGCTGTTCTAAAGGTGGGCCCCAATAGAGTTCATAACCATCTTGAGCATCTAAATTTACTATTTAGTCAGTCTTGTTGATGCTTGGCAAGATGTAAAACCAAACACACAATTTCCGACAGTTTTAAAAAAGTTTGTTTTGCTTAAGGAGGAAAAAGGGAGAGCAAAACAAAGATAGAGTCCGACAGCCAACTGGAAACTCCACTTCCTGACAACATGACGGAGATCTTGCTCATATCCGGAGAGACAACTGAGGAAGAATTACGTGGCATCTGAGCTGCTACAAGGCCAGAGAAGTGAACTCAGGTTGAGAAGAGAAACAACTGAGAGGATGAGGATTGTATCTGATGAAATTCTACTTCTGACAGAATGAGAGGTGTTGAAGGCTTCAAAAATAGTCTGTCACTTCTCACATGTAAGGGCTCAGTGACAAGATCTACAAAGCCTTTGGGACACTGAATCCTATTTCCAAAACAAAAAACTGTGACAAGCAATAAAAGAGGAAATGAACAGAGATCTTTCACATGAAATGAGTAAATCTGCCCTTTTTTAAATTAATGTACAAGTTAGTTTCCACTTTAAAAGTGCATTCAGTTCCACTCCTTTGAAATGAAGTTTGGGGGTTCCTTACACCTTTTCTGTTGATGAAAAAAGTATTTTCAAAAATGAATGAGTGCATATTTAAAACGTAACTGTGTACAGCATATTATTGCTAATAATAATCACACATTTTAATACTACAATTACAGAATGGAGTTCAGATTGACACTTGAACACAAATGAACAAGCAAACGTGGCGAGGGAGGGGGAAGCTATAGCACATACTGTAACTGCTCCTGTATCAGAAAGAACAGACTGGTTTTGGTCAGCAACACTCCCTACAGTGATCACTTAGTAGGAACATTCTCTTCAACTGGAACATTCTCTTCAGCTCACGTTGCAATGAGATAGGCTATGTAGCTCTTCCAGATGCAGGTACATGACATTTGTGTTCACCACAGCTAAATTACAGAGCCACAACTCAAACCTCTATAGTAAATTATTGCAACTATGATGTTAATTTGAAAGGACATATTTCTCCACTGAAGAAGGGGAGGTATACTACACACTGGAAGATACCAGTTTGCATCTTTATTCCTCATGTTGATTCACTCAATTAATTTAGGTGACCTTGTTTGGTATTTCTTTAATTAAAAAGGACATGTTTATTGCCAAAGTTTCAGGCTGTTCACAGATTTACAGTACAGTAAAAAAATCTTACTAGCCTGTTTAGGAATGAAGAAAAGGAAAGTTGAGAGAGCAGTTTAAAAAAAAAAATATACAGCTTAAAAAGGTGCGTTTAGGGTGCTACACGAGTTATTTATTAGTACTATTTAGTTGTACAAACATGATTCACAAGATCAACCCAGAGATTTCAAATTGTTTTTAACAGTGTGAATTCCTTTCTGCCTCACTGTGGTCTGAGTTCTTTGCAATAGAAAATGTATTTTAACTACAGAAAAATAATAAAACAAGTAAAAAAAAACTAAGAGTTGGCATTTTCCAAGAGGTGCCTTTAGTTAATGACATGTCCCAGTTTAAAAAAAAAAAGTAGAGAACCACTGCTCTACTAGATAAGATGTACTACCAGTCACACAGTAAATTCAACATTTCAGAACATACAGGTTACATTAGCTTTCTAACTACCATAGCACCATTTTTTATGCTGCAAGTCATTTGCTTGCATGACTTCTAGCAAGTGAAAACAGATTGCCCTGTACTTACTAAGTAATTAATAGTTGTGCTTTCCTCCCCACGGCCCATATACTTGAAGAAGCGATGATCTGCAACCACAAGCATCTTGCATGTGTTCTTGGGGGATTCTGAAGCAGCTCTTCTTTCCCGATGGACATTCACTAACATAAAGGTTTAAGTACAAAAAATATTCAACATACACATCTCTTGGCAATTTATAAACACTTTTATTCTGGATTTGAAAGCTTAAGTTTTCTAAAGTAACCCCTCTTAAAGCACAAGTTTACATAACAGTTCCCTGACCTATAGCTGTAGGAAAAAAACTTAGTAAGACTGAGCAGAAAAAGGGAGGTCAAGTTAGCTTTATTTTCCCACTAGGTTCTCAAAACCTTGTACCCTAACACTTCCTCTTCTGCCATCTCTCTGACCTAGTGATGCTTCAGGCACAGAAAACTGTGCCACCTCCATGCAGAATCCATCCTGGCTCAAGAAGCATTCTAGAGAGCCACATATGCCAAACAGCTTCTGCTGGTATATCACAAAGAAACAAGCAAGACAAAGTCACTTCCATGTTTCCTTTAGTGCAAAATACATGACAGAATATTATTAAGAGACTGTAAAGAAAGAGAACTTCAGGAGAGACCAGTACCCTTTCTGAAGATCCCTTTGTCCCAAACCAAATTGTTTTTTCTTTGTCTGACATAAGTGTTGAAAGTTAAGGACTACCATAGAGATCACAACACAGAACTTCCCAGACGTGAAAGAGCCACATCAGGCCACTAAATGAACAGATTTCAAATATTTCTCCCAAAAGTTTCACTCTTCCCCAACATCTGGGCACTGACCTTCATTTGCCTTGCTCTCCTCGAGTCCTTCAGGCAGCAGTTTTTCCTCATCAAATTTTAAATAACCACACACTTTCGGAGACTGCAGTCGTGAGAAATCCTTAATATCTTCAGATCTGTAGACCAACAGTCTTTCATCTCTGGTGTTATCTATAAACCGCCAAAGTGGCTAAAAATAACAGAGCTGCCAGTGTTTTAGAGAAAGTATGCATACAACAACTTATACAGATTGAGTTATTATACAAATAAGGCCAATTTCTGTCACTGCCAATGTCCCCATCACGGTGTGTATAGTTACAAA
Source organism: Gavialis gangeticus (assembly GCF_001723915.1). Classification (NCBI taxonomy): domain Eukaryota; kingdom Metazoa; phylum Chordata; order Crocodylia; family Gavialidae; genus Gavialis; species Gavialis gangeticus. The sequence goes on from NW_017729028.1 coordinate 7,091,308, forward strand.
TCCTATTCTGTTTACTCAGCTACAGGCACGTTTGCATGGACAAAGCAGGCCTGTTACATGAAATCAAAGGGCTGTGAGGGACTTCAAGGGTCTAATCCAACACTTTACACAGGCACAAGGTTCACCCTCCACACTGCAAAGTGGTTGCCACGTATAAAACTAGAAAAGTGTTAGTAGTTCTGAGAACAACTCAATAAACTACACAGACAGAGCAGCAGCAATCATTTTCCGAATAAGGAAATACATGGAAGGGGATTAAGATGGTTCTGAAAGCAGCATTTCCAAAAAAGATTATTTGGCAAAAAGGCAGAGGCCTGTCTCCCTCCGTGAAAGCCAGTCAAGAACAGCGAGGCTGAGAAGGATCTCTTTTGGATATGCTAAAAATACTTGCTATGTGGAACCCTGCCTCATTCCATACACACCTTAATGGATTATATGGAATACATCAGTGCACACCTAACATGGCTTGAAGCAATATATGTTACAACTCGCAGGGGTACATACGTGAATATTTTAGACAGACTGGAGTGATTGGTTAAACTTGTGTAAATAACATTCCTTAGATAACACTCTTATTGGGTCAAAATTGGACATTGGTGTCAGAAGCGGACTGGCCAAGTCTGCCGATGACACCAAACTCTGAAGTAAAGCATCCACACCTGAGGACAGAGGGTGAGGGTGATCCAGGCAGATCTGGACAGACTGATGTAATGGGTGGACGAGAACCTGATGGTGTCCAACACCGAAAAATGCATGGTTCTCCACCTTGGGAGGAAAAACCTGCACCATGCTTATAGGCTCGGCAGTGCTACGCTGGTTAGCACTACAGATGAAAGGGACTTGGGGGTCATGGTTGACCACAAGATGAACATGAGCCTTCAGTGTGAGCCTGCGACTAGTAAAGTGAGCAAAATGATGGCTTGCATCCATAGATGTTTCTCAAGCAGACCCCGGGACGTCATTCTCCCACTGTACTCGGCCTTGGTGAGGCCGCAGCTGGAGTACTGCGCCCAGTTTTGGGCTCCGCAATTCGAAAAGAAGCATGTGGAGAAGCTTGAGAGGGTACAGAGGAGATCCACGCACATGATCAGAGGTCAGGAAAACAGACCTTATGATGACAGGCTGAGAGCAATGGGGCTATTCAGCCTGGAAAAGTGCAGGCTCAGGGGCGATCTGATGGCCACCTATAAGTTTATCAGGAGTGCTCATCAGGATCTGGGGGAATGACTGTTCACCAGAGCCCCCCCCAAGGGATGACAAGATCAAACAGTCACAAACTCCACTGTGACCGGTTCAGGCTGGACATAAGAAAAAACTTCTTCACTGTTCGAGCTCCCAAGGTTTGGAACAGACTGCCACCTGAGGCAGTTCAAGCACCCACTTTGAACGCCTTCAAAACACATTTGGATGCTTATCTTGCTGGGATCCTATGATCCCTGCTGACTTACTGCCCCTGGGGCACGGGGCTGGACTCAATGATCCTCCACAGTCCCTTCCAGCCCAAATGTCTATGAAATCTATTAAATATTTCTGTAAGGGTCAACAGTACCTCTATATTGTATTCTTCTCCATCAGTACTGATTCTTACAGTAAAGTCTTTGTCACCAATGTGTGCTACAACCTTAGAATTATGTTCACCTGGAAATGTAGAAGAGAAAAACATGAGCTAACTAAAAAGCTGTATCCTCTCTGTACCCTCTCTTCCTACCCCCACAAAAAAATAAATAAAAATTAAAAAAAAGAAGTTGATAGAGCCTTTGTATATTTTTTTCACTCTACAGCCAAATTGTCTTCCTGATCCTAGGCTGTAAGAGGTGTTATAGAGATATGTGAAAGATAATACTTTATAAACTCAAATTTACCTTAATACACAAAACTTAACTAACAGGTATTTGGCAAAACTGGGTTAAGATTGCTCAGGGAGTCAATAAAAGAATATGGAGTCTTTTGGTAACCAAGTGGTCTCTCTGGGATACACGAGGCATCGCATGTTATAGAACTACTATCTGTGGGTTTCCTGTTTTGTCAACAAAAGATTTCAGTTCCAAGTAGTATAAATCCAGTATCTCAGCTGGATTTAACGTCAACATTATAATTTTAAAATTATCACAAGCAGCTGCAATGTGTTTTTTCTGTAAAAACATACCTTGATTTTTTAAAAGATAAGTTCTAAACCAATATATTAATACTCGTTGTACCAACCTGACAAAACTGTCCAGAAAAATACTAGAAACAAATCTACTCATTCACCCTCACTGAATTTAAGGATATAAAGTGTCCCTGACATACCATTCATCCTAGGCCAACAACACTTCACAAAGTTGCACTACTTCAGCACTGACATGTGTAGAGTCTAGTCCATACTAACCAACAACATGTCCAGTTAAGAATTCTTGCCAGTGGACACGATACTCCTTTTCCTTGCCTTTACCATCCACAATTAATGCTTTAAATTTTTCTGAAAAGTGTTCAGCAGTTGCAGTTAAGTATAATTTAAAGTGCCTGTAAGAAAATGTTCTTTTGTTAATTCCAAGCAAGCAATATCTACGGAGACAACAGATATATTAGCTTTCAGTTCTACTTAAAGGTCTTGACATTAGAAGACACTGGTTCTTCAACCAGTAAGGTACAAACATACACTTATACAGTAAGTGTGACAGATTGCATAAAACCAGAATGTATCACTTACCTATGCAAGGCTGAAAAACTTAATAGCCTTTCTACATGCGTCTCTGGCTGGAGGTCCCTTTTTCTTAAAGAGTGCTGCTGGATATTTGACTGAGAGAGAACATCAAAATCTGAGAGCATAGATTCAAGCCCCTCTGCAAGAGACAGAGAAAGTTGAGAGGTACGCAAGCATTAAAACAAATGAAAGCACACTGTGGCATCCGGCTCTAAGTCAAGAAGTTTCCAAAGTCTGAAGTGTATTTTATTTTTTCAATCTGATGTTATAGCACAAAAGAAGTGATGCTTTCAATCAATTAAATAAGGTTGCTTTGATTAAGCTCACAAACTAGATGTAGAGACCATCATTCATTTAGTACACAGGACATACAATTGCGACCCAAACCTTCCCTCCTTTTAGTCAGGGTGTCCAAGAGCTATTTATAATACAAAAAATATTTACCAACTATGATAAGTTTCACGTTCAACTTGTAGTACGTGCTCTAGCTGCTGTAAACTCCCCTGCCATGGGGTCATGACTGCACGTCAGAAAAAAAGCTGGTGATTATGCAATTCTAGCACTGAGCCAGGATCATGGTTCTGTGGCAAAGGTAACCTTATTTCTTCCTTATACTCCCAAGAGGCTTTTGCTGCATTTATTTACTTCAGTACACAGAACTGACACATCAGAAGTGGACTCCAGTAAAAAAAAAAGTGGGACTTCCACAGAACGCCATCTCAGAGACAGCCACGCTAAGAACCTAACTGCCCAGTCGCTTAAACCATGACCTACCTGGCTACACTCAGTTCCAATATTACTAGATTGGTGGTTAAACCCCTGGGGGATTGACAGACCATGTCCAAGGGGTCTGCAAAAGATCATTCAAAAGTATGAGAATACCCACACTTACATTTCAGAGGTCCGCACCTCCATTCAAAATTTTCCATTCAACTTTTTATTTTATTTATTTATTTATTTTTTAGGTGTCCAAGGGGTCGGCACCCCCATTTAATTTTTGTTTAGGTGTCCGCAAATGAAAAAAGGTTGAAAAACTACTGTACTAGATCATTAAATAAGTAATACTACAAGGTAACTGACTTTTACAGGGCTCTTGGTCATTGAAAACCATCAATTAGAAAACCTGTCAGTAAAAAGATTACAAGTGACTTCAAGACTCCCAGCACCCCATCCCAACCTCTCACTTATGCCCGTGGGCTCCAAGAGGTCCTGGATCACTGCAGTATCAGCAGCCACCACTCCAAGGTGCAAGGGCATGTATTAGGGTACAGGAGCTTGAAGGATGCCTGGGCAAGGACCATGCCTTCCTGCTTCGTGGCACTGCATAAGCACTTGTAGGAAAGATACTCCCTCCCCCATCCTGGTCCCCAACTGAAGTAGGCTTATTATGTTGCAACATTAAAAAAAAGTGTGGGTGGGGGTTTTTTTTTTCCTTTCTTTTTTTCCTGTACCACCACTCCTCCCCCCCACCATTTGGGAAGTGCAATGCAGTTGCAACCCTCCAGATACTTTATTTTGCAATTCCCAGTTTCATAGTTTTTTAGCAGCTGGAAGGGACCTTAACAGATCATGAGGTCCAGCCCCCCAGCACTTGGCCAGGAAAGACTGCTGGGGTCAGATGACCCCAGCAAGATGGGTATCAAGACACGTTTTGAACTACTTTTTTGTTCAAAAACCATTTAGGAAGGAAGCTGGTTGAGATAACTGGTCATATACAGACGTCTGATGAGCTTACTGCTATGATGGGGAAATATACCTAATGAAGATGGCCCACTTTGTGAGATATATTGAGAACTTTCAATTGTTCACTATGTATTTTAAAGATACGCCAAAGTAACTAGAATCAAGGACAGGTCTTCATATTTAGGAACATACTGAAATTGAGGTGACAGATGATTTGTAGGCTGATTGTGGCACTGGACACTTATAACAGCCAGCCCCCCACCACTACCTGGCAGAGAGGCCCTGGCAGCCCCACCCCTGACTGGGCAAGGTTATGCACTCCTACAATGGTTTTTAAAATAGACAAACCTGGTTAAGGCAGTTTCACTTCCAGTGTACATTTGTTTGAGGAGATTCACAATTTGTTATAAGCAGCATCCCCATAGCTAGCCTGTTGCAGACTGAAAACTGTTAATCAGATCAGCAGTGAGAAAACATCTTTAAAAAAAGTTTTGTTTGGACTTTAAAGCCATTGTGATTTGTTGCTTAGGGCACAAGGGGCAATAAAACAGGTGTTCCACAACTCAGTTACCCCTCACAGATTGAACACAAAGGCTGAAAGACAGGTAATTCTCTCTTTTTGCCCTAGGTCAGGGTTCTTCTCCCATAGGAGTATTTAGGGAAGAAACTGGCAGGAGATCAGTTGGATAAAACTAGGAAAGGAAGAGGATTGCTGCACTATCAGATAAGGGTTAGCCTCTCAGTGCTGTCAGCTATAGTCTACCCTTTCTTGTCTGGACAAGTGGAACTACAAGAGTCCTATTCTGCCTACACAATACACCCTTGCCATGTCCTCCGGAGTAGCCTTACATACACACAAGGAAGTATTACGAAAAACAAGAAACAGAGTGCGAGGAGATAAGTAACAGGACTTAAGACACAGAAACCAATAACACAGCGTGCTAATCAGACACTTCTAGTCTCTGTAGTAGCGCAACAAAAAGGCACTTGTTAAATTTCAATGCAAACATACGTACAACAGCTAAAAGGACAATTTACTTGCAACATCACTGACTCCTAGAACACAATACTATCAGATATGATTTGGTGGATTAAGTCAGGTATCAAAAGTGTAAGGGAAAAATATATAATCTAGCTGTATCTGATAGCACACGAGTCAAAAATCTCTCCGTAAAATAGATTTAAAAACCTACAAAAGAGGGATTCAACTTCCCAAATTATCTAGCCTTTATTAAAAGGTAAATTGTAACTATGTGAATAAAACACACACACATCCAGCCCTAAGGTCTGACTTATAAGAACTTACTGCAGAATTGGGGCCACAGTAAGTAAATTAATAGTGGCCAAATTTTACCACCTCTTTGGTCTGTATTCTCTCCTCACTTTTGTAGGCTGACCTTCTTCCTTCAAACATCTACAGTCTTTCCCCACTGAGCTTCCATAATGCTGTGCTGGCTCTGATCTTTCCTGCTGTTTCTTTCGAAGGCTTACCTCCTCCTTTCTGTCAGAGCACAGCTCAGCTCCATTCTTGGCCCCTGCTCCTCCTCATCTGTAGTTTTTCCTTATGGGGGGCAGAGGAGTTTGTTATCTCTTTTGTACGGAGGATCCCAAAATCTACCTCTCAATCCTCCTGCCTACTAGGACAACTCCTAAACTCTCCCAAAACTCTGAAAGCAAAACCTCAACTCACCTTAATGGCCACCACTAATTCCTTCTTTTTCTCTCCTAGACTTTAAGCAGCTGGAAATTGTGTTCAACTGCAGAGTTTTAACACTGAAGGAAATATACAAATAGACACTTTTTTAAAGAAGTTACACACTAATAAGTCTTACATCAGATCATCTACATCAACAAAGACCTTAAGAATTCACAGTCCTTGCTAGAATAATCATTAATTCAAGATAGGGCAAGTTCCCCTTCTAGTATACAGCTACCACAGTTGTTCTCAAAATCCGAGTCAATGCAACCCTTGGAAAAATATGCCAGCTCTTAGCTTTCATTCATGCTAGCTTTCACCCTGGCTGAGCATCACTGAGCTCCTAGGTTAACTGCCAGTGCTCTCTCCCCACAACCACCTGAATCCCCAAGATCCAAAAAAATTCCTACGATCTCATCCCTAATATCTTGCTCTGAAAGCAAGAAGTATGTGAGATCAGCTTTTTCATAAACACCCATTTGAATTATACAAATTTAGATATACAAAGGCACAGTCTGCCTGAGGACACTGAATTTGAACTTAGAAAATGTAAATAAACTATTTTAAGTCCTGTCCAAGGTCACTGGGTGGCATGGAAAAAAAAAAAAAAAGGAAAAACCTGTAGTCAATTCAAGTACTCCAGCAGTATAAAAATATACCTGAGAGATTTTTTTAAAAAGTTACAAACACAAGATTATTTTCCAAGTTCAGAAGTGGTTCCAGGAATAGCACATTTGTAAGTGCATAAATTCAATTTTTACTCCTTTTGTTTCAAAAGATATTGGGAGGACAACTCTGGAGACTGAAATCCAAGAAGATGCATAGAAATATAAATGGTTCTTCAAAGTCAGGAGACATCTGTGACAGTCTCTGCAACTGCTCAATGCTTGATGTGCCTGCTGGCACTGAAAAAAAAAAGTGTCAACCAGTGTTCTTTTTGCATTAACTGATGGCACACTAGTCTCAATCCAGCTCTAGATCTCATTTACCATCCAAAATGCCTTATGGTAACTCTCCAGTTGAACCAAGTTTGGTTCCCTAGGGGTGAACGGTTCCTTGGTGAACCTCCCTAGAACACAGTCATTTCTAATAGCGAGGTTACTTGTAAAGCTGGTTTAATTAAATCAATCAGCTGAAATAGAATAATAAAAATGTAAACCTCATTTTAGTAGCTATTACTATCTGAATTTAGAATATATTCTGCTAAAGTAAAATTCCATGGTACTCCTTAACTTTATTGTTTAAACTTTCCAATTTGTGATCTAAAATCAAAACCCTGATCTAGAACGCACAAATGAAAAAGTTTATATAAGCAGTTGTGCAGAAAACATCCCCTGTAAGCAGGTTATTCCACAACAGTGAATTGTAGGTGCTCTGCATCTGGTACTGACCAATACAGACAGAATATGAGGTAAACGGGAACAATGGTCTTCTCACACCACAAATCCTGCACGGCTACCAATCTAGATAATTCCTAACTCTAGATTACCCACCCTATTTTGTTTACCAAGCATACACCAACCAAAGTACCCAAACTGGAAACAAAAAGTGATAGGGTAAGTCAGGCTTATTACTAGGAAACGTATCTTAAAATCTGTTCAATTTCCACGTACACTAAACACGGTTTGGCCACTCTGGCCTCCACAATTAAATCACTGATCTAGCGGTCCTAAACACACACAAAGGAGCGTGTACTGTATTCACTCAAAGCAATACGACGCCCACTTAAGGCAGAATATATTGTATTTCCTTTTAAAACAATGCACTGAAAGTAAATAAGAAAGCTCTCTCAGACCTCAACATTATACTCAAAAAGAAATTAATGCAATACAGCAGCAGCACCTTAAACAAGAACAGCATCATATGACTTGGCTCTCATGAATCACGTGCTTTCATACATTCTTCAGTTGAAGAATGATTACATCATATGACTGTACTGTGCTCAAGAAACTACAGTTTTTGTACTTTGTTCTGCAATCCAGAAGCTAACGGCTTCCAGGCTGAGCTATACAGTTGCACACTGGGGGCAAAGATGCCACACACACAAAAATGCACATGAAAAAGGGTCTAAGTAGAAACCAAATGCAACCTGCCCAAGCTTTGCTTATGCTGCTTCCTACTATTTATCCAGCTCTGTGCTTTTGGAAACAAACCTAAAACATTCTCAGTAGACATATCCTTGGTGAGATGTTCTAGCACTAGACTCTGCATAGTGAGCCTTTTCACAGAGTGCACTGTGCAACACCTTCTGGAGCTCTAGGACAGGGTAGGCAATCGCCGGCATGCGTGCCAAAGTGTGGCACGCAAAGGCATTTTGTTTGGCACGCGTATCTTAGGGCAGACTATGGGGAATTGGCTGGGGCTGTGCTGCTACAACAGGAATCAGGCCCCTCACAGTTCCCCCACCACCTGCTCCCAACACAAACATTTTACAAGTGGAGGTTGTGGGTGTTTTTGGCACTGCCCAAAAACACTGCTGACCCCTGTTCTAGGGCTTGGGCATAGATTCACTCATTGCAGGACAGTAATCTGCTGTTGAAAGCAAATTAAGGATGGGATAAAACTCTTGATAAGTTTAACAAAAACAAAGTCCCTCTCACTTTTGCTGCATGGTCACAAGAGAGTTTATGCTGGGAAAAAAAAAAAAAAAACCCAGTGCAAACCAAAACTTTTGTGCATAGGTGACACCTAAATTCTTATATCACCTACAGTGATGGATTTATCAGTAAATACTGAAATTCAAACACTATCTGTCCCTCAGGCCATAATTACCTTTTTCCTGGCTAACGCAGCAGAGCTGGACCTTAAGGAAAAATATAAAGGAAGGTTATACTTTCACTATTAGTTTGTATAAAAGTCATTTGATGACTATATTTTTCTTGTTGTCCAACATGACATTTCAACTTGTGAATTCTAATAAGTAAAATTATGTTTGTAAATACTAGCATTTTAGGAAAAGAAACATTATAATAGAAACAAGTCTCAGCTTTTTTATGTACTGTGCCATGTTATTCAAAACAAAAATTACTCTGATAACTCAGTTATAGAAAATATTGCCCAAGAAAAGCAAGTTATATGCTCAGCATCCATGAAGGAAGACGACTTCTGCTTTGTGACACTTTTATGAGTCCCATTTTAAATAATGTTTTATGACTGGTTAACTTCAGAAGGGGGTAAGAATTTGAGGCAGAAGATTAAAACTGGTATTTAAGTCTCTAAGTGGTAGATTCAACACGATGCAAATATGGGAACATATGGTCAAGTCAAGACTATGAAGCCAATAGAAAACGTAGATGAATTTTTTTTATATTTGAATACCAAGACACTAAAAGACTTAAATACTTTCCTTCCAGGGGGTCTCTTAATAGGAAGCATACCAGTCAAAACAGATCCAAAGTTACCTAATTCAATACCCCACCCATCACACTAGTTTGAGTTTGCTGATGATGACAAGGCAGAACATAAGAGTGGGCAGATACATGCTGATCTACCTCTCACTTACATCTGAACTTGGCCTGTAAGAAAAGAGAATAAGTCATTAAGCACAAGGATTAAAATCCTTTAGAACAGGGGTGTCAAACATAGGGCCTGTAGGTCTCCCACAGACCCTGTGTGCCTCGTGTGGCTCACTGAGCCAGTCTGGCATGCAGGCTGCATCCAGCACAGGGAGCTCAGTCCAGGGTGCACGCTGCATGCAGCACCTGCGCCAGACTGACCCAGAGCACTGACAGCCCATTCGCCAGATGAGTTTCCCACCCCCCTCCTGCCTTAGAAGAACTGTTGTTGTATCACCAGTTGCATGAGATATGCATCAGAACTCCTTTTTACAACTTAAACTGTTGGCCACAACAACTTCCTGTGGTAACATGTTCCACTGTCTAGTTTTGTATCATATGGAAAAGTTGCTTCTTTTAATCATTTTTTAATTTTTCACCATCGATTTCACTGAACACCCTTTCCCCTTTACAGGACAGGGAGAACAGAATTCCCAACCTAATTTGTCTGCATCATTAATTATTTTTTATATTTTATCACATCCTCTTTAAACTGAAAAAGCACAAACTTTTCAACATCTCTTCAAAAAGGAATTTTCCTATGCCCTTGGTCTGTCTTGCCAGCCATCTTTGACCACTTTTTAGTTCTGCAATATTATTTTAAGATAGAAATGGTGTTCAGCACTAGTCATCCTAAAGAGGGAGCTGAACCAACAACTTGTACGAGAGCATTTTAGATCTATATTTTATCTCTATATTAACCCATTTCTTACTCATCCCAATGTTGTTAGCTGTTAGTTGTGGGGTTCTCCAATGAGCTCAAGTTCCATTTCTTGAGCTGACAAAAAACTGTGCTGTTGTAATTTTTTCCTTTCAGGGTGCACTACATTGCATTTACTGACACTGAATTAGCCAGAGTGTTGCTCAGGAATTTAGGAAATACATTACACATCTCTTGGGTCCTGTCTAATCTCAGTAACTATGACACCTGAAAAACTCTCTATCTTCACTAGTCAAATTATTTCCAGATGATGAACGTATTAAAAACACAGGATCTAGCACAGAATCCAGAATTTGGACAGCCCTGATATAAGGTGTACCAGTCTATAACTCCCTGGGATCACTCAGTACCCTTCCAAAATATAGGCACCCATGGGCAGATCTACAATTTTGAGACAGGGGCTGCAGATGGTGAGATGCATCATCACATAAAAAAACAACACTTGTTTCCAATTAAAAATAAACTAGAAGCTTTACTAACATGCTAGGGGCCTGGGGCTGTATGATTCAGTTTAAGATTAAAGCAAACACAAATATAATTTCACTGGGATGATTTAAAAACCACCTGCAGGGCTGTGAAATAGCAGCTCCATCATTACCAAGAGCAAACAGACAGCAGCATCAGAGAACAAATGGTAGTTTGATTCATGGAACATCAAGACCATTAAAAAGAAGAACGAGTCATTAATACCTGTGAAATAAAGTGCATAGATGGGATCAGGCAGATTAGAATGAGCTATTAAGTCAACTTATTCCCTCAACACTGCCCAACTAGAAATGCTGCTGCTACTGCCAGGCAGTTGGTTTTAAACTTTGGGTGGAGCAGGAATCCAAGTGGGGTGCAAGTGCATCAGATAACCCACACCACACCGCTGAAACCATCCCTGCAGGTATCTCATTTGTCACCCTGCAGTCCCTAGACTATTTTAAATGAGATGGGATATTTTTATTAGCACCTGAGCTTCTCCATTGAGTTCCTTCAGAAATGTTTACTGTATTGGGCTGGCTGGCTTACTGCACTTTAAATGATCAATTTATCAAGCACTTCTTCCAGCATGTCACTCTGAGAATGGTGGTCTCTGATACTAGGCAAAAGCAAGTCTGAGGCAGGCTAACTCAAAAACATCATTCTTCTTCTCAGCTGCTTTCTAATCTTCCTCACTTGCTCCTCTCAATCCCTGGTGATCCAGCACAGCCACCTGCTTCCAACAGAATCATAGAATCATCATAGAATCATAGAAGTCGGGGTGGAAGGGGCCTTGTAGATCTTCAAGTCCGACCCCCTGCCTGGGCAGGAGAAAAAGTGGGCTCAAATGACTCCAGCCAGGTAGGCATCAAGCCTTTTCTTAAAGACCCCCAGTGTAGGAGCCAGCACCACTTCCCTTCAAAGCTGGCTCCAGACAGAGAGTCCCTTGTGGGTTTTTTTGTCATTTGTTTTGTTTTTTGTTTTGTTTTTACACACTTAGCTATCTGCCCTTCCAACTCAATTTCCACTCTTCTCTTTTCCCCTCTTACTGCCTGCCTGCTAAAATGAGCTGTTTATTGGCTTCACTTGGGCCAGACTGCCAAGTTTTGAAGGATTTCTGTTTGGCTTGAATAGCCTCTTGAAACCTGCCATTGAGCCATAATGGTTTACTCCTTGTCCTCCTGGTTCCTTTTCTGTTCAGCAGCATGGATGTTTTCAGGGACGCCTACTGCCAATTAAGCTACCCCCATATAGCCTCCAGGATTTTACTTTAAACTTTAAGGTCCTTTTGATTATATTATAAAAAGAAGATTTAAAAATCTGTTAAAAACTGTTGCTCCTTGGTACCCACTGGGTACTGAACCCAGTTATACTGGGGTCATAGAATCATAGAAAATGAGGGCTGGAACCCCCTGTTCAAAGCAGAACCATCTCCAACTAGATCATCTCAGCCAAAGCTGTGTCTATCTAGGTCTTAAAATCCTCCAAGGATGGAGATTCCACAATCTCTCTGGATAACCTGTTCCAGGACTTTACTACCCTCCCAGAAAGTTTTTCCTAATATCCAACCTAAACTTCCCTTGCTGGAACTTGAGACCATTGCTCCTGGTCACTGCTATTTAGCAGTTCAGTTCCTATTGTGACCCAGAGGATTCCCCATCGGTCTTGGACTTCCTCATAGCACAGGGGTGTCCAACCTTTTTGAATGTGGGGCCGGATCATGAACTTTATCACCCAGGGGGCCAGGCTCATGCGGCCTGTCCAGTCCAGCCACAGCTGGGGGGGGGAGGGGGGGGACAGGGGTCAAGGGGCACCGCCTGACCCCACTGTGTCCTCCATGCCACCTGGGTGGCCTCAAGGATGCTTCCACACCTGCACACCTGGGCTCAGCAGCCAGAGGGACATGTGGGGACCCTACAGGGAGGTGCAGGACATACAGGGACTCCCACCTGCTCCTTCTCCCCTGGGGCAGCATGGGCCCGACCGGCAGGGCTCCCTCCCTCCCCAGGGCCCACAACTCACCACCCCCAGCGCAATGTCTGTGGGCACGGGGGGATGCGGGGAGGCAGGAGTGGTGCCAGCTTCCCGCCCCAACAGCCACAGCCACAGCAGCAGCGGCATCTCCCGCGGGCCCATCCACAGCATCCACAACCCCCGCGCCCACCCGCCCGCTGCACCATGACCTGCTCCAGCCTGTGCAGCCAGCGAGGACCAGCGCAGGGCAGGGCCAGCATGCAAATGAGGAAGGGAGGGGCAGGGCTAGGAAGGGACACCGAGAAATGAAGGGGGAGGGGAGGGGAGGGAAGGGGAGGAGCTGCACCGCATCGGCAATGTCAAGTTGATGCAGTGCATGTGGGAACCTTGTCACTTCCCCAGCCCTTCAGCAGCCATTAGGAAGCTGCTGAGGGGCTGAGGGAAGGACAAGGGGTGGGAATAAAAGTAAACAGTGTTTACTTTTGTTTCCCATCGCAGCACCTCAGGCCTCAAAAAACGGCTTGGCGGGCTGAATGGTGGCCCGCGGGCCATATGTTAGCTAAGCCTGTCATAGCATGACCATGCAGCCACCAGCCATCAGAAAGAAGATAAAATGTTCTCTCTCCTTGCCAATAGCCTATCAATGCAACACAGCTTGTTAGGAGAACTACCAAACAAGGATTTCAAAGAACTCCAAATGCCGAAAAACTAAAAAACAAAGACGAACAATTTAAGATCTCCTCAAAAGCCTTGGCAAAAGCTTGAACTAAAAAACCCAAATTTTAATTTTATAATGCACATTCTGTGTCCTGGGTAACTGTGAACTGCTTAGTAACAAGAAAACACTGATAATACTAGCACTTAAGATGGAATTAATTAGGCCTATGATTGTCAACGAGGGTGCCATGGATGCCAACATAAACCCAGAGATGTCTAGTATAAAACCATGGTGTCAAAAATATTATGGCCACTTATGGTCTTTCTGAGAGGGCAGGGGTTGCAACAGAATTACTCTATTGTTTTTCCATAATCAAAAAATGAATGAAAGCTAAGAGCTGACATTTTCGGGGGGGGGGGGGG
>NW_017729028.1:7105182-7107529 GCF_001723915.1 Gavialis gangeticus
TTTTTTTTCCAAAAAAAAAAAAAAAAAGAAAAGTAAGAGGGTGAATTTTTGGGGGGGGGGGGGGTCTCAAGCTTAACAGGTGATGCCTTGAGTCTAAAAAGGTTGAGAACCACTGACTTAAGCTCAATTCCACATTGCTAACATGAGAGACAAGTAAAGAACATCACTAATGCATCTCATTAAGAACAAAACTACCAGCATTGCTTCAGGAGCTCAGGATTAGCTGAACAAATTGATATTTTATGACTGTGAGGTGATGAGCTTCAAATCCATAAAAAGAAGAGTATTTAAGAGCAAGAGTATGTTTTAATCTGTAAAGGATAATTTTCCTGTTTATAGCAATAGTTTAAGGGAAAAATCCATCTGAAAAAAAATTACATCTCTTTCAGAAGTTAATAACTAAAATCATTAACTAAAAGAAACTAGCAAATAATACTCCTGTCTTTTTGCAGATGACTTATTTTAAGCACTTAACACCTTAGTTCAAGGGTACTCAAGATATAGTCTCCAGGCCAGATCCAGCCCACTGAGCCCTATTATCCAGCCCTGGGCCTGGAGTTGAGCCACACAGCATGTGCCAGACTGGCCACATGTATAGGGCCTAGACCCAGACTGCACATGGCACCCACCCCATCCAATCTGGGATGTGTGCCCCATTAATGCGGGTCCTGGACTGGCTGGAGCAAGCGCCTTGTGCGGCACAGTCCTGAACCAGCTGGAGTCAGCATGTGGGGAGCCCCTAGTACATGGACTTGATCTGGCCTACAGGGCTGTACCCAAGCCATTCAAGGGCTTGTGAATCAGACCCACACCATTCACGGGCCTGATGAGTTTGACACCTTAGGCTCCCTTAGGTAATTCCACTGCCTTTCCATATAATAATATGACCAGGTCCATCCCTTCCTGCAAAGGCACTTTTAAAGAAAAGAGCAGAAACTCCTTAAATTTTTACTAAAGGACATGTCACTATTTACTGTTTAAAGGGCTGTTTCTTAGGAATCTGACTTGAAAAAAAAAAGTTACTCAATTTCACATGATTCACCTCGTCATTGTTCCTTAAATAACCTCCTCACTCCCCACCCCCCTTCATTTTAATCCTATCTAGTTTAGTTTCCCCTATTTACATTTCGCATTTCACCAAGTTTGGACAATGGGCCTGAGCTGGCCAACTGTTTCCCAGCTCCGACACACCAGCATAAGGCTGCTTTGTCTGGGTCTCCATCATTAGGAAGGAAAAGTTCTGATAGAAAATGAAATTTGGTGCAGTTGGACAACACATCCCTTCTCCTCCTCACCAGCAGCTGTCACTAAACAAGACTGGAACTTCAGGCCCCGTCTCTGGACTTAATTCACACAGTTCAGGCCAACAGATGGAAAACCCCTTCCGCTCCATGAGCAAAACCCACTCCAGGCAGCGCCACTTCAACCTCCCTGCGGAGGAGGACTTTACACACACACACGCAGAGACATGCACTCTTTCTATCTATCTGTTACTATAACTTGGGGGCACACACGCTCTTCCTGTCTGTTCCTAGCACCTGGGGGGCCACTCCCTACAGGGGTCTGCCCAGGGATGAACAGGCCCCAGTGCTAAATCAGACCCTCTGCAAGGAGGGGGAGTGGGGACACAAGACACAAGTGACTTGGCCAAGGGGACATGCCACTCGGTGTAGGAGGTCATACTCTGCATCAAGGCCCGTTCACCACCAGTCCTTGCACACTGTGCGCTCAGCCACAGCGATGCTGGGGACCAGGCCTGGATACCCCCCCCATAAGTGGGGGGGACGACTGCCAGGGGGCAACAACCCCTGTTCAGTAATTGCCTGCCCCCCTATCCAGCCACCACTTCACCCCTCCCCATCCCCACCTCAGCCTCCCCTTTCCCCACAACCTTTTGAGGTGATGTTACCTAATGACCCCAATCTCCCCTCCCCTAAACTCCAGCTACAGTTTCTCCCATCCCACAAGAAGTGCCCTGCCCCCCCACCCCCAGCAGGTGGGGATCCCCACAGACACTCCCAGCAATGGTCTCTCCCACCTTCTCCCCACCCAAGGACTATGTCTGTGGTCTCTCCCTCTCTGCCCCCATGCACCCCAGTAGTGGGCTCTCCCATTTTCTCCCCTACAGACATTAACATCCCCGCAGCACCTGGCAGTGGTTTCTCCCATACCCCCCTTTACAGGGATCGTGTACACCCCCAGCTCCCCCCTGGGCAATGGTCTCTCCCATCATCTGCCCCACACAGAGAACGCCCCCGTGCCCCGCAATGATCCCTCCCATCTGCCCCACAGAGACCCCCCCCCCCGCAGTAGTCTCTCCCATCTAGCCCACACAGAGACTCCCCCC
>NW_017729028.1:7107686-7144085 GCF_001723915.1 Gavialis gangeticus
CCCTCCCATCTGCCCCACAGAGACCACCCCCCCCGCAGTAGTCTCTCCCATCTAGCCCACACAGAGACTCCCCCCTCCCCCACAGTGGTCTGTCCCATCTGTCCCCCGCCCAGCAGTGGTCTCTCCCCCCTTACCGTACTGCGGGTGTCCGCGGCGCTGCCACGCGTTTCCCCCCCAGTGCCGCGCGCCAAGCCCCGGCGCCCCGCCCAGCACCTCCAGGGCCGCGAGCAGTGTGCACAGCCAGAGCCGGGGCCTCATGGTCCAAGCCCGACCTCACGGGACTCC
The DNA here is from genome assembly GCF_001723915.1 of Gavialis gangeticus. NCBI lineage: Eukaryota > Metazoa > Chordata > Crocodylia > Gavialidae > Gavialis > Gavialis gangeticus. The sequence goes on from NW_017729028.1 coordinate 7,107,972, forward strand.
GGGGCAGCCCGCGCCGCCCCGCCCTGCCCTGCCGGGCCCACACCCGGAAGCCGGCCGGCGCGAGGCATTGTGGGTGTGGGGTCGCCGCCATTTTGCCGCCCCCTCCTTCCACCGCGGTAGCGTCACCGCTCAGCCCCGCCCCCGCGGGGGAGGTGGTAACGGGAGCACGCGCTGTGTTCGTCACTTCCGTTCCGATGGTCTCCCCAGCCGCACACACAGCTGGATTGGGGACAAGCGACTCCCTCCTAACTCCCCTGCAAAGGGGTTGGTCTCAGATCTCCCTCACCCCCCAGCGGGATAGCTGGATTGGACCTTTTGCACAGCTCTATCAGACTCAGGGTGTCCCCACCCCCGCACAGCTGGATCGAGCCCAACCCCCTCCATGCACAGGTGGATTGGCCCCTGGCAGCCCCCACGTCACAGCTGTATCAGACTCAGGCAGCCCTGCTGCACAGCTGGAGTGGACCCCGACAGGCCTCTGCTCCCACCATACAGCTAGATGGGGCCCAGGCAGCCTGCACCCTGCACCACCCACACCACCCCGCCTGTGGATGAACCTGCTCTGCCCATCCAGCCTGTGGTGGGAAAGGTCAGGCACCTCTGGCCTAACCAATTTGAAACACTTAAAAAAATTAATTAAAAGAGCTGAATCTGCCAGCGCCACAGCCCTGGTCTGCCCTTAAATCACAGGGCAAGGGCTGCACCATTACCAGTTTTGCCGACTGTGAGACCCATCTCAGCTGGACGCATGTGGTTGTTTGACTTCTCTGGGCCGAGGCTTCAGAATGGAGACACAAGCTCCCATTCTAGGTCATGCCTTGGCAGGCAGGTTTCCTGGGACTTGGCTGCCTGCTTGCTTTCCTCCTTGCTTCCCAGTGCAATGTCCCTGTTGTCTGGTATGCCATATCTCAAAAGATAACAGAAAAATTGTCACCAGTGTCCTTCTAGTTACTGCCTGCATTTTTCCTCCGGCTTGATTTTCTTCTTGCTTCTACCTCATATAACCATAAATATTTAATTGGCTTGTAAACTCTTAATGTCTCTTTGTCTTTTGGCTCTGTATTTGGACAATGCACAGCAGGATATTTGTCTGTGCTTAGCAACCCTTGGCTGTGTGGTACTATAAGAAATTCCATGCATATATAAAATGAATATATATTTCTTCATTAATAAAACTATATGTACTGCATTTTTGTTTAATATGATTCAGATATTGGGGTTCTGGCCTCATCTTTTGGATTTATATATACATTTCTGTAAGAAGCATGGGGACATTCTGAACAGACAGGTATTTTTCTACCATTGAAGAGATTAAATAATTGAAGTCCCTGTAAGCACACAGGCTGGGGACACAATAAAAAGTTTTTAACTATTTTAAGAATCTAGAAACAAGAATAATGTTGTTTAGTACAGCGGTGTCAAACTCATCTGGCCTTGCAGATGTGTGGTGCATGACCAGTCCATAGGCCAGAGAAAGGGGGCAGGGCCAGCCCTATGAGCAGGAGCATGCCTGCAGACTTCTCCACCCGTGCCAGCACAGATAGCATCTGCTCCAGCCATCCAGGACCCAGCAGTGCCAGGCTTCTTCCCATGGTACTGCTGGAACTCTAGTGCAGCAGCTTTTTCTGGCTTGGCTGCCAAGTACTCAAGTGAGAGCAGCAGTACTGGAGCCCCAGCACCACCACAGCAGGAAGTCCAGCATCACAGCTGCTTGGCTGCCCCCACAGAAACAAGTCATGGTGCTGCTGGGGCTTCAGTGCCATACATATCATTTAGACACTTGGCTGCCGCCAGGGGAAGGTCCCTTTCCAAGCCTGTGGGCCAGATGACCCGATTCCAGGGGCTAAATCTAGCTCATAGGTGCCTCTGGTTTAACATATGAGGATATAACTTGAGTAATAGAGTGAAGCTAAAGGGAAATTTAGGATGTGTGGCAAGCATAATTTGTAACAGACTGGTCTGCCTTCTTAAGGTCCAGGCAGTGTGACAAGAAACAATTACGCTTTGAGGTACAGCCCCATTAAGAAGTGTTTGGGAAAAAGGGTTGTCAGACCCAGCTAGGAAGGGCTTGACTGATATCTAAATATATCAGTTAACTGGCTCAGTTATGAAAGAAGGTTACAGGAAGTGGCATGGCTGTTGTGGTGGGCCTGGAAGCAGATGGTCCGTAGAAGAACTGAACAATAGCTGTGCTTAGTGTTAGGTTGTGGGTCTTCTGTTTGAATAATGGATGTAACCCTGAGGGAAAGGGTCTGATGCAGACTGTGGATGTGGTATCAGTTCTTCCTGTGCTGGGGAGAAAAGCTAAAAGACTATGCCTGTAAACAGCCTTGTACTGCCTCATTTCTGAAAGGGGAAGGTAGGAGCTTTTATTGAGACTTTTGATTTAGTTTCTAAAGCGCTAAGAAGTGTAGTTTCAGGAATATTCCTGCCAAAGCAAGACAGATGGATTGCATGAGCCTATAGGACTTTTCCAGTCTAGCTCTTGTGATTTTCTTTGAATTTGATATAAGGAAAAATTGAAAGCATCTCCAAACAGTTTTAGAGAAGTGAAAGACTATGGATAGAATTGTCTTGTCCTCTTGCTGTCCATATTTTTTATCCTTGATTTCTACATCAGCCAGGAGATGGTGCTGCTATCCTTCCATCTGCCCCTTTCCTACCCCAGGGAATGGTGACTGTGCATTTATTTTCATAGTTGGTAGGGTCAGAAGGGACCTGAGTAGATCATCAAGTCCGACCCCCTGCCATGGCAGGAAAAAGTACTGGGGTCAAACAACCCCAGCAAAGTGTTCATCTAGCCTCCTCTTAAAGGCCCCCAGAGTAGGAGCCAGCACCACTTCGCTTGGAAGTTGGTTCCAGACCCTAGCCGCCCTGACAGTGAAGTAGCGCCTCCTGATGTCTAGTCTAAATCTACCCTCTGCCAGCTTGTGACCATTATTCCTGGTCACTCCTGGTAGTGCTCAGAGGAACAGGGACTCCCCCAATGCCTGCTGGTCCCCTCTGACTAGTTTGTAGATGGCCACTAGATCCCCCCTCAGCCTTCCCTTGTGGAGGCTGAACAGGTCCAGGTCCCTTAGCCTCTCCTCGTAGGGCCTGCCCTGCTGCCCCCTGATCATGCGAGTAGCCCTCCTCTGGACCCTCTCCATGTTGTCCACATCCCTCATGAAGTGCGGCGCCCAGAACTGGATGCAGTACTCCAGCTGCAGCCTGACCAGTGCCGCAGATAGGGGGAGTATCACCTCCTTGGACCTGCTCAAGATGCATCTGTGGATGCATGACAAAGTATCGTTGGCCTTCCTGACCGCGTCCCCACACTGCTGGCCCATGTTCATCTTGGCATCAATAATGACTCCAAGATCCTTTTCTACCTCTGCACTGACAAGAAGGGAGTTCCCCAGCCTGTAGGTATGGTGCTGGTTCTTCCTCCCCAGGTGCATCACCTTGCACTTGTCAGTGTTGAAACCCATCCTGTTCTCATCCACCCACCCTGTAACCTGTCTAAATGCAATTGCAGCCTATTCTTCCCATCTAGCATGTCCACACACCCTCACATTTAGAAGACCCTAAATAACTAGCAAGGACCACCTCCCCCATCTGTTTAATAGACTACTGAACTGTAGAACATTCAATAAAATAAAGCCTTCCAATTTTTCAAGGCTTTATACCCTGCTAGATCCAAACACATAGTTCAGGAGTCTGCTGTGTATGACTTACAGGCAAAACTGTTCTTGAGGTTTCCCAGGTAATTCTCCTTTCCACAGTGGCGTAATATACATGAACATCATCTTTCAGATTTGTCGAACAGTTCCCAGAGCTACCTTTCACATGCGTTCCTTTGGTTCTTCTTGCTAAGGTGGCCCATACTTTGTCATTCCAACCTCCTTTAGAATTTGATCCTCTATAGCTGGCAGGTGAGGTGTGTGGGGGATTCATACTGATTTCAGTGGAAATAGGGCCGGTCCTTAAACATCATGTTAGAATGTCCTGGGGCTGGGAATAATATTTAAGAATTAAATAGAAAGGCAGGTATATGTTACATGGTAATTTTGATTTTTGGAGCTAAGGTTATTTTAAAATCCTATCCATCAGAAGATCAAATGCTGAAACCCATAAAATATAACAGCAATATATTTCTATCTATATTTGAGGGATCATTTTATTCTATTTGCTAGTGCAAAGGTGTACTGTAACTCCTTTTGTGGCCACAGATTCTTTAAAGCAAGAAGGGACTACAACTTTTTTCAAGATCTTTTGACCTATAGTGCAATGGTTCATTTATTTATAAAGTATGTATCACTGCTTTTGGAAAAGGTTTGTACTGTTGGCGCCAGACCTCTGCTTTTGAGATGATGTCCCGTAATAATTTATTGTGCTGTTTTCTCTGCTAAGAAAGCATACGTCTAAACTGGAATAATGTAAAAGAAATCAAATCTGTCAGATAAGACAAAATGTATGTATTACTTCTGGACAAAGTGTTTTAACCAGGCTAATCCATCTTCTGAAGATGACTATTATGTGAAGACTGTTAATGCAGAACTATAGAAAGTAATGAAATACTAGAGGCTAGACTAGGGCTATACTCTAGTCTTACTACTTGGAAATGGAGGGCAAAACCAAGAGCCAATGTGTTCCAGCAATCCATGTTAAACCTGGCAGGTAAGTAGCTGAATGTAGACCTAGTGAACTGCAAAAATGTCAGCGTGCATTTGCTAACATGAAGATATGACAGCAAGTCCTAGAAATTAATCCCATGTAAAATGCTCTGGCTGTTTATAATGGTTCCTGCATGAGACTGAAACTATAATGGACAGTGTATAAACAGTAAGTATGGCTTTATGAGCTAAATCCTGAAATCTTTATTCTTTGGTTTCAAGGATTTCACAAATTAGGTTTATTCATGTAAGCAAAGACTGCAGGGTTTAAAAAATTATTTTGTTTATCCAGCAAGATGAACTCATGAGATAGAATTGAAATATAAAAGGAGACTTAAAATTACTATGCAACCTAGATTGCTAAGAATCAGAAAAAAGTGTGGGCAGTAATATCATACTGGAAAGATGGTTAAAACATTTATAAATGTACCAGTGAAGACCAAAATCCTTGATGCTTTGAATTTAAAGAAAAAATACACTCTGAAAGGGGGAGAGATTTACAACATATATATAACTAGTCAGTCTTATACTTTGTTTGAAGTTATTCCTTGTTAACATGATGGTAGATTTTGAATAGAATAGATTTTGAATATTCTCCATGCATAACAGGTTAGCTCCAGAGATGGGCTCTGCTGTTCTTTTCACCCATGGAGAAGGCCCTGGGGTAGGGGAAGACCCAGACAGGAGGAATGGTCTTGGGTGACCTTATACCTTGGAAATTCTGTACTCCTGCAGTGGCCCTGTGGACAAGACATGATAGGTTTTAATTGCAAAAAGGGGGATTTTGCTCAGGTATTAGAGAGAACTTTCTAACTCTGAATGTGATTAGATACTGGAGCAAATTTCCTAGAGAGGTTGTGGAATTTCTGTCATTGGATGTGTTTAAACAGAGGTTAGACAAACATTTGTCTGGGATGGTTTAGGCAGGGGGTTGGGATAAGTAGACTTCAGAGGTTACTTTCAGCCATATTTTGTTCTGATTCTATGAATGAGCTGCTCTGAACTTCTGTAAGCCCTGGTTTATGCTGGTAGTTCAGCCAGTGAGACAGCGCAGCAACCAAGTAGTGTCTAGGAGAAGCTTGTATCAATTCTAACACCACTATGCCAGCCTAAGAAGCCCTTAAGGACCCTCCCAAACAATTTGAGGACCATTAAGTCACTTCACCTCCTTATGCCTCAGTTTCCCTGTCTGTAAAATGTGGAAAGCAATACAGAAGAAAAAAGTACAATTTGAGTAGTAGGCATTAAAACCCATCGGTTTTATAAGCCTCAGGCAGCAACCTGGGAAGCTAGGAATTATCCATGAATAGTCACTGACACACTGTCACTTCTAGCAGTGTATTCATTTTTCAAGTTAACTTTATAATGAAACAGACTTTTTCATAAAAGGTTGAGCATCACCAATTGAGATTTGGCAGAATCTGTAGGTGTGCAATCTTGCAGGACCCGTAGGGCCAGTCCTGAAGAACTTTTCTCTGTTATTCACAATCCAACCTTTCTGTATGGGTGTGTTACTTGTCTAAAATATCTCTGAACCTCAGAACAACAGTAGCATGCAGCTGATTGGGGAACTAATTTGGCATTAAAAAAGTAGTTTGAACAACATATAATCTGAGCAAATGTGTCTTGAAATTGTGGGCAAGCAGACAAAGCTGTACTCAAGGGAGTCAAACTCTTTTGAAGTTATAGAGGAACTATGTGGTAAATGCAGTCAAGAATGCAGTTTGAAACATTCAGACAAAAATAGGGGACCTAACACTGATCTTCAGCTATTTCTACTTTTATAACTTTCATTGGCTTCAGGTGAGTTACTGCTGATTTATTCTAGTGTCAAAAATTAGAATTAGGTATTAATTGGTATAATTGTTCTGTATGGGCCAAATCTAGCTGTCTCTGTGGCCACAGAGGGACTGGGGCAGTTCTAGGACTGGGAGGATTTGAGTCAGGGTGTATTTGGGTGTTTTCTGCTATGAAGTTTATGAGAAGTAAGGGATGGAAAGTGGTAATGTAGTAAAGTGTGACAGCGTTCTCAGCTACCTTTTTGAAATTACCATTGGCACCCTAATATTGCTTCCTTGTTGCTCTCCACTTCTCTCTGTTTATGATTTTCCTTAAGACAAAGCTTGCTTAACCAGTGTCTTACCAAGTGCTCAACATGGTTTGTTTTTGTCTATACTTGTAATTAAAATAATAGCACTGGTTTGCATTCACCCATTGCTGATACTGCTTGTTAGCAATGGATTATTTTTATGGCGTAGATAAGCAATATTTGCCCTCCTCCCCCAACACATCTGACAGAACATGGTGGAGAGGGAAGAGATTGAAATTAGTTACCTAAAATCAAGAATCTCTACTTGTAGCTACTGGGGTACCTCAGAAGCTTCTACAGGATAATTGACAGAAACAGGAGATACGAAGGTTTTGTGACCACACCCATGTCCATTTGCATCTCTCTTGCTTACAAGTTGGTGATTGCAGTTTGCCTTGTGAACAGGTGCTCTTATTACAAAAGCATCAGAAGTCACTACTCGTTTACACTATTGTGGGTTTTCGTTAGCAGAAATAGCATGGATTGAATGCATAGTGCAGTCAATCTAAAGGTAAAACCATGCTGTTAGTGAATAGTGCCAAACTTTATCCTCACTTCCTTTAATAACTTTACTATTAATTTAACCTATGGGAATTAAACTAGACCTAGTACAAAATGTGTGTCCTCTTAGTCTTATGGTGAGGCAGTCTGGCAAATATAAGAAAATCTTTTCTTAGTTGTTCTGGGAATAAAAAGGTCTTAGTTTTCAGGGTTATCATTACAGCATCTTTAATGTATTAAGAAACTTTCCTTATTATTAAGCATCAATCAGGAAAAAGTGGTTCAGGGTGGGTTGTTTCTAGACAAGCTCTCTTATCTAAAGCTGATATATATCCACTTTTTGCCTTTAAAATTGTCAAGAAATTACTTGGCTTTATTGCTCTGAGTAATAATAAACAATAAACAACAAAAGCTCATGCCCTTTTAGAGGAATGAATTGTAGTTATTTCACAGAGAATAGTCATTAAATCCAAGTTACCGCATGCAGTAAAAGAGGAATTTATTTCCAAGGCATTATTTTTTTACATATATAGTTTCTTTTTCTGAACAACATGACCAGTCAGTCTGCTGAAGTGGTTTTGAATAATGCCCCAATTATATAACTAATGCATTTGTGCAGTGTGAGACTAAGAAATATGTTTTTCTAATTTCTTTTTTCAAAATGGACAGGGTCATGCAAAGACCTGGGTGGCTGACTGAGATCCCTCATTTTTAGCTACTGATGTGAATCTAACTCCGGTTAGTAGTAGCTGAAAGCAGCTATTATTTTGACTGTTGGTGTTCAGAATGAAATGAACCACATGAGGTCAAATCACACAAACACAAATCACTATTACAATTGGCACCTTACTTGGTACCTCCCCCACTCCTTTATTTCCTTCAAGTATGCCGTATCCTTGAATTTATATTTTTGTTGAGATTAAACAATCAGTTTTGGCTGATTCTCCTCCCATTGAATTTAATAGAAACCTTACACTTCCTATGTTTTAGGCCCTTGGCACATGTTAAACTAAGACACAATTAGTCTGTTAATCACATCACAAATAGTAACCTGGCCACATGTTCAGGGAATTAATAGCACCACAGAAATGGAAATAAGCCACAAAGATATTACATAAAAGTGTGTAATATTTCCAATGGCTGATTTCCATTGCTCCTTAAATTGAACCTATAGCAGGGCTAGGACTGCACTAGGGTCTTCATGAGGTGCTGACACAGTCCCCACTGGCTGAAAATCAGCTGATTGTCAGCTGGATTTGGGGCCACTTAAACTGGAGTCTTGATCCAGCTGACAATCTGTTGTGATGTGGCAGAAGATGTGATTGTAGGGATCAGATCCAATCCTGCTTTTAAATGAAAACCTGTTAGTGGCTTTGGTCAGTTCAAACATGTCCCGTTGAACCTATTTAATTTTGCATCAGGTAACAAATCAATCAACTCAACTTTAATAATCCTACCTTGTCCCACACAAGGTATTCTTTGTTTTAAAAAACAAACAAACAAACAAACAAAAAAAGCAGTCAATTCAGTTAGCCCAAGATAGCTTAATTTTGATGGAAAGATTCAAGAACCTTGCTGAAGGTACCACTATGAGACTTTTAAAAATACAAAGCTTCCCATGAACAAACTAAGCAGGTATTAATTGACTACAGCCCAAGATTATAAAAGTATTTATCCATAGTTTCCTGTAGTTCAGACACCCTCAAAGACAATTTATATTGGAAAGCCCCCAAAAAGCTAAGCACAGTCAATGTTTAAGATGACTACAGTCCTTGAACTATAAAAGCAGATGCCAGAATCAGTGAACATTTGGATCACATGCAGTTGTATGAGTGCTACTCTAGGACCAGGGTGGAAATTCTAGCTGATTGCACTCTCTCCTGAAGGTCTCATTAAGAGGCAAGAGTGGTGGTTCTGTGAAAGCTTAAAATAGTGTCTTGCTTTATCTGGTGAAGATGATTATCTTGGATCCAAGTGCTTATTGTACCTTTTTTGTGTATTTTAGGAAACTTTATTTGCCAGAAAGTATCACACACTGACAGAAGGTTGTGTCTGCAGGATCAAAAAAGGAGTCCTATCAATATCAGGATTCATTAAATGAAATGGTCTACTCATGCAAAAAGCACAGATAAAAGGGAAAAATCCCACCAAAAAGCTGCCCCCAAGTCTGATTCATATGGCTTTTTGAAGACTTATCCACTAAGAGATACTCTAATAGTTTAAGAGTCAGTACAGGAATCCCTGTGTCTTCTTTCTACAAACTGTAAGCATGGGGGCATTGAAAAGGTTGTTTCTAGGGTATCTTTATCCTTGCAATCTCATTTGCTGCAATAGTCATAGGGCATTGGCAACAAACATAATATACTGGTAGTGCAGTCTTCAAGTTGCTTCAATTTTCTGACTAGGAGCAGACTGGTTAATTATATGGGGGCACCTTTCTGTTGAGCTGAAGATCAAAGCCAAGAAAAAAGGAAAGGAAAGGAAAGGAAGGAAAATTAACACAAGTAACAGCATTTGATTTTGATGTGGATGGGTATAGTTTAATATGAAAACAGATGTATGTTTACCAGATGTTATCGGTTGGTTCAAAAAAAAGAAAGAAAAAGGAAAATAGGCTTTGTCTGTAGATTATGTCAATTAATTGACTTTTTCTAAGGCAGCTTTCATAAACCAAAGTAATCTCTACCAATTTTAAAAACAAAAATGTGGAAAAACTTGCAAGGTAAAGGTGTGGACATACTATACATTCATTTTGGAATAAACTGACCTGATAGTAAAATTGGAGCCAGATACACAACAGTCTGAACTGAGTTAGGGTGTGGACACACAATATTTTTCTGTAAAGGACTCTGACAGATATGCAGCTCCCCACTATAACTTACAGTGCTTTGCAGGAAGCGCCATGAATTAAAGTGCTCTCCCTGACTCAACAGATCATGGCTGCTGGGTCTATGCGGTTGGGGGAATTGGGCTCCAGTTTGCAACAGCTGAGTGTCTGCAGCTGCTCTCCCCCTTCCCAGTTCCAGTGCTGTCTTCAGAATGGAGGGGAGGAGTGGGGGGCAGGGAGCCAAGGGAGCTTGGTCTGGGGTTTCCCCAGCCACCTCAGGGGGACTCCAGTCCACCTGCCCCACCATCCAGTGCAGGCTGGACAAACCCCATACTGAGCTCCCTCTGCTCTCCTCCCCCACCTTCCCATTCTGAAGACAGTACCAGAGGCAGGGGCCCAGAAGGTGCATGTGGTAGTAGGGAGTGGAGAAGGCAGCTGGCTCCATCACACAGGGCTTCCCCACAGTGGCACAGTAGTCCTGGGAGCTGCACATGAGCCCTGTATGATAGAGGCAGGCCAGCCTGGCTCCGCTCTTGGCTGCCACACGCAGCTCCCAGAACTGGCTGGAGCTGCGTGTTACCAGGTGGCTGAACATGTGTGGGCCACGAGCAGTCTGAGGGCCTCCCACCTGCCGCTGCTGTTGCCAGCTGGGGGCTGTGCACCACTGGGGATATGTGAGGGGATCCCCCTCCCACCCCACAAACCCTACACACCCCCACCCCGATATACTCTACACTCCCCTACACACACACAGCCACAACCCCTCACAAACCCAACACACCCAGCCACCCACATACATACTCCCCAACCACATCTCACACAATATACAAGAGTAAGACTTCATTTCTGAGCTATTATGCAATCACCTTTATGTACACTATGCAACAAAAGTATTTTTTTAAATAAAATTAAAATATGTTATAGTAGCTGTAAGATTTGGCATTTTTCTCGTTCCAAGATGGCAACTTCCACTGCCCTCTCTCCTCCGAAGGAGTACTTCCAGGGGCAAGGGGAGGGACTTCTGGTGGCAAAGGCCAGAGGTTAGGAGGCAGGATTTCTGCCCCAAGGTGGCAACCGGGGGGTGGGGCACCTGTCAAGGTGTGGGGCTACTGTTGCGGCCCTCAACAGCTCATGAAAACTCATTAAGCAGCCTCCATCCAAAGTAATAGCCCACCCCTGGTATAAATCAATCTACTCCAGGGTATAGTTACATGTAAGAAAGTGAAGAACAATTAAATGCCAGTTTACCAGTTGCATCATAGAATCATAGAAAATGAGGGTTGGAAGGGACCTCAGCCGGTCATTTAATCCAACCCCCTGCTCAAAGCAGGACCATCTCCAACTAGATCATCCCAGCCAAGGCTTTGTCTAGCCAAGTTTTAAAAACCTCCAAGGATGGGGACTGCACAACCTCTCTGAGTAACCTGTTCCAGTGCTTTACAAACCTCCTAGTGAGAATGTTTTTTTCTAATATTTAACTTAAACGTCCCCTGCTGAACCTTGAGACTGTTGTTCCTTGTTTTGTCATCTGTCACCACTGAGAACAATCTAGCTCCATCCTCTTTGTAACCCCCCTTCAGGTAGTTGAAAGCTGCTATCAAATCCCCCTTCAGTCTTCTCTTCTCTAGACTAGATAAGCCCAGTTCCCTCAGCTTCTCCTCAGAAGTCATGTGTCCCAGCCCCCTCATGATTTTTATTGCCCATTGCTGGACTCTCTCCAATTTGTCCACATCCTTTCTGTAGTGGGGGCCCCAAAACTGGACACAGTACTCCAGATGTGACCTCACCAGTGCTGAATAGAGGGGAATAGTCCCATGCAGCCCAGTATGCTGTTAGCCTTCTTGGCAACAAGGGCACACTGCTGGCTGATATTCAACTTATTGTCCACTGTAACCCTCAGGTCCTTGTCTGCAGAGCTGCAGCGCAGCCAACCAGCCCCCAGCCTGTACCGGTGCATGGGATTGTTCCATCCTAAATGCAGGACTTGTCCTTATTAAACCTCACGAGATTTCTTTTGGTCCAATCCTCCAATTTGTGTATGTCTCTGAATTGTAACTCTACTCTCCAGTGCATCTACTACTCCCCTCAGCTTGGTGTCATCTGGAAACTTGGTGAGGATGCTCTCTATGCCATGTTCCAAGTCACTGCTTAAGATATGGAACAAAACCAGCCCCAGGACTTACCCCTGGGGCACTCCTCATGTTTTTTCTTGCCAGCTATTTCATCCTGGAGTACCTGTTTGCTCAAATGCAAAAAGATGTAAACAAAAAGGTTTAATATTGAGCGCTTGAGAGACCCTGTTAGAAGTGATCTTCTCTTAACAGTGCCTCAGGGAGATATTCCAACCTGCCTGATGACACTGCTGATCACTGGAAGAGCCTCAAGAAAGGCATACAAAAATCTCTAGGCTTCTCCACCAAGAAACTTCAAGATTAGTTTGATGAGAATGATAGGGAAATACAAGTTTTCACTAAGCATGTCTACACCTGCCAGTCGTGCGCAGCAATACACTGTGGAGCTTATTGCTCCCCAAAAGCTTCTAGGTGCATAATTTACACATGCACCTGGACTGCAGCACATTGATCCAGGTCACAGAAGCCCCACTTGGCAGGGGGCCCAAGGGTTCAGGCTGCCAGCGTGGGGCTGCTCTGACTGGGCTCAACCTACAGAGAGGCTGGCTGGGGCATGAGGGTGCTTCAGTGAGAGGCTAACTGGCAGGTAGCCCCCACACTGAAGCACCCTCATTCCCCAGCCAGGAAAAAAACCCTTTGCACCAGGGAAGTATTTGTATTTACAAGTACTATCCTGCTGAGGAGTTTATTAGTTTCATCTCACCCTAACAGGGGTGCACGTATAGACGCTGAGACACTTACTGCACTGTCAGTCAGTCAATTGTGCAGTAAATGGCTTGTGTGCTTGTGCCCACCAACAGAAAAAAAGAGCCTTCAAAGTTTGGCAAAATTACATCAGTTCCAAATAGAAGCAAGACACTTATTACCATATTAAAAGGAGAGACCCAGAGGGAAAATTTGAGAGTGAAGAACAAGTGGTGGGAGGATAATGCAAAAGAGATTCAAAAGTTTGGCAGCAGCCATGACATGTGCAGCTTCTTCAGCACCAACCAAGCTATCTATGGCCCAGGGACACAAGGAACTGTCCCTCTGAGGTCCAAAGATGGAACACCACTCTTTAAAGATAACTCCAGTATCAACACACAGTAGAAAGAGCACTTTCAAGAGCTCCTAAACCAAGATTCAAATGTTGAAGACAATAATATCAAAGTCATTCCACAACACCTCATTAAGGACTACTTTACCAATCCACTAACTCAGAGGCAGGAAATTATTTTGGGTGCAGGGTGGCTTAACAAGTTTTGGCAAGCTGTTGCGGGCTGCATAGGTAGCCTTGCCCCTTGATAGTTGCCCCATCTCCTGGTCACCACATTGGGACCAGAAGACCTGCCCCTAACCCCTGACCTTTGCTCCTGGAAGTCCCTCCCCTTGCTGCCCGACCAATACTCCTTTTGGGAAGGGGGGTTGCTATCTTAGAACCAGCAAAAAAACAAATCATACACTAGATGCCAGCCTACTATAATTTTATTTTATTACAAAAAATATTTGTCATGACTTGTAATTATGTACTGTATATAGAAGGGATTGCATAATAACTCAAAAATAAAGTGTCGCTCTTTTATAGTGTGTGTGTGTGTGTGTGTGTGTGTGTGTGTGGTGGGGTGTGGGAGTGTGTAGGAGGGTTGTAAGAGGGTGTGGTTGTATAGGGGGGCATAGGGTATGTTGGGGTGCATGTATATGTTGATGGCGGTTGTGGAGGCAGGGTGTGGGTGTGAAGGAGGGTGGGGGTTGTAGGGACACCTCACACACTCCCCCCATGGTGTGCAGCCCTCACTGCCTGCATATGGAGTCCCTGCAATAGAAGCAGCCAGCACTGCGCTGGGGGCAAGGAGCACAGCCACACAGCCTGCCCGGCTGCTTCTAATCACAGGGGCTCTGTGCCATGCATCTGCACCTCCCACATTCACACAGGGAAGCCCAGTGCTGGACTCCATGTGGAAGCAGGGGACAGGGCTTCCTCCACTCCTAGCGGAGTGCAGGGACCTGTGTAGGAGGGGGCGGGGGAAGCAGCAGGCTCCAATGCAGGGCTTCCTCTGCTGCGAGTGCTGGAGCTGCAGGCACACGGTGCAGAGCCCCAGCAATAGAACAGGCTCTGCTCCCTTCACCCATGCAATGCTGGCCGGAGCCACACCTGGGCCAGGCATGAGTGCCCTGACATCCCCACCTGCTGCTGCTGCCAGCAGCTGGGGCTGCACGCAATGAGGGGAGTGTGTGGGGACACCTACACCCTCCCCAGCCTCAAACCCACACCCTGCCCAGATGAACTCCATGCTCCTGCTGCCCCTCTGGGTGCAGGCTTCATGCTGTGCTCTGGCTTCTGCTCAGCTGCAACTCCACCCATCCTACCAGCCCTGCCACTTCCCTACCTGCTGCCCCAAGCCAGCAGGTTCCAGCTGCAGCAGGAGCCCCACCTGGAAGCTGCTGGCTGGGCAGAGCCCTTACACCCATGAGGATAGGAGTGAGGCCCAATAGGTTATATTGTGGGGGTTGTACACATCAGCGCCACGCTCCCACCCTCAAGGGCGGAAGGGCTGGGTTGGTTTCAATACTGATTTCCAGACATATTCCTAGGCCCAGACGGAGGGTTCTGGCCACCTGCATCTGCCCCAGCATTTCATTGAGCAGGATAAGCCACTGTGCTGGGCAGGCCAAGACCCTGGGTTCAAGGCCACAGCCTGAAACAGGGACTTGAGAAATACCAGAATTGTTACCATATCCAAGAAAGGAGATAATCATTGCAACCTGATCTATTGTGGTATTGCACTCGTGCCCATAGCTAGAAAGATCCTCACCTGCATTCTCCTCAATAGACTTTCTTCACTGAGGAGATTCTACCTGAGTCCCAATGTGAGGTATGAGACCACTCTGAGGTATGATAGACATGTCAGGCAGATGATAGACAACTGCAAGAGAAGTGCCATGAGCAACACAGAGATCTTTATATGACCATCATTGACTTAACTAAGGCCTTTGATTCAACTGACAGAGAGGGCCCATGGAAGAGCCTGTTGACGCTTGCCAAAATTTGTGACCATTACCAGACTGTCTCATGATGGCATGACAGGAACCATCCTTCACAATGGCTCAGACATGGTCCCTTCATTATTAGGAAGGCAGTCAAGCAAGGATGTGTGACTACACCAACACTTCCATCTATATCACAGCTATTCAGCATCTCATTGCCAATAGACTTCCATCTGTAGTCAGCATCCAACATCATGTGAACAGGAACCTTTAACATCAACCAGTTACATTCCAAATCCAAGATAACCCACAACTTCATTATTGATCTTCAAAACACTGATGACTGTTGTGTGTACTCACTCAAAGGAAGAGTTCCAGGTCATTCCTGATTGCTTCTGTGAAGCACATGAAATGCGTGGACTCACTGTCAACTTCACAAAAACCAAGATCTTTCTACCAACCCACCCCAAACCAACCAGCTGCTTCTCCACACATTACAATTAGAGGGTAATCTTGGAGAATGCTGAGCAGCTCTCCTACCTGCATAGCCACCTTTGCCAAAAGCTAACATAGATGATGATATTCAACAGTGGATAAAATTTGCCAGTGTTGTCTTTGGATGTCTCCAAAATTGTGTCTTTGATAATCATGACATCAGGACCTTAACCAAACTTCTCATCTAACAGGCTGTTGTCATCCCAACCTGGTTGTTAGGATATGAAACTTGGACCACATATTGGAAACACTTGAAAAAACTTTGAAACATTACCATCAGCAATATCTTCATAAGATTCTCCATATCAGTTGGCAGGACAGAAGAACAGATACCAGCATTCTGGCTCAAGCAAACACCAATAGCATTGAAGCCATGTTTATATTGCACCAGCTCTGTTGGACAGGACATGAGCTAAGGATACTTGACAACTGGCTCCAAAAAACAGGTCCTATATTCCCAACTTACCAATAGACCACTGTTCTAATGGAAGAGAGTCAAGGAATTTGAAGAACGCAATCTGAAGAAATGCAATATTAACATAAATCCCTGGGAGACTCAATCACTGGACCATTTTCAATGGCATCATGATGTACAAGGCATTCAATCATTTTGAACAAACTCACCTCACTATGGAGGCAGGTGGACTAGAGATAAAGAGAAAGAGCTGTGATCCCGTATCACCAGGATCTACTCCTTTCTCATGGAATTGTTTGTCACATCTGGAACCGAATATGTGGATCTCAGATTGGTCTCCTCGGTCATCTGCAGACTCACTGATAACTTCCCTATTTACTGGAAGACTATCATTCTCATATTGAGGGACTAATAATGATGATGCTCTTTTGCTCAGTGCAAACCTGCTCCCTGCTATCTTGTGACCAGGAATTGTAATAACGCCTACTGTGGACATTTAGTTTGAAAGAGCTTGTTGTGTGTCAGCTCTTTATCATAGAGTAAATTTACTACTGAATAAAATCTGGGGTACAGTATATTGTCCTGTGCTACCTGTTCCCTCCCCAATCTGTCATGTGCAACACACAAAGATTACCCATGTCTCTTGTGGCATCCATGCAAGAGGTTGGCCACCCCTGGATTATAAGAATTGTTTCTACAGCATCTTGCTTTCATGTTTTTAAACTGATACAACATTTCATTGTTTCCCATTGCAAAATGCAGAGATTTAGGAATCTTCACATGGGGAAACAATTCAGGACTTGGTTGTGGTTGAGAAGTTTGGATCTCAAAATGACTGATTTGGCAAAAAGGATGGTTGTTTTCAGTTAAATCTGCACATTTTTAAAACATTCTCTTCCCTTGACCACCTTGGAGAACAAGTCAAATCTCTGAAGAAAGTCTCCACCACCAAGCCTTACCATCCACTGCCACAATTCTACTGTGAGTGTTTCAGTTGGGTGATCAATCTGTTTTTTGCAGATCACCTCATCATTGGCAGACATGATTTCAGGTAATATTTTCAGACAAGGATTGCTGAATGTCCCAGGGATAAAATCTTGCTTGGCAAAGACTCCCCCACTCCCCTTTATACAATTTTCCATCAAAAGAGCTTTTATGTTTTGCTGGTCAACAGATTCTGCCTTTTAAGTACTTTTTATTTTCCAATTTTTGTTAGTTTCTCAACTCAGACCTTCCTGTGAACATAAACTTCGTGCCAGTTTTATGGCAAAAGAGCAAAAATGTCTCATAAGAGATTCCACTGCAGCTACCTGTTCTCAGCTGCTGGTTTTATGGGAGGTTGGTGGATCATGGATCTTTGTTTAGATATAAAATGTCCTGCTTCTGTTCTGTTTGTGCATGCATGCTAAAGCTTTTACCAATTTCATAACAGGAGGATCTTGGTGAATGTGCAACCAGAGACCTCAACAACTTAGCTAGTTACAGGGAACTAGGTTGTTTCTTAAATGTATTGGAAATGAATCTCAATTATTTGACTTCTGTTATATAGGCTTAAAGGGCACAAATCCACTCTTTTGAAAATTGCCTTTAAAGTGTTCAGCTTGTTTGTGACTAACAACCATACCAACTTAACCAGAAGTAGCATACTACCACAAAATACCCAAGCAACAAAACTGTACCACAAATGAGAGTTCACCCAGACTGTGCATAGATACCATTAGATACCACACTGTCCTTGCCAACAGCTGACAGGCTAAGTATTTTTTGCTTAAATTAATTTTGCAGTGTTGTTGCGTATTGTGAGGTTGGGAAAGCAATGATTCACATCAGTTAAAACTGACCACTAAATACTGGTGTGTCTCATGGCTCTGCAAAGGACATAAACTATAAGGATCATCCTTTGAATTAGGTACTATTAGAATAGTATTATTGGATAGGTGTTAAGAACAGTTATTTTGCTACATATTTCAGAAGGTTTTTCCATGTTTGAATGCATGCAGGTCAAATGAAAGTAGTGCCCATCTTTAAGAAGGGGAAGAGGGAGGATACAAGGAATTACAGATCAATCAGCTTGACCTTAATACTTGGAAAGATCAAGGAACAGGTCTTTATGCACCTAGAAGAGAACAATGTGATAAACAAGAGCCAGCATGGATTCACCAAGAACAAGCGATGTCTCATCATGCTGATTTCCTTCTATAATAAAGTAACAAGTTCTGTGAATGTGAGAGCAGTGGATATTATATACCTTAATGTGACAGGAGTCCTACTCTCGGAGCCTCTCTAGAAGTGTGGCTCCGCCCTCCTGCAATGGGCCAACCACCTGCTTACTTACCTGCCACACCTTGATCTTATTTTTTGATTAATAGATGATTGTAATCAGCGGGAGGCTGCCCATTTTTACGTGCCCCAATGACAGGGGGTGCTGCCTGTGGCTCCTTTTCCTCCCCTACACCACAGCCCAAGCCTTGCAGATGGTGCTGGCGTGATCTGACTTGGGCCCTGTTATGTCTCGGCCCTCCTTTTGCTCTCGGGGCTCCTCGCCGCCCCTCCACACTCTCGGGGCTAGGCCAATACACCCCGCAAAATACTGTGCCTTCTCCGGCGCCAGGAACCCCCATGCTACTGGGGAGTCCCTATGAGGCCTCCTCCAACCCCTAATAGCCTCACCCGGTCCTCCGGTAAAATAGTGAACGTAAAACACAAAGCCCCTGGGCTACAACATAAAAGCTAGACCGTCCTGGTCAGAAGAAAACAATAGTACCTCCCTACCAGAAACAGCGAGCACACCAATCCCCTCAGCAGGACCTAGGGAATGTTCCCGCCATCCGGGTTCACCTCTTTGTGCTGGCTGAGATCCTCCTCCCTCGGCCACCGGAGGGAAACTGCCCTCCTGCCTGGGCTTAAGAAGGGCCAAGCTCCACCCCTTCCTGTCTCTATGTTTACCCTGGTTGCCCTAGCAACCAGCACCTGCGCAGTCCTAGTGACTGGCAGCTGAGCTTCCCTCTTTCTGCCACCAGGGGTCTCCCCCGAGCCGTTTCTGCTCTCAGTCACAGGGCACCTACAAGCTCTGCGACACTTAGCTTTAGCAAGGCTTTTGGTGCCATTTTCCACAACTTTCTCATTCACAAGCTAAGGACATACAAACAAGAAAAAAGTAATTTAGGGTAGATACAAATCTGGTTGGATCATCAGACTCAACAAGTAGTAATCAATGGCTCAATATCTAGTTGAAAGGAGTTATAAAATGGGGTTTTCCAGGGGTCTGTCCTAGGTCCACATCTTCATTAATTGTTTGGATGATAGGACTGAGTTAATGCTTAGCAAATCTTTGGATAACACCTAGTTGGGTGGAGCTGCAGGCTCTCTGGAGGGTAGGGCAAGGCTCCAGAATGACCTGGATTGATTGTGGACTATTTCTCCAGTCTGTCAAATGAGATTCAGCAAGAACAAGTGCAAGTTCTGCACTTGGGACAGAAAAATTGCACGCACAAATACAGAATGGGGAATAACTAACTGGTCTCACTGCAGTACTGCAGAGGGACCTGGGGGTTACAGTGGACCATAAGCTGAATACGAGCCAGAAGTGTGCTTTTATTGCAAAAAAAGCCAACAGTATATTGGGTTGTATTAACAGAAGAGTCACTTCAGATCAAGGGAAGTGATTCTTCTGCTCTATTCAGTGCTAGTGAGGCTTCACCTGGAGTACTATGTCCAGTGTCGGGCCCCACACTTCAAGAGGGAAGTGGACAGATTGGAAAGAGTCCAGCACAGAGCAACAAAAATGATTAGAGGCCTAGGAAGCAAGACTTATAAGGAAAGGCTGATAGAACTGGCATTATTTAGTCTGGAGACTACAGGGGAATTTGGTAAGTCTTCAAATACCTGAAGGTAGGGGTGCACCAATAGAGATTTTTGGGGCTGATACCGATAGCCAATTTTTAAGGAGGCATATCGGCCAATACCGATCTGATTTCCGATATGTAGCCAGGCAGCATGATGTGTAGTGTCCGGCTGGTAAGTCTGTTGTGGTGGAAGGGGTAGAGAAGAGAAGGGGAGTGTGTGGGGGGGAGCAGATCAAGGCCCCTGCAGTGCAGGAGTGAGTGGTGCTGGGGCAGGTGCTGTCCAGCTGGGGTGGGGCAGGGTGCGGGATGGAGCTGCAGTTCATCTGGGGGACATGGGGGAGGGTGCGGCTCCCACTGCTGTATGCACCCTGGGAGGAATGGGGGGCATGTGCTCCCGGACATGCGCAGGATGGGGCAGCTGCCACTGTGGGCTGGGGCTAGGGATGCACGGGGCTCTTTCTGGCAGGAGCTGGGCCAGGCTGCACTCAGGGTGGGTGGCAGTGGCACTGGGAGGGGGACAAGGGGGGAGGGGCTGCAGCCACCCCAAAATTCACCATAGCCCACCCCCCTCCCTCCGAGCGCCACTGCCTGCCCTGCCCAACCCAGTCCGGAAGAGCCCCACACAGCCCCACTCCAAGGTCCAGCCCGCCCCATGCATAGATCCAGGAGCATGCACTCCCCCGCCCCATGACTGCCCACGGTATGCAGAGTGGCAGAAGCCACCTCCCCCTCCCCATCCTGCACTCCGCTCCGCACCCTGCCTTGGCTGGGCAGCACCTGCCTCAGCCCCACTCCCTCCTTCACTGCCGCAGCCTTGATCTGCACCTTTATGCCCTCCCTCCTTCCCCCTCCCCTTCTACCACAACAGACTTACCAGTTGGACGCAGCTCTCCAAGCTGCCGGGCTGTGCTCCACATGCATGCACGGGGCATTTATCGGCCACATCAGGCCAATTTCTAATATAGTCATTTTTCTTTATATCAGTGCCGATCCAATATCAGACCAATGTATCAGTACACCTCTACCTGAAGGGCAATTATGGAGAGGATGGAGATGGGCCTTTCTCTGTGGCAGTAGGGGGCAGGACTAGGAGCAGAGGGGAAACAGGTTGGAGATTGGGAGAAAATTTCTGACTATGCAGGTAGTTCAGCATTGGAACAGGCTACCTAGAGAAACTGTGGAATCTCCTTCCTTGGAAATTTTCAAGAGCAGACTAGACAGATCCTTGCCTGGGAGGTTTAGTGGGGATTGATCCTGCTGTGAGCAAGGGGCTCAATTAAGTGACCTTATGAGGTCCCTTGCTGCCCTACTTTCCTATGATCCCATGTGGTAATATTGGAGATTCATGTAAAATAATTTATCCCCAAAATCTTTGCTGAAATCCAGCCATATGCAGTGTGTCCAGCCAGTCAGTACTTAGCATCCTACTTAACAGGTGGGGAATTTGACCAAATGACCAGGGAAGACTTCCATTGTTAAAATTGTGAATATTTAGGGATAGAATGTACAGCACAAAAAGCAACCATAGAGCTAGAGTATCCAGTTATCTAGGGAGTCTACTGAGAATAGGAGTAAAATAGAGCTAACACCAGAATTTGTAGCAGCAGGAATTGTTCAGAGATCGTAATATACCATAATTTAGGGTATTCTTAAAATTGCTACTTTAAATTATGCCAGAGCTAAGCTAAACCCACCCTTGCGCACCACCAACTGAACCAAGCAGAACTCTAGTACAACTGATGACATCCCTCAACTCCATGCAGAGCATTTGGAAATGTAGGTTTTTAAGGATTCATCTAAAAAACTAATGCATAGAAAATTGTATAGTATTTGGTTAGTTTGCAACTAAAAAGCTATTTAAATTGAACACAGCAGGACCTCCATTAGGGAAATAAGCTTTCCATAACTTTTGAATCTTACTTCTAGTCTTTTGAACCTTACTTGTGTGACTAACTAGAGAATCTTAGACAACTTTAAAGGGAAAAGACAAATGAGGTCATCTAGTCCCTCCTTACTGCCAGGGCATGACTGTTCCCTGCAGTCAGTTATCTTTTTAACAGTCTTTTACAAGATGAAAATATAATTCAGATTCCCATTTGGATTTAATAACTGGAGGTTTTGTGAATTTTTTTCGAATACATTATCAATCAAAGTGTTTAAAGAGTTTAGTCAGCAGAACCACTTAGAAAAAACAAAAACTTTGGATATGAAGAACGTAGCAGAAAACGTATTTAGTAAAAAATTGTATTATTATTTAGGCAGTACTTAGGAAAGTCAAGGACGCTCAGCATTTCACTGAGCCAGGAAAGAGTTTCTGAGATTCAATTCTACTAGACAATAGGTTTCCTGCTGCAGTATCCAGTAAGTGCATATGCAGTTCAGCAAAAAGCTCGTGTTTATGATGCTAATAACAGGTCCCCTTCAGAAGATAATTCAGTGCTTGTGTAACCATTCTATAGTGGCTCAATAGCAGTGAAAAAAAACTGAGTTCAAGAGATTTGGAGTCCTTGACAAATTACTAAATCAGACTGAATCCCTGCCCATACTTGGAAAAGCTAAACTCATCCTTTGCCTGTCTCATTAATAGGCAGAACTTCCACCATAGGGAACCTTTTAAAGGAGAACAAACCATCCTAAATTTAGAAAAATGTAGCAACAAAACACGTATCACAGAGTCATCTTCTAGTAGCCTTGGCTGTAATCCAACACCTATCCCATCTGCCAATGAGAATGTTCCATAAGAATATTCCCCTGACTCCTTCAAATTTCATTTCAGTTTAGATCAGCAATTAGTTGTCCAAGTCTCTTTATAGATCTATCTTCAGTCCCTAGAAAGATACTTGCCTGGTCTCAACTGGAGGAACCAGCATCTCACCCAGCTTCTGATTCAGGTTCTAGGTAGGCAGAGCCTCAGAGAAGTTTATTCAGCTCTGTCATGGTAAAAAAAAAAGATGCCACAAAGTCCTACATCTCAACATTTTCTGTAATAGGCAAAGTCCTTAGTCTACATCATCCTTCCACAGAGGGTTCAATCTTTGTTTTATCTTGCAGCTAAGACCTCACTGGAGACGAACTTTGAGCAGAATCCTGTCTTCTTGGATATGATACGATATTATTATTTATATGTTGTTGATCAGCTCGAACGGTCTATTAATTAAATTGTGCTCTTCAGTCTCTCTGAGACTTTGGAATGGAAAATAAGTGTGCACTGAAGAAAAAAAGTATGTCAGCAACAAAGGGAAAATCAGGGAAAGTGTGGTTCCCTTACTAAATAGGGGGAGGCAACCTAGTGACAGATGATGTGGAAAAGGCTGAAGTAATCAATGTCTTTTTTACCTCCATCTTCACAGGCAAGGTCAGTCACCAGACTATCACATCTAGCAGCAGTTTGGGGAGTTGAGCAGCCAGCAGTGGTGGAAGAACATTTAGAAAAGCTGGACATGTACAAGTCCATGGGGCTGGATGAGATGGACTCACTGGGAAATGGAAGCAAAAGCTCAGAGGTAAGTAAAGAGCCTGGGGACTTAGATAAAACTTAGTAAGGGGAAGCAATAGCAGAAACCTTAGCAATGTTCTTGAGGAGAAGGCAGGACAATTAGGCAACTGAAGTGTTTATATACTAATGTGAGAAGCATTGGAGGTCCTAATACAAGCACAGAGTTATGGAATTGTGATTATGGAGGTGTGGGATAGCCCACATGACTGAAGCATGGTCATGGATGGGTACAGCTTGTCCAGGAAGGATAGACGGGGGGGGAAAAGGAGGTGCTGCCCTAAACATAAAGGCAGCATACACAAGTTTTTAGGTCCAGTTATGAAGTGGAAGATAGGCCAGTTGAAAGCCCCTGGGTAAAGGTTAGAGAGGAGAACAGCAAGGGGGATATCATAGTAGGTGTTTGCTACAGACCACTAAGCAGGAGGAGGTAAATGAGGCCTTCTTTAAAAAACTGATGGAAGCTTCCAAATTGCAGGACCTGGGTCTTATGGAAGGGGGGGGGGAACGCTGTAATTATTGGAACATCTACTGGGAAGAAAACACAGGAGTGCACAAGCAGTCCAAGCAAATTTTATTGAGGATAATATTTTGTTATAAACTGTAGAGGAGCCAATTCAGGGGGAGGGGGGCAAGGTGGACTTCAGAAAAGCAGATTTTTGCAAACTCAGGGAACTGGTGGGCAAAATCCCTTGGGAGGCAAGTCAGAGGGAAAAAAGACTCCAGGAGAGATGGCTGTACTTTCAGGAGGCCTTTTTAAGGGCCCAGGAGCAAGTGATTCTCATGCAATGAAAGCAAGGGAAGTGAAATAGAAAACCTGCCTGCTTAGGTAGCTCTCTGGTCAATAAATAGAAACTCAAAAAGGAATCCTATAAAGAGTAGAATCTTGGTCACAGTACTAGGGAAGAGTATAAGAATATTGCATGGGCATGCAGGGAGAAAATTAGGAAGTCCAAGGCACGATTTAAGATGCAACTGGCAAGGGCCATAAAAATGATTAAAAGGGGTCAAAAGTAAAAGGAAGTTCAAAGACACCACAGGTCCATTAGAGAATACATAAAACCATCTAGTAACAGATGATGCAGAGGAGGTGAAATATTTAATGCCTTTTTTACTTCATCCTTCACAAATAGAGGCAGCCGTCAGATGATGAGTGCAGGTGGCAGCAAAGAAAGGGAAGGGGACAAACAGCCTAGAATAACAGGAGAACAAGTCAGGGATTACTTAGAAAGGCTAGATGTTTTCAAGTTGGCAGGGCCAGGTGGAATGCACCCTAGGGCATTGAAGAAATTGGCTGCAGTAATTCCAAAGCCAATATTTATCCTCTTCGAGAACTCAGAGAGGTTGGCTGAGATCCCAAGTGATGGGAAAAGGGCAAATATAGCCCCCATCTTTAAGAAAAGGAGGAGGAAGACCAAGGGAATTACAGGCCAGTCAGCCTGTCCTTGATACCTGGAAAGATCATGGAGCAGGTGCTCAAGCAATCTACTGTAAAGCACCTGAAGGTGGACAAAGCAATCAAAAACATCCAGTATGGATTCACCAAGAGCAAATCATGTTTGACTCTGTGGATGTGTGGGGAGAGCAGTGGACAAGAAGTACCTCAGCCTTAGCAAGGCTTTTCACACTATCATCCACAACTTTCTCATTAACAAGCTATGGAAATGCAGATTAGATGAAAGTACTTTAAGGTGGATACAGATCTGGTTGGATTATTGTGCTTAAACAGTAAGCATCAATGATCAATGCCTAGTTGGGAGGAGGCATGAAGTAGGATTCCCCAGGAGCCTATTCTGCATCCAGAATTGTTCAACATCTTCACTGATGATCTGGACAAGGGGATTGTGTTCATGCTTAGCAAATTTTCAGATAATTCCAAATTGGATGAAGTAGAGACACTCTTGAGGGCTGGGCTAGGATGCAGAATGACTTGGATAGATCAGAAAAATGGCCCAATAATCAATCAACCAAATTAAATTCAACAAGGACAAGTGCAAAGTTCTGAACTTGAGATGGAATAATTGCATACACAGACTGGGGAATGTAGCTGGGCTACAGTGGACCATAAACTGAACATGAGTCAACAGTGTGCTCTTATTGCAAAAAGGAGCCAGTAGCATACTGGATTGTATTAACAGGAGTGTCATTTTCAAATCAAGAGAAATTATTCTTCTACTCTATTCAGCACTGGTGAGACCCCACTTGGAGTATTGTGTCCAGTTTTAGGCCCCACTTTTCAAGAATGATGTGGACAGATTGGAAAGAGTCCAGCACAGAGCAACGAAAACTATTAGAGGCCTAGGAAGCAGGACTTGTAACAAAAGTCTGAAAAAACTAGGGTTACATAGTATGGAGAAGAAAAGACTGAGAGGGGATTTGATAAATCTTCAAATACCCAAAGGGTGATTGTAGAGGAGGTGGGGATGGGCCATAGGGGATGGGACTAGGAGCAATGGCCTCAAGATGCAGGAAAGGAAGTGTTAACTGGGGATTAGGAGGAACTTTGTGACTATGAGGGTGGCCAGGCATTGGAACAGGCTACCCAAAGTTGTGGAAACTTCATTTCTCAAAATTTTCAAGAGCAGGCCAGACAGACACTTGGCTGGGATGGTTTAGTCAGGGATGATCCTGATATGAGCTGGGGGCTGAACTAAATAATCCCGTGAGGTTCCTTCCAGCCCTACTTTCCTATGAGTTTCCTTTGGTCCTTCAGGTACACACACACAGAGCTCTGTCTGGAGGTGGCTCTCCGAGTACCCTAGACCAGTGGTTCTCAACCTTTTTTGTACCAGGACCCATTTGTAAACATTGATGGCCAGTCCCAACCCAGTGCCTCTCACGCCTGACCTGCTACCCCCACCCCCCACAAAGCAGCCCCTTGCAGGCTGGAGCTCTGCCAGCCTGCAAGGGAAAAGCCACAGTGTCCCACATTTTTCTCCTTTAAAGACGAATCCATTTTTAAAGTTTGTTCGCAACACTTCCATATATTCTTGTGACCCACTTTTGAGTAGTGACCTACAGATTGAGAAACACTGCCCTAGACCAGTGAATCTCAACCAGGGTGCGGTAGCCTGAGTTTTATGCAAAGATTAAACAATGGCTTTTTTGATGTTGAGGAAAGGAAGGAAAAATGGGTTCAGATAGCATGGGATTTTAGAAAGAAACAAAGCTGAAAAATCTGTTGACTGAAGTGAAGCTCAGAGACCTCTTTTGGTAATAACTTAGGTGGTGTCCCTGGCATCACCTGTTTGAATAAAGGTGATGCAAGTGGGATCTACCATAAGGACCTGAACCTTCCCAAATCTATTGCTGAGGTGACTGTCAACAAGGCAGCTGTTTTCATGGAAAGATGAAACAAGGAACATGTTTCCATCAGCTCATACACTGAATACATAGAAGTCATGAAGATGAGGTTTGGGCCACAGTGAGAAACAAGATTCTTTTTGGAAGGAAAAATGCTCGTATACTCTTGAGAAACTTGAGTACAGAGGAAAACAGAAGAGCTGTTAAGCAATGAGCTGAAAAAGCCAAGTGGACTTTGAGCTAAAGCACAAACCTGAATTTCTCAGCACCCAATAATGTTAAGATAGGACTGAATACTTCTAATTGTGAAACAGCTTCTAGTTAACACCATGTACAAAAATTCTGGCCACTTTGTCAAAAATCCTGAATCACCTTTCTGATCTCTCTTGGGATCAGAGGTGTGGAAAGAAAATTACATAGCAGGTCTAGCAACTGTAGAATCATAAAAGTGTCCAAAAGGGAGCTAGGAGTGTGACCCTTCCAGGGGCAAAAGATTCAATGCTCCCATTTAAAATCAATTTGCAGTTAACCCTATTCCACAAGAATTTGGGAGAGAACAGAATTCTTGATCTACTCATGATGAGCAGAGAAGACCATACTTAATCCTTGCTGTAACACTATAGAAGCCTCACAGATGTACTGTGGACAAGTGATCATAATAGCAGATGCATCAATGCCACAGCAAAGTCTCCATGGTGAGAAGGGAGTACCTGGTGTCTTCCTACTTACTGCAGAACAGAGGAAGTGCTGCCTGTCATTACTTGCGCAAGGCAGCCTTGAATGCAGCCAAAGCAAGCCTTGCATACCTGCCTGGGAACTTGCAACTGAAGGATGTTTTGAGGCACGTTCACTGCAGAAGACCAAATATCTTGCACCTGCAGGTGACCTGCATGCATTCCCCAGTTGAGGAAAGAAGCATCTGTCACTATGCTAGGGAGGCAGAAGCTGAAAAGGAACTCAGCGAACAGCTGGATCCTTCAACCATGTGAAAGTGTCCAATACAAATGTGGAAATTTTCACATTAATTTCTAGGGTGCCTTTCTGGGAAGTAGAGTAGAGCCAGATTACATCAGGGGCATACAGAAGTCTGCCCTGCAGCACAAGTACCCAACACTATGCGAATGAGACTCACTCCAAAGGGATGTGAGGACATCTGGAACCTGACTATTACTGTTGGCAATGTAGTATTCAAAGCGGGGCTCTAATGAAGGCCAAAGATTGCACTGGAGTCAGCACTGACTTCTGATAATTTACCTGGAGACCAAGTGACTGGACCAAAATTACTACTAACCTAGATGATAAAGGTAATAGTAAAACCACTATAATCACAACCTGTTCTGCTGCAGTCTCTTTACTAGCCAGTCATCCAGATGAAGAAATAATGCAATCCCAGTTCTCCAAAGCTGCACTGCTATCACTGGGAGAACTGTGGTAAAGGTTCCTGGGGTCATAGAGAAACCCAAAGGTGAGGACTTAGTGCTGATAATGGTCCTATCACAATAGGAAGCAGTGGTATTTTCTGTGATAAGTCTGAAGAGAGATATGGAAATAAGCATCCTGCAAGTTGAAAGGTGCTAGTCTCCCTGTTGTAGACATGTTAGTTCAACTATTTTGAAGTAGAGCTAGTTGAATGCTTACATTTACATTGAAATCATTTTGGCACCAAGAAAACACTAAAAACCCCTATCTTATGAGGGGAGTAATTCCTTTGGGAACCTTTGCCTTTTTTTTTTTTTAAAGTGATCCAATTGCTACATGTGAAAGGCAGTAACAGTGAGAGCCCTTGTGCAAGGCAAGGCTGGATCTTATGAAATCTGGACCTTTGTCTGAAAGAGTAGCAAGATACAAAACCATTCTGAAATCTTTCAGTGGAACGGGTTTTGTATCTGACCCAGGGAGATTCAACCCCTTCAGAAGACAGCACTTCAGCTGAATTTTAGGTCTTTTTGGGCAGAGCAGAAGCAGAGTCCAGAGAGATATTTCACAGCCACTGCAGGGACCATTAATTGAGGTGAATCGGGAGCTACTTGGAGGGCTGCCTTACAACTGTCTTCCCATAAACCAGTGAAGCAAAGGAATTGCTGGCTGAGCAGAAACTCAAGTCTGTAAGGTCAAGATATTAAAGTCATACCTCACTAAGAGAGCTTGATAATTAGAGACTAGCAAAGGAGTACAAGTTTTGCCCCATAAAAGTCTGGGCACCAGGACCTAATGTTTTATAATGGTCGGCGTGACCAGCTCTCAGTTGCTGCCATGGAGAGAAGGGAGGCTGGAGTAGGGCAAGTACAGAAATTCAGCACCACTAGCAGGGATGTTATGTACTTCCAATCTACCTATCAACAAAGGAGCACAGAACTGAAGAGCACCAGAGCCTACACAAGTTCCTGAAGAGCATCTTTTTTTGTAGTGGGGGCCAACCTTTTGGCAGGTGTGCCACAAATTAGCCTCACACCTTTCCCAGGTGTTGCTGATCCCTTTCCACTACCCAACCTGCTGCCCTGCTTTCTGGTCTCAGCCTGCTCTGCTTTGCTTTCTTCCCCATCTACCACTGTATGTTCCTTCCCTGATCTGATGCATGACATAGAGGCTGCCTGTGCCAGTTGTGGCACCCATGCTGCAGATTGGTCACCACTTTGTGGCAATAGCTACTTTGTAGGCCCCTGATTGAAGTAGACGGGCCTGGTGCTTCAATTTTATCTTCAGGAAAAAGAAGGTATTTTAGCAGGCTGTTGTATTGCAGTAGCTATAATTGTTTATATTGTTATTTTTTATCATTATTTAGCCATTAAGATAAAGTTAATCCTGTTATGATTTACATTTTATAATATTTTAATCAGTCATTATTGCTCTGGAATTAACTATTTTAAATTTCCTATTGCTTAGCATAAATGTATTTAACCTGTTGGTCTCATGATTTTAAAACTTAAATTTGGTATAAGAAAAATGCTTATGTAAGGTCTGTGGTATGTCTGGCATGTTTAAAAAGAGGTAATGAAAGAATGAATGATGTATGTATGTGACAACGTGAAAGATGACAGTCCTCTTCCAGCATGTGAAAATAGCTTTCTGTGGTTTAACAGTTAAAAGTTGCAGCGGCATCAAGTCATAGATTCATAGATGTTAGGGTCGGAAGGGATCTCAATAGATCGAGTCCGACCCTCTGCATAGACAGGAAAGAGTGCTGGGTCCAGATGACCCCAGCCAGATGCCCCTCCAACCTCCTCTTGAAGACCCCTAGGGTAGGGGAGAGCACCACTTCCCTTGGGAGCCCATTCCAGACCTTGGCCACTCTAACTGTGAAGAAGTTCCTCCTAATGTCCAGTCTAAATCTGTCTGCTAGCTTATGGTCATTATTTCTTGTGACCCCCAAGGGCGCCTTGGTGAGCAGAGCCTCACCAATTCCTTCTGTGCCCCCGTGATGAATTTATAGGCAGCCACAAGGTCACCTCTCAACCTTCTCTTGCAGAGGCTGAAGAGGTCCAGGTGCCCTAGTCTCAAGTGGCTCTTCTCTGGGCCCTCTCCAGGTTATCCACATCCCTCTTGAAGTGTGGCACCCAAAACTGCATGCAGTATTCCAACTGCAGTCTGACTAGTGCCACATACAGGGGAAGTATCAACTCCTTGATTCTGTTTGTCATGCATCTGCTGATGCACGATGAAGTGCAGTTAGCTTTTCTGATGACTTAGTCACACTGATGACTCATGTTCATCTTGGAGTCCACTAGGACTCCAAGACTCCTTCCCACTTCTGTGCTACCAAGCAGGTCATTTCCTAGGCAGTAGGTGTGCTGGACATTTTTCCTCCCTAGGTGCAGCACTTTGCATTTCTCCTTGTTAAATCGTACTATTGTTTTCTGTCCATTTGTCCAACCTGTCCAGGGCTGCCTGTAGTTGTTCCCTGCCCTCTGGTGTGTCCGTTTCTCCCCACAGTTTTGTATCATCCGCAAACTTGGACAGAATACACTTCACTCCCTCGTCCAAGTCACTGATGAAGACATTGAAGAGTCTCGGTCCAAGGACCGAGCCCTGCAGGACCCCGCTACCCATGTCCTTCCAGATCGATACCAACCCATCCACTACTACTTTCTGGGTATGACCCTCTAGCCAATTTGCCACCCACCCGACCATGTAACCATCCAAGTCACAGCCTCTTAACTTGTTCACCAGTATGGGGTGGAATATTGTATCGAAGGCCTTCCTGAAGTCTAAGTAAACTATATTGACCCCTACTCCTGCGTCAAGGTGTTTTGTAAGTCAGCAGTTAAGGATTACCAAATACTAAATCATGCCTTCACCCTCATGGGTGAAGACTACCAGCAATGACCCCTCCCCGAAGATTACAGACCATAAGGCCAAATTATGCCCTACCACTCCTAGTCCGCCAACAGGACAAAGGAAGATGACCTTCCCATCCAACTCAGCAGAATCCATAGGCCTGTATGGGCAGCTATCGTTATAAAGAATGAACACAAAGAAAAGGCTTTGGGTCTGTACATCTGCAAGAAAGTTTTGGGCATGTCCAACGTGACCCAACTCCATCCCTCATGGTCAGTCTGGGACAGGCACCAGACTGACCCAAGTTGACTTCAGAACTTGCTAACACCTTAACCTTTGCAGGACTGTCTAACTATCTGTTTCGTTTGTATGAACAAGTGAATGAATATGTATTTTTCATGTTGCATGTTTTCTGTTCCAATAAATGCAGCGTTGTGCCTTATCCCCTAATAAGATTCCTGCTTGTTCTTAATTCACACTGTACACCGTGTGGATAACAAGTGTCAAGAGCCCCCAGGTTCTGTAAAGGGACAGGTGGAAGAACAGTGCTCCAGGAAGTGCTGCTTCTAACCTGATGCTAGGGAAACAGGCCAGGAGAGAGAGGGCCTGCTGTCTGGGAGGGTGGATTAATAGAAATAGCCCTTAATCACAGAAGTCTCCACAAGTGGCCTGAGCAGTGAGGGTATGCAAAAGGCAGCTGCCTTCCCATGGATGTATAAAAGACATACCAGGTAAGAGAGACTGAGGCCAGAGGCAGGGAGCCAGTAGGTGAAAAGTATTACAGGCTTCTTTAGGGAACTGACAGGACATTTTTGGATAGTGCCTGAAGATGATTTTTGTTGTACTTAGTGTTGGGACTGCAAATTGATAGGTTCATGTCAAATAATAGAGCTGAGAACATTTGGATTGTAAAGCACAACTGTGCTAAGTATAGTGCTGCATAGACTGATGTGCTGCACTTAGTACTTCTGGATGGATGGATGGAAGAGAGCCAGAGCTAATGAGTCACCAGCAAGATTAACCAAAGAGAACCAGAAAAGGACACCAACATGCCAATGCAGGTAGAGAAAGAAGGTAGCAAGTTGCAGGACTTACCTGGCCTCTTGGTATCCAGAGCTTCAATAGGACCATACTATCTCCAAGAATACAATGACCAGAGAACTTGCATACTGAGCTCTACAAGCCTCTGGTATCCTTGCTGGGTTAACTGTGCTCACATCTGGGAAATAGGGTTAACTGAACCAGGCCTGATGTTTCTACAAGCCTCTGGAGAATCTCAGAACCAGAACTATTATTGCACAGGGTGACAAGTTTGACACAGCACACTGCTCCTCTGTGGGAGTGGCTTGAAGACATCAGTGCCTTGGTGTATGGTTTGTTGGGGAAATAAAGTAACAATACTAATCATTATGCAAAATAGCAAACGGTTTTGAAAGGGAGTACCATGTAGTTTTGAAGTTGCTGAATTTGGTTTCCTCAAAAATGGTTCTGAGAAGTTGAGAAGTGACCTACTCTGTCTGCTAAGACCATTGCAATAAAAATACAGAAGAAATGGAAATATTGGCATAGAATATAACCCTTAAAAACTTTTGTTTATAGTGCTCATTTACTACCCAGGGTAAATAGCTCAAATTTTTTGGAAGCCTATGGAAAAGGTAATTGTCTCGACGCCTTAAAATATTTATTTATGCACTAGTATGCTAGATACTCCGAGTTAGTCTACAATAACCCTGCCCCACAGGGCTTACAGTATAATATACACTAGTCAGATAAATGAGGAAGATACAATACATTAAGTAGTGAAACAAACATTTTCAAGAGTATATTTTTATCTTCTACTAAAATTAAACCCTTTGCAGAAGCAGTATAGCTACAGAAGATAAATCTTATACTGAAGTAGCAGTAAATACTCCCTCCCAGAATATAGTTTCATTTGCAATTCATCTTTAATAATCATTACTCACAAGACCTTCACATGCAACCAACACGGACACAGAAATTACAAGACTTTGGAAATGAAGCGATTAGCCAGTAACAGCATTGGATAAGAATCAGTTGCCATTGCCTGCAGTTATACTTTTATTACAATATTAATCCAAAATATTTTTTAGTAATAACTAGTTTTCTACTAGATTCAAGTTAAAAATATACCACCACACTTTGGCCCAACCTGTCAACATTATGCTCATCTGCTGCAGAAACTAACCAAGTAGAATCTGAACCAATGCATTGCAGGGTGAAGCCCCAATAAAGCCTGTTCAGGATGGCATATACATTCTCTCTCAAGTATACTGATTTTGCCACATAAGACAGTTGTGATTAAGGCTAACAAATTAAATCTCCTCTTACGTTTGTTTTGTTTCACAAAGAAACAATCAGATTGGACTCAGATCAGGACTCCAAGTTGGCCTGCTACATTGCCACTTCCTTCCACTCTCAAAATGTCTCCTCTATACTGAAACTTCAAGAACACTATTCAGTTATATGGGAACATATGGTGAGGAAGATCTCTCTCATCAGTATTACTGAATGCATGAACTCTGGGTTGTATTTTAACTAGGAAAAAAACTTTCCTTTTCCTAAGAGACTTGAGACTATAAACTATTTTATACTTGAGGGTATGAAACTGATTACTCCCATTAATAGTCGAGATTAACTTCTAAAAAAATCAAGAGTGAAGGCCAAAGATGAGAGCTGGTAAAATAAGATATTCAAAAACCAAATAAAAAAAAAAAATATTTGGAGACTAGGAAAAAGGAAACTGATGTTGCTGGGCCAAATGGAGAAAGACATGGAAGTAGATTCAATATCAGTTTCTAAGCAGAGTAATCAGGTGAGGCTGTTACCCTCTTGCAAGTTTAATTTCTATGGCCACTAAAACAATGGAACAAAAGGTAACAAAAGCTTGAACAAAGATGTTTAGATAGATTAATGATGCCAAATGAAACAGCCATAGTTACATCTGCTTCATATCCTTACTGCAACCTTTTTGTGCTGCTGTCAAATTAACTATGATTTTATTGAAATCCATAATATCCATCAGTAGGTCTTGCACAGTAAGACTTCAAATGGGATAGGAATGCTCAGATGCTATGCCTACTGGAAGTCTAGACAAAAGGATAATGGTTAGCTGCAGCGTATTGAGCTTATGAAGCAAGATGCTGCTGGGATTCTGCAGGGATTGGTGCTACATCCAGTTTTAACATAGACATTAGTGACCTGGCAGAGAGAGTGTAAAAGCTTACCATCATGTGAGACTGAAAAGGTTAGGAGAGAAATACAAAAAGGTAGTTCAGAAATACCTATAAACCTATAGACTGGGAAAAGTGCTAGCTGACAGAACCTAGGAAGGCAGCAGTATTAAGATTTGCATTACACATGCATTCTTAGAATTTAGAAAGACATGGAAGGTGAACAATGCAGCTGTGGGCTGCAAGGTCTTCATCTCCAAAGCAGAAAAAATAGTAAATTCCATTGAGGTTCTGGTGAGAATGCATCTAAATTACTGCAGGAAAATGCCTACAGTTGCAAGACAAATGTGCATGGGAGGTGGAATGGGGAGGGAAATTAAACACATCAAGAAGTTTAAGAGTTCTAAAAAGTTGTGAATAAATTTAGTTGAGAGCACAGAGAACAGGTATGAAAGTAGTGGAACATCCCTCAGAAAAAAAGCAGCTAATTTTAATGATACAGAAACCGTGGTAAGAGAATTTAATCATTGGCACAAGTAGCTTCAATAAGGGGAGACAGCTACACTTTATTATCTGTGCCCCGGAATAGACTTTCAGATTAAATCTATTCTAGTTTAATGCATTGCATCCAAATACCTGAAAGCAAGTTCATCTGAACAGCTTCCAGCTTTAAGCATGCATTATAGATTTGAGAAAAATAATGCCTCTCCTAAAATAAGCATCTTGGTTTTTTTTTGTATCCAACAACCAAAAACCCCCCCAAAAAACAAAAACCAAGCCTCAAAAAAAGTAATGCATGGAGAACTGTTACAAATCAACAGTAAATGGTTTATAAAATGTAATTTTATTTAATGTTACTTTGCTGTTACATAGGGCATAACATTTTCACAAGGCTTTTTTGGGACTACAATCAATCAATGATTAGAAACACACAATAGTGGTCCAACTCTCTAAATGACAATCACTGGACAAACTTGACACCTTCTCACATGTGCACAAACCTGCATGGAAAAGTACTAAATTTTATACTTGGACATGTGAACTTCAATTGGTTTCCCATTCCAGTGTATTAAGAAATGACATGCATTTTAAGTCTGCCAAAAAAGCATTGCTTGTACTCCGACAGTAACATGCTGTTTCTAGTACATAGGTAAAGTGAATACCAGAACTACAAAGGCAGGAGTGTAAGTGAAATTTTATTGGAAAGGGATATCAACTTAAACAGTAGCAACTGAAGAATAAGAGTAGCCCATTTTCAGACACACTGTAGCTCCTGCAGCATATTAATACAGGAAGCAATTCTGTTTGTAATCCTCTAGCTAGAAACACTAACCTTTCCATCTGGCCCACCACTTCCATTATCCCAACTGAAAAAGAATACACAGTAGCATGTGAAAGTCCATTACTGAAAGGAAACCCTGCAGAATAAGAAGGGAAGGTGGAGAATTAAAAAGCTATGTGAAACACTCTTTAGTTGCAATTAACTACATGTTCATATCTTTACTGTAATACAAAACACAGTCAGCTTGCGGGAACTGGTTCCGATTCATTTCTCAATACCAGGTGTACATTAGTCCGCTACACAAGTGTTGGGAAGTTACTTATGTTTATATGAAGTGAAGCTATTAATACTTTTCTACAGCAGTAACCGCACACCAGGAAGGCCAGGACAAACACAAATCAAGGAATGGAGTTTTCCCAAAGCTGCAGTGTGAAAAGACTATCAACTGATTTCCATACACATTGATGGGGTTTCTTTGCTATAGGAAATCCAAGTGGAGCTATAAGGAATGGAGACGTGTAAAAAGGTTTCTTGAGAAGGAAAGGGAGAATGACACTCCACGTGCAGTTTAGTTTTCTGCACCTTCTGCAGCGTCACATTCTTCTCCTGCACTGTCTGATGTCCATAACTAGAAAAAGACAAGGAAA
>NW_017729028.1:7149085-7170118 GCF_001723915.1 Gavialis gangeticus
AAAAAAAAAAAAGAAAAAAAAAAAAAAAAAAAAAAAAATCACATCAACTTGCAGAGTTACTCATCTATCATTCATGTTAACCTGCCTGGCAGTCTCATTCCTAAGTCAAAAGCTACAGGCAAGAAGTTCTGAATGTGTTAAGTTTCGCACTATCCAGCTCTGCTTCCAGCCAGCACAGCCAACAGTAAGCGGCTTGCCACCTATGGAGGTACAGCTACCTACATAAAATTGTGCAGTCTTAAAATGGTTAAAATGGAGACAGTGCTAAGCAAATGCAAACCTAGATGTGCTTAATGTACAGTGCCAAGCTATGCATGTGGCCAATACGTAGTTTAACGAGTCTGTTTAACTGGTACTCAATAACTTCACATAAAACATCAAGATATCTTCCTTTAGCACAACTTTCTGCCTCAAAAGATGACAATTCATTTAATGGAAAATTAAGTATTCTCCGCCTTACAATTAAGGAGAAAATTCACTGCTCCTTGAGGGTATTCTAAAAAAAGAAAAAAAATCTAGCAAAATATCTCATTTATAAGGATAAGGAATATTGCTGGAACTGACAGTACCTTTGCTATAGGAAATCCAAGTGGAGCTATAAAGGAATGGAGACGTGTAAAAAGGTTTCTTGAGAAGGAAAGGGAGAATGACACTCCACGAGAATGAACTTTTAAGTGGATCCATAGTGCAGTGTGTTACAACTGTCAGAGACAATATTTTAATGAACTTAGGAGTCCTATCAAGTATAGATGTCTGTTCTTAATGTAACAGTTAATTCTTAAAATACTTAACTGAGCACCAGTTGACAAATCTAGTCACCAATTAGTAAATCAGCCAGTACTTTAATCTGGAATTTCACAGATATCAAAAAAACAAGTTTTGTCTCCGAGTTAGTGCCCAACAGGGTTCCTCAGTAGAAAGCCCCTAACTGGTGCAGAGTCATCCTTTTTCACACCTACCACCTTATCTGCCAAGTAAAAATAGCCTGCTGGTCTTATACTGCAGTAATTGTAAACAGGCTACTTTTGGCTACATAAAAGCCAACCAGCTCATGCTACCAATTCTGACCAAGTAGCCTGAAGCTGCCAGTCAGACAAATTTAACTTGAATGCAGCATAGAATGAAAAAACTAAAGTTAAATCAGATGTTACCTATTCATAATAAGACTATGATAATACAAAAAAGGGCTAAATATCAAGAGGTTCAGTGCTAGAGTGAAACAATGATTTCATTTCATCACATATATAAGGACTAATAACCATTACACATTTACTGCAATAGGGCCAACTGGAAGAAAAATATCTAACTTACTGTTAGGTTGTCTCTAAGCAACTGCATGATGAGAGTACTGTCTTTGTATGAGTCTTCATTCAGTGTATCAAGTTCTGCAATAGCCTCATCAAAAGCCTAGAATAATTAAGTCATCTTTAATTTTTATACAAAGTGAAATATGACTGCACACAAAGCAAACACTCAAATTTAACCTTTCAGTCAACTCAGGTACATTTAAAATTTTCAGTAACAAGTCAGAGTAAACTTAAGGTGACAGTGTCCCTTTAAAGCCATTGAAAATAAGATTTTACAAATCAAAACATGAAATAAAACTGGATTTACTGTACAGACTCTAGTAATTAATCAGTTTAGTGTCCATTACTCGCAATAAATTTTCACCCACATCCCAGAAAAGATAAAGCAACTTACTGTCTTAGCCAGCGTGCAGGCAAGCTCAGGGTTGTTGAGGATCTCATAGTAAAATACAGAAAAGTTAAGAGCTAGGCCCAAGCGAATTGGATGCGTCGGCTGCATCTCTTTCTTGCTGATATCAAACGCCTCCTGATAAGCTCCCTGTGAATTTTCTATTGTTTCTATTGAGAAAAACAGAAACATCAAGATTCAAACAGGGGTACAGGGAAAGCATATGCCTGACCAACACAGCTCCAAAATAAGAGGATTTTTGATCAAGAAAATGGTTTTAAACCCACTCAAACTGGTGCAATTATCAGCACTTTACAGATGGCAAGTTTATATCTGAAACATTACAGCAAAAAATCTGCGTTAGGTGGAACACAAGTTAGGAAATACAAGAACTGGGCTCTGATGTGTATACACACTGAGAACACCTCCTTACATAACTACATGCTACCACATCCTACCTCATTCATGAATAAGGACCTGCTCTGAGGAAGAAAGCAGCTCTCATGGTGAAGGCAGCTGTTGTCTATAGGATCCCCTGACCCGTTTGTGGAGGAATTTTGTATCATAACAGGGTGAAGCTGAAAGGCATGGGCCTAGGCCCACCCCTCCGGGTAAGGGGCAGGGAGGAGGGGGCTAGGAGCCAGGATCCTAACTAGTTTTAGGGGACATTACCATGAAATATCAAGGAAGGTAGAGAAGTTATTTGGCTAAAGCAAGACTCACAAGGGGGACTTGGGATGGGAAGGGGGAAGAGAGGAAAATGACCCCCCCCAACTTTCCACTGCTCCTCCAAGGCATAGAGCAAACAAAGCAGGGGATTTCAGGAAGAGAGAAAACATTCACAGGGCTAAGGCAGTTGAGCACCATTTCTACCAAAGGATCCCTGGGATACTGAGCCAGCAGGCTGGAGAAAAATAAAAATCGATTTTAATTTAAAAAATAAATTTTAAAGTATGTCACAATCAATATTATCTTCAGTTTTCACCATGGAGCAAATGCTGGCACTTTTGGAAAAGTCAGCATTTCCTGTTTGTTACGCACAGTGGCTTTTGCACTAATTACTTTCAATTTTCCTAGCAGGTGCCAAGAATATTTTCTTCATTTAGATTATTCATAGATAAGAAAATGACTAGGAGTGGAAATGAAAGAAAAGCTTGTTTTAGCCTTTCCAATCTATGAATAAAAACAGGTGAGAATAAGCTCTACGAACTAAAGGATAAAAGGGCCAGATATTATATATCTAAAAGATACAAAGATTCCTACTGGGATTTCTAAAGGCACGGAAGTAAGTTATGGAAAAAGTTTATCGTTAAAAATGGGAAACACCTAGTTCATGTACCGAATGAAGTGATCCTTTGGAAAAAGTAGTACGTGTAAGCCTTTAATTACAGTATCATATGCATATACCTATATGCACAAAGAGACTGAGAATTAACCTTAAGTCTCACATGTCTTAATTTTCAAATTACCTAATTGTGCAATACCAATTATATTCTTTTAAAGTAGATTTGTGTATGTCTAATTTTCCAGGTTCTCCTTGTACAGAAAAAGAGAGGGAATAAACACCTTATTCACCTCTACAGGAAAACTGTTCTTGCAAAATCTAAAAGTTGAGTTTGTTTTTGGGGAGTTTTTAATATGCACACTGCAAAAGCAAAATCTTCATCTCATCACTCCTAAACATAACTGTATTGGCTAACTTGCTCGAGGCAAGGAACAAAGACATCTTGCAGTCTGGGACCATGCTGTGGCCACCATATTCTCTATGCTTTCTACAGGAAACAAAAGGGTGGTTGAAATGCAGGGGTAGCCTCAGATACTAATGCTGCAAACCTGATCTAGAAAGCATATCTATTAAGAGAGGAATGCGTGTGGCATTTCTCCAAGAGCAGGCTCTTTGCATAGAAGAAAACAATATCAGACAACTTTATAGTTCAAGAGATACAGAGGTCTGTACGTTTTGAACTCAAGAAGATTTTAAACCAAAATTAAATGGGAGCAACTTGTGTTTAGACAGCCATTGTGGTTCTAAGTTTGCCGAATTTAAAATGTAGGTCAGAATATTACTGTGGATACTGAACCAAATGTTCAGTCTGACTGCATTTAGATAAGGTCTATGAAGCTCACCTATTATTGCTGTAACAAACTTTGACTTTCTGCTACTCTTACTTAGTAGGGGATAAAGGATTTAAAATTTCAGAAGCAATTCTCAGTTCACCAGCTCCTCCTAGTAGCACTGTAAATTTGGATACATTTAAATTTAAGGACCTGTTCAGACCCTGTGAAAGGTACTTGGTACAAATGAGAATCAGCTCTGTCCTATTACCACTTTTTTTTTTTTAAAAGGCCATTCATTTTCCCCCATTGTCAGTAAACTGTTTCGTTTGAGCTAGTGTCAGTCGCTCAGGAGTTTCATCAGATCCTGATAGCCAAATTTCCCTTCAGTCTTGGGATAGCCCCCAAGACTGATACATATTTTGTGAACATATCTTGTTTTTCACAGCAGTCACTAGCATCTAGTCACCTTGCAAGATAATTCTGTCCCTCACTGCAGTACGTATTTCTGTATATCTAGTTTTGAACACTATTCTGGGGAGCAGCTTTCTAACGTGACCATCTGTGCAACTGTACTGACAAAGAAGATGTAGACTGCAAATGTTTTTTGGATGGACAGTATCAAGTGACAGGCTGTTTCTTCCGACCCCATTAGTGAAATCTTACACCCACTGAGGCATAGGCGACTGGTGCCTCCAGTGGCCAGTCAGAAGCACGAGCAGTGTTCCCAGAAGTGCCAGCGGCGCTTCTCCTGGTGCTCCCACTCTCCGGCTGGCACTTATGGGGGGGCACCGGCATTCCCGCCTGCCTGTTGCCTAACCGGGGAGTGCTGGCTGCCAGGGGGCACACCAGTGCTCTCATGGGGTGCATGTGCAGCCCCTACATGTCACCGCTGTACTGAGGGTTACAAAGCCTATGCTTCTGCTGGTCCAGAAGCAAGAAAAACTAGAATCAAAAGGTAGTACACTACCTAATACTATCCAAGAGATCTAAACTGGACAGTTTACTTTTGCCTATTCAATCATACGTGGAGGTTGACAGCATCACCATTCTTACAGACTTTAGAAAGCTAGCAGAGGGAGGGAAGAAGCAGCTGCTTCTGTCCATCTAATCCAGAGGTTCCCAGCCACCAGGCCATGAAGGGCTGGCTACCAAGCCATGGCATGAGCCCCCAGTTCAGACCCCCATTTGCCTGCCTGGGCAAGCAACTTCCACCACCAGCAGTCATGTGTGGGGTTAAAGCTGGACAGTGGGGCAGCCTTGGGGAGGCAGCAGCTCTGTGCACCCCATCCTAATCCCGTACCAGTCCACAGTATAAAAAAGGTTGGGAACCACTGGTCTAATCTATATCTTGTTAGGTGTTCCTGGTAAGTGAGGTCCTATGCCCACAATTACAGCATCTCTACTCTTTTGCTTAAGCCACTGATAACATTTTACCTTCAGTCTGGAAAATTTTGGATAAGCTGTTCTCCACAAGATCCACTTAGAAAGACTACCAGCCTGCACTCCAGTGCACTATGTGATCAGGCTTTCATCAAATTAGAACATGAAAATCCAACGAAACTTTGGAAATTGGCATGGTTCTCAGATCCAAACCCAGGCCCTCCCCCTTTTACTGCACTGCGTAAGAGTCAATTGTGTAAGTTAACATGTGCAAACCCTTTTAGATCACTTTTCTTCTCCTGTCATCCTAAAAGGAAGCGTGCTTTCTATCATGCTCAGAGTAGCTCACAGTAGACTTACGTTTTCTGTCATCTCCACATGCAACTTCAGCAAGGTATCGGAAGTAGTCGCCCTTCATCTTCAGGTAGAAGACTTTGCTCTCTGGATTAGTTGCATTAGCTATTAAATATTTGTCCAACAGCTCCTGAAACAGGAATAAAAGACATTGAAATTTTGCAGGAGTTGCAAAAGAAGACCGAGACTGGTAATAGATAACATGAGCTAAGCACTTCAGGTGAGGAATATTAATAAAAAACAGCCAGAAATCCTTTATCAATGTTTTTTGGTGCATCTTGGAGAGTAAAATGTACTATACAAAGAAGAATATTACAAAGAACTCTTCTTAAAAAGTCTCAACTTGAAGGCATTGTCAACTAAAAAGCTGTTGAAAGCAGGAGTTAGAAAACTGTAGCAGACATTGAATATTTTCAAATTCAGTCATTACAAAACTACAGAAATATGATTTTGTTTTGTAGTTTTCCTAATTAATGTTCATTAGACTGTTATGATCAAACATTTTAGATTGGCTAATTTTCAACTGCCACTGGGATGACGCTGTCCAGTCAGCACGACATCCAGATTCAACCGAAACCTTACATCCCACAGAGTGCTTCTAAGCCTCACACTCCTAAAGCGAACCTCCAAATATAAACCAGTTTTTGCCTACAAAATACAGCAGTAGCCTGAAATAACCAAGTAATTTCCATGTAGTTTTAAAACCTAGGGACAGTTTATGGGCACAAAAATTCAGATTTGGGCTCACATTCTGAACACAGTTATAGTGGACAATATACATTCAGAGTTTAAGACCAGAAGAAGTAATAAGGAAGCAGATCTGACCTCTTGCATACTGCAGGACCCAGGTACTGAGGCCACTAGAACTTCTCTTTATAGAAAGAGCAAAAAAAGGAGTTTTAATCACTTTTTTTTTTTTTTTTTTAAAGTTTAGAAGGGAAGTGCCTAACTTCAAATTTCCAATTCACTTTTTAGGCACATATTTGCATTATGTCATTTTCCAAACAGATTAACAAGCCATCCCTTTCGTGCCTGGTGCTTTCTCTGCATAAAAAGGCATTAATAAGCTTATTAAGCTGAACTCTGTCTTTTTTGATAAGTCAAGATCCTTAAGTTTCACTACAGGGCATTTTCTGTAGCCCTCAAGCCATCTGTGGCTTATTCTGACCTCTTCATTTTTTCAGTGTCCTCTCCAAAAGATGTAGATCCTGAAATGGTATATACATTCTGGTATCAGTTTCACAGGTACCACAGGAAGAAGAGGGAAATCTCTCTCCTCACCATCCCTATTCATACAACCAGAGTACATTAGTTCTTTTGGAAACATCATCCTAAGAGCCTGCATTGAGCCGCTTGTCCAGCTTCAACCCCTGGAGTCTAGACCCTTCTCAGAAAAGTCACCAAATTTCAGAATCCGGTTCCATGTTAAGCAGGTTTGGCAGCAGTCTTTGTTCTTAAACATATAACTCTTTACTTGGTTGTATTAAAACCACAACCTGTTTGAAAAGAGACTACAAGTGAATTGGCCAGAGCACCCCTCAAACAGTACTTGTGACTCCTGGGGGCATGTTATTCAGACCTACCAATTGAAAATATTTGTTTCTTGTAGAGATGTAAAATCTTCCTTTGTTATTTCTGTAATACATATATATCTTCCTGCTCCTTTCTAAACGCAGAACATATGTATTTATTGAATGCTTCTGTGCTCTCTGCAT
Organism: Gavialis gangeticus; assembly: GCF_001723915.1. Taxonomy (NCBI): domain Eukaryota; kingdom Metazoa; phylum Chordata; order Crocodylia; family Gavialidae; genus Gavialis; species Gavialis gangeticus. Next base: position 7,156,288 of record NW_017729028.1, read on the forward strand.
CATTAACCACCTTCTTGGCAGTGGGCCTGCCTGTTACATCATTAGGATTTTTGTTCCTAATACGCTAAAAGTCTGTGACCCTTAGTCTCGTCAGCAATTGCTCCCTCCACCCCTTATACATGTTCTAAACTTCTAATACATATAATCAGAAAACTAAGTTCCTTTCCTTTTCCATCAGCTCTATATTGCTTTTTGCTAATTACTGCTTTCATTTAGTCACCGAGGCACAACAGACCTTGAAATAAGACTGTCCTATGTCTTCAAAACTGAACTCTCCCATACCAGAGTATTTCTGCACAGCAACTTCTGCTCTGGAGACTACAGAGATTAAGCACGTTAGAGAGCCCAGGGCCTGCTGTTGTAGCACCTTGCAGGCTGCATGCAGCCTGCAATCTGGGAAGTCCCCTGTACTCATAGGCAAGAGATTTGAGCTCTAGGCTCACCAAGCCATCAACCCCACAGTATGGCAGCAGCACAACGTTCTAGCAATGAATGCAGATTTTGCTGTAAATCACTCCTAAAGAAGCTACACTACAAGAAGCTTTAATTCCTTCTTCTGATAAACACTGGGATCAGAAACAAGGTTTCCATTATTTTTAAAAAGTTTAATTATTGCAATGAGTAATACTGCACAAGGCTGAAACACCAAAGGAATTACACAAATGATTTTTGCCCCCAAGGGACAGTACTACACATACAGCATCTACCAATTAGTAGTTGCTACTTATATGCTACCCAGGCTTTGAGAGACTACCCTGTGAAGGTTAACGAGCTCCACTATGCCTCTAGATTACTAACATTGTTCAACACAGCAGCCTTGGCCTGAGGACACGAGTTTAGAAATCTACTTCACCCCTGTTCAGCTGCTTTTTAAAAAAGCTGTTATTACAAAAGTTTTCAAAAAGCTGCAAACTGTAGCCAGTTCAAGACTATGCTCGTTATTAACATTTCAATTCAATTGTCAATCCAAATTCATGAAATGGAGACAAACTTGGGAAACATAAGTTTTAAAATTTACACTACAATTGCTTAATAACCTATTTATTAGCCCAAAGATAGAAAATATTCATTTTGCCCTATAGCACAGCTAGTCAAAACAGGCCATTGCAAGTATAGTGAAACTTGCCACTGTCTGCTGCAGTGCCACTAAAATTTACTGTGCAATACAAATAAAGGGTCATGAAGTGCATCTGACAATCTAATGTGTTTGCAGCCATTTTTAAACTGCTGCCTGGAAGGTATTACATGAATATAGGTTTGTTTAGACTATGGAATTTTCCCAGTTTTGCTATAGAGTTACTCTTCAATTTCCATGTACTCTGTGTTTGCTATACAGAGGAAGTACGGCAGACAGCTCCAGACATGCAACCTTCCCTTCAGCGTGATTCATCAAAGGCTCCAACTACTAGATCTTATTACTTGTATGTTACAGAAGTTACTAGACACTGAAGCAAGAGGAGAAAAGAATGAGATATCAGGGCCCCAACATCCTTCCATATGAAAAGACCCTACACATTTCTTTTTTTTTTTTCTCATTAGAAAGAACACTTCAATCAGAGTGGGTTTGATTTAAATTAAATTGATTTAAATCATGATATAAATCACTGTTCAGGAAGCCTCAATTTAAACCACCGTTTTCTACAAGAAGTGGATTCTTGCTGTTTAATATTCTTTCTTCATTTTTCTTGAAACTTTGCACTTTTAGAGGTAAGGGCTTGACACTGTATACAAACTTGCAGAGACACGAGAGGGCTGACAGATAGGTAATCAGGTCTAATCTCTAGGGGTGCACCAATAAAGATTTTTTGGGTCCATACCGATGGCAATTATTAATAAGCCATATTGGCCAATATGGATGTATGCAAACCTGGCAGCTTGGAGAGTAGCATCCAGCTGGTAAGTTTGTTGGGGCAAGTGGGGGGGTGGGGAGGAGCAGGACAGACTGAGGCCCTCACAGTGAGGGAGGAGTGGGGCTTGTGAGGCATGGGATATAGCCACAAGCTGCTTGTCTGGGAGGCTGGTGGCAGCTACTATCAGGGGAGGCATAGGGGGCACATGCTCCCCAAATCTGTGTATGGGGTGAGGGCAGGCTGAGGGCAGAACCAGGCTCCTCCTTGTGGGGGAGGGGAGGCTGGGCCGGGGCTGCACTTGGGGCAGACAGTGGCAGCACTGGGACAGGGGAGTTCGGGGGAGCTATGGCAAATTTGGGGGTGACTGGCACACCCCACAGCCACCCTTCGCAGCGCTGCCACTACACCCCCCAAAGCACAACCGTGGCCGAAACCTCCTGCAGGGAAGAGCCCAGCGCTGACCCTGGCCACAGCCCACTCTTGCCCTGCACACAAATCCAGGGAGCACCCAGTAGTGGGAACCACCTCCCCCTTCCTGGGCCCCCAGATGAGCTGCTCATGGCTCCAGCCTGCACCCCGCCCTGTCCCTGCCCCACTCCCTCCCTTACCACATGGGCCTCAATCTGAATCCCCACAACAGACTTACCGGCTGGCCACAGCTCTCCAAACTGCCCACGCACGTAGCATTTATCAGTGACATTATCAGCCACGTGAGTCAAAAAAAAAAGTCCATTGTTGATAATGACATCAATTTTTCTTTATCGATGTCAATACCATTGCAACGTAGATTATTACACAGTCCGGTGGGTGGAAAATTGGCTTATGGGAGGCACGCAGACAGTGGTTGTGATGGATGGGTCGGTTTCTACCTGGAGAAATGTGGGCAGTGCAGTCCCCCCAAGGCTCTGTCCTGGGACTGGTACTGTTCAATATCTTCATCAGTGACTTGGATGAGGGAGTAGAAGACACCCTGTCCAAGTTTGCAGATGACACCAAACTATGGGGGGAGGTAAACAACTGGCAGGCAGGGTGCGAATCCAGGCAGATCTGGACAGGCTGGGGAAGTAGGTGGAACAGAATAAGATGCAGTTTAACAAAAATAAGTGCCATATGTTGCACCTAGGGAGGAAGAATTATCAGCACTCCTATAGTTTGGGAGGAATCATTCTAAGTAGCACAACTGTGGAAAAGGATCTCAGAGTCGTAGTTGACTCCAAAATGAATACGAGTCACCAATGTGATGAAGTAAAGCTAACCGCACTCTTTCTTGCATAAGTAGGTGCATCACACAGACCTAAGGAGGTGATACTTCCCCTCTATGCGGCATTGGTCAGGCTGCAGCTGGAGTACTGTGCCCAATTTTGGGCACTGCACCTCAGGAGGGATGTAGATAACCTGGAAAGGGTTCAGAGGAAGGCCACCTGTCTGATGGCTCGTGGGGTTTGGGAGAGACCTTGTTTCCCCTAACGCCCCCTGGCGTAACAAGGAATAACGGCCACAAGTTGTTGGAGAGTAGGTTTAGATTAGACATCCGCAAGAACTACTTCACAGTTAGGGCGGCTAGGATCTGGAACCAACTTCCAAGGGAAGTGGTGCTGGCTCCTACCCTGGGGGTCTTTAAGAGGAGGCTTGATGCCTACCTAGCTGGGATCATTTCAGCCCAGTTTCTTTTTTCCTGACCTGGCAGGGGGTCGGACTTGAAGATCTATAAGGTCCCTTCCGACCCTACTTCTATAATTCTATGATAGACCCTTCAGCACTTAAACCATGACAGCAGTAGGGGCTGAAATAAATAGTGATGTTGTTGAATTGGCTTTTGCCTTCTAACAGGTGAAGACTTAGCATAAACAATAATTTTGGGCTTATTATAAGAAATACCACAGTTATATATCGGAGCGTGCATACACACCCACCAATCACAGTAGACACCTACTGCTTTGCATTTCTGACACCTGATATTTCAGTGACAAAGAAGATGACAGAAATGACATTTCAGAAATAATTCCCTAGAACATCTCTTAGTCTCACAAGCCACAGGAACAAGAGATTTTGTCCACCATTCTCAGCAGGAAGACCAAAAAACACGTACATACGTATGTGTATTTTTTTGATAAAATTATGGTAAAATGCATACATGGTGGAAAATCTTAACTAGGCTGCCATGGCACCCAAGCCCACTGCCAGGAAATAAGAGATCACTCCTCTCACCAGGTGCCCAAGTGTCTCACAGAGAAGCCTCACCACAGTTGCTCACCACTCCTCATGTGAAGACAGAAAAGAAAAAAAAAGAAGTGCAAAGTTCAGTGACTTGTTCAAAGTTGCACAGCCAGGATCAAAACCCAGATCCTATAACTCTTTGATCCACCTACTCATATGTTTGTTGAAAAAGTAGGCATATCTATTTCATAATTTGTGGATGACTCATTTAAAAATTTACATTTCAGTGATGGTATGACCAGTAATAGGTTACAGGTGACATGAATGGTAAGCCCTCCCCCCCGTGACTTGTCACAATCTATATACATTAAATAGCTTATTCCAGAGGACAGATCATAGGGGTTGGTACCTCCCCATGTCAAAAGTTTCATTTACAGTCTACAGGAGAAGAAAGCAGATTGAAACAGTGGTCTGAAAGCTTCTGAAGTTGGAACAGGCAATGATACATAAACCCTAAAATGATAATCATTATGACAAAAGGTTATAAATTAAAAAAAATCTTCCACAGTGAATCCGTGTTCAACCAATTTATAATTAAAATGTATACAAAGGAAAATGGAAATCAGTGAATTGTTTGTAATCTATGCCCTCCGTTAATCTGTGCAATTACAGAAGCTAGGGGTGCAGCAATAGAGATTTTTGAGGCCGATACCTGATTTTTAAGGAGGCATATTGGCCGATACCGATCCAATTTCCGATACACAGCTCTTCAACTTGAAGAGCTGCATCCAGCTGGTAAGTCTGGTGTGGTGGAAGGGGAGGAAATGCAGCTGGGGCAGGCTCTGACCAGCCGGGGTGAGGAGGGGCACGAGAGAGCCACAAGAGGCTCATCTGGGGGGTGGCAGGGCATGTGCCCCCTGAATGTGTGGCGCAAGGTGGGCTGCAGCTACGGGCTGGGGCCATGGTGGGTGCAGGATGGATGCGCAACTCGTTGAGTGGGGAGGGGAGGTGGCTCCCACCACTCATCTAGGAGGAAGGGTGTGTGCCCCTGGATCTGCCCAGGTGCGAAAAGCCTGGCTCCAGCCCACCCCATGCAGATGTGGAGGCAGCCCCCCGCACTCCCAAATGAGCAGTGAGAGCAACAGCAGAAGCCACCAGATGAGCACTGGACGAGCTGTGTGCAGCGGCAAGAGCCGCCCCTCCCTTTCCATGTCTGTCCTGAACTTGCCCCGACCGGGCAGCCCCTGCCCCAACCCCACACCCTCCCTCACCATGGGGGACTTGATCTTCACCCCCCACACCCCTTTCACCACACCAGACTTTCCAGCTGCATGCAGCACTCCACACTGCCAGCTCTGCTCTTCACTGCCTATGTGCTTTACGCATGCACAGGCATTTAATCAGACAAATTAAAATCGGGCTGATTTCTAACACAGAAAATTTTCTTTATATTGGTACCAATCTAATATCAAAAACTGTTGCATCAGTGCACCTCTAACAAAAGCTTTAAAACATGAATGGTATCACACATGAAACTCATGCGACTGTCATTTTATTATTCAAGCTGACTAATACACCTTGGTTTACTTACCAAACTGAAGCATTACTGACAGACATTCATATTATGCAGTCTTGTGCCTTCCATGATCTCCACACCTGACAATAAAATCCCACACTACTCATGATGTACACATTAACCACATTTTACAGAAAGCCTAAAGAAATGAGTTGAATACACAAGACCAGTAAATCTGCTAAAGCCAAGATCAGCATTAAGTTCACCTGATTTCTAATCTTATACTCAAACTAGGCAATTCATAAAGAATGAAAGCACTAGAAAATGAAGGCATGTTAGGTGCTTACAAGTACAAAACCATTATACTCCCTAGCAAGAACATGGTACTTCCCCATCAGATGCACTGTGCATGGAATGCTGGTTTCTTGTAGCCTTCCACCTTATTCCTAATCATTAACAATACCATACCTGCCTTCAGCATGGCATCTCCCCTCTTTAATACAACAGGCAAGCTTATCCTACTGTCACATGCCAACACAAGAACACCATGCCCATTCTCCTTCCTTAAGGGATATGTTACAATAGTTGTTTGGTTTGTTTTTTTTTTTATTTAAAAATTGTCAGTTTGAATTTGCCTCAGGGGCTAGCACCTCTAACACACCTTATGCCAGTAAGAGGAGCTGGGATCCTGGCAGAAATCTGCTTGTCCCAAAGCAGAAAATCTCTTTCTTCCCTGAGGCACCTCAGCAGACTGACTCCTTTACATGCCAAATGAAAATGAACTTTCACTTGTCCTTTCTTGCTCTTTTCCCAGCTCTCTGTTCTCTAACTTGAAAACTGTCCCTGCTTTGTATCCTATATTCCTCCCATTCTCAAGCCTGAACACATGATTGCAGTATCAGATCAAGTGCACTAGCTTGAGTGAAAAACAGTAAGATTATAGTCATCACTATGTCCCAATCCTGTGAAGACAAAACATTCATGACTGCAGCCTTATGTCAAATGAACTTTGAAGGGATACTAGCAAAATCATTTCATATACTTTTTACCTGTATTATACACCTTAAACATACAGGTCCCGACCTCTATGCCTCCTGGCTAACAACCACTATTTTATGCCCATCCAGTCTTTTTCATCTGTTTCACTTCACCCTCTTGTTTAATTTGTAATCAGGTCATTCCTCTTATCTAAAGACCTCCGTGCAGATGTCTTATCTTAAAATAGGTTTGGATAGCAAAAAAGCTGCATGCTTGAACTTCACCCCCCAATCAGAACACACACCAGTCAGTTTGCCTCAACTCCATCCAGAAGTGAGAAGCAGGACAAAGATATTTAAATACCTCATGTTGTTTTCTCTTCTGCCAAACTTCAGAAAAAGCTTTTTGGTATTAAGATTCTTGTACTTCAGAATGTGCTAGTATTTTAACAAATCCACCCACCTTAGCAGTTACCTCCCAGAGCCTGGAATAGATGGAAAGGTTTTCCATCTGTGTTATCTTTAGTTTAACTTGGCCACTGATTTCAGTGAGAGAAGCAAAACTATTTTTTAATTCCAGAAATAGCTAGAGGAAAAATGAAGTAATCAGTAATGAGCTGACCCTGTCTATCTGCTGATCATCTAAATACATGAAAACTTAGCCTTATTTCAATGCACCATAGGTTTTGTGCTTGGCTCCCCAAGGATTTTGTAAAGGAGCCAAGTCCATTTCCAAATGTTCTCCATACTATAGCAACTTTCAGAATTGTACACACAGTACGCATATGGGTCCATTGTCTGCAGCACTTGAGTTATTTGATTTCAAGCTAGCAAAGGATGAGCCAGCCACACTGCTGGTCTATATTTACCTCTTCAACCCAAAGTTACTATTTTTGCACTACCAGAAATACAGTGCCTAGTTAAAAAGGCAAAGATTAGTCAGAGGTGCTAAGCGACAAGATGCACTCAACAATCTACTTATAATACAAGCTGTTTAAGTCAGTGTATACATTTCTTATTAGGCAGTCTGCTGGTGTTTAGAATCACTAGTGCAATACAATTATGTCCTGAATGAAATTAAATTTCTCTTGCAGTCAGATACTCAAGTCAAATTGCTTTAATGTAATGCTAGAGATGAAATGACCCAAGTCATTTATACTGACTCAGACAAGAAAATTCTTCACCTCTTCTCCGCACATTTGACCTGAAGATACTATTCTTTAAGTGAACATTTGAGTTTGTAAAAAGCTAGCCAAGGCTACTAAAACTTCAAATTCAGTATGTATTTTATAGGCAAGATCTTGAATCCCTATTGTTTACACTTTGGCAGACAAACTATACAGAAGAAAAGGCTTGTATTATTAGAGCTTCTGAAACCTCAGTATAATCAGCCAGTCCCTGGAAGGCTAGGTAGTGATCAGTTGTCAGTGCATATTTTTGCTCAAGAACCTAATTTCTGCAGTGTTCTTCATCCTCAGAAGAAGTAATAGATTTTTAGCGATCTCATGTTGAAACCAAGACTGAATTATATTGCAAGTGTCACCTCTGACACCCATAACTAAATTCTTAGCTGTTTGACAGTCAGCAAATATTTAAATCTTGAATGCAGGTCTATTTCCCTGCTGCGTACGTCAGAACTGAAGTCCATTTCAAGAGACAGTACTGACTACAGAATTATAAGTTATTGGTATTAGTTTTAAAACTGTTTTTCTAACTATATTCTTATCCTGCAAGTTGGTATTCAATGTCTCGCCCTCTAACCACAAGGACACTATTTAGGACAGAGCAAGTAGTTCCAAGAGTATTTGACAACAATGTAACAAGTATACCAGATATCTAGTTTCAACCTCTTGCAGTCCAAAGTAAACTATAGGACCTGGCAACCAACTCATCCTCTCAAAAATTAGTTAGAATAACATTAACAGTCTGTAGTTCAGTGGTTCCAAAAGGTTTGCTAGCACAGTGGTCAATGTGGATTTAGAGCTCTTCCAGTTATCCATGTATTCACAAATTACTTCATTTTCTTGGTCACCTAGCCAAAACAGTCTGAACGCCAGCTGTCTACTTTTAGGCTGGACCAGGCACTCTGAAGTCCCTGGATGACTGCAACTTTGGTGCATTCTAACATTAAGATGCCACTTCCTCGTCTTCTATTGGAAACGGGATAGAGACCCCAACCTCTAGAATTAAGTGAAGGCGAGGCCATCCTCCCAGGCTGAAGTTCTGTGCAACAATTTATTTTTTTGAAGATATTAAGAGAAGCCAGATCACAGGCCAAATTTAAATACTAAGCTTCTACCACTGCAAGCTTTAGTCAGTTTAGGTATCAACTAAAATTACTTTTCATGTAGTTCCCTTCCAATAGTAGTGATGTGACATTTATAGCAGTTTAAGATGACCTGAAAGTGTGCTGAAGAACCAGTCCTCAGTGGCATGGAAACAGGTGGGATGACTTAATCCATCCTTTCCATCTTGTCCTCGAATGCCTGCACAATTTCAAGAACTGGCAGCCAGTATTTAGGATGGGCCAAGAAGTAAGTATCTGGATTCTCACTTAAGAACGATGCACTGGAAGCTCTGCTTGCATGATGCCTGCCCACATTATTCCCAATTTAAGGCCAGATTAGCCTCATTCAGAATCACTTTATTGGTTACAGTTCTCTTAAACAGTAAGTTAGAAATTATTCAGTCCCAGAATAGCCACCTAAACCAGGAATTAAGAGATATGCAAATATGAGCTCTCCTTACAGTGAGTTTTACCAGAAAAAACTAAAGACCAACTGATAGAAAAACATTCAAGCTTTACAGAAGAGTCCTCAAGAGGATCCAGTTTCTGCTTAGCAATATGAAACAGACTCTTCAAAATAGTATTTTTAGTTTTGGTAAGTAACTGGATTCCATTACTTCTGCTAGGGAACCATACAATGGAGTGGAGATTTTTCAAAAAGGTTTCCTGATATCAAACATTTATTTTAATTTCATCCCAGCACTTGTACCATGCCAGCTTTTGTCACACCCTCCATGATTATTTTTATTCTTCAAAGATTTGAAAAAAAAAATCATGCTCCTCTTGGTAATTAAAGCTAAATTACACACAAAGTTCTCTCTTCAGACTCATGAACTCTTTCCATCTGCCATAAAATGCCAAGAAATGAACTGCTGAGGTCTTGCAAGGGCATAAGAGTTTAAACTAAACTGTCACTTCAAAAAAGGTTTTTACTCTTTAGTGGTAGAATTAGCTCATGAAATAGTGACTCAGCTTACACTGAACAAGACTGTACTGATTTAAATAAAAGGCATTTTTAAAACCATTTTATTTAAAGTTAATGCACAAAGCTGTGTGGCTACTTTTGTTAAACTATGCATATTTTAATTTCACTTAAATCAAACCTTAAACTGTAGAACTGGGCTGAAATTACTGAATGGAATTCAGTAAGTATTGTATTTGCGATAGAACAAACACATGCATAAATACAGACCAGGAAACAAACCAGGTAGGCCACAGTGCTACAGGAAAAAAAACAACTTGGTTATAGTGGTCCATAAGCCAAGAATGTGCTCATATTACATAAAAAGCAATAGTATACTGGGTTGTACTAACAGGACTATCACTTACAAGTCAAGGGAAGTGATTTTTTCTGCTCTATTTGGCATAGGTGAGGCCTCATCTAGAGCACTGTGTCCAGTTTGGGACACTGCTCTCTGCTGAACTCCTTTTCATTTACAAACGTCTTTATTGGAGAGCAATAAAGTGAGAGCTCTAAAAAACACGACCTATGAGAAAAAGCTGAACACTTGGGATTATTTAGTCCAGAGAAGAGAAGACTGAGGGAAGATCTGATGCACAGAGGGTGCATCTCCGTGTGCTTTAATGCACAGTAGCCTATTTTACTGTGCATTAAAGCATCATGTAAAAAATAGTGCAATTATACTACTGCACAGTACAATAGGCCACTGCACATTAAGCATCACTTAAAAAGTGCGCTTTCAGTACTGCACATTAGGGCATCTTAATGAACATTTATTTAGTACCTCACACTGGAGGTACTAAATTTAATGCACATTAGGAAAAATGCATTAATGCATGTGTAGAAGCGGCAAAAGAATGCTTAAACAGGGTGGTAACAGAGATTATACTCTCTGGTTGCAGGCAGAAACTGAAAGGAGCAATGGCTTTAAATTGCAAAATAGTAAAATTTAAGTTAGAGTATTAGGAAGATTCTCACCATAGGGGTGCTTAGCATTAAAACAGATTACCTAGAACGGTTGCAGAATCTTAGAATTTTAAGAAGAAGTTAGACACACATTTATTTGGAATAGTTTAGATCAGAAGTTAACAACCTATGACATGTGGGCCAGATCCACCCCACAGATATGAGACTTGAGCGGAAGGGGCTTCAGCTGCCCACCCACCTCTGACTTGAATTAGGTCAATCTGGCCCACAGCCTTAATGGCAACAGCTGATTTAGACAGGGATTATCCTACCTTGACCAGGGTGCTGGTCTACATAACCTCCTGAGGTCCCTTCCATCCCCATTTTCTAGTATTCAAAATAATTAAGTCTCTCAAGAAAGATAGTGTATACATAGATAATTAGATGAAAGACTGAAAAACTAAACAAATAAGGTTTTACAAAAATCTAAGTAACCTTCTCAAATCAGCTCAGTTTTGAGACTGCAAGGCTAAATGTAGTATTTCTGTAGCAGCATGTGCGCGCAGGACTTTCAACAAGATTAACTCCTGCACTAATGTGTACCAAAATAATGGCTGACCCAACATAGCGTGTGACCTGAAGTTAGCTGTGAAAATAAGGATCATGCAAGAGAGACATCTAGCCAGTAACTACCCCTCCCTGTATCAAAAAAACCAAAAAAAACTCCCAAAGACAACAGGAACAGCTTCCTAACATTATGATGAAAATATACACAGCTTGCTGGCATACAACTCTGTACAGGCTAGTTTACAATAACATAATTTGTCTTAAGTACTGAAGTAACAACAGGTGTAAACAGCCCCTTGGTTTAACCCAAAAGGATGTGCTGACAGGAAACTCGCTGTCACCACTGTCCAGGCTTCAAATGGTAGACAACCCATTTCCAGTCTTTTGCTATAGTAGGTAGAGCTTTTTTTGGAAGGCTCCTCTAGTCATTAATTTATTATACCAGCAAGTTTGAAAGGACTATTGAAACAATGTCTAAATTGAAGTTCAGAAGGGTTTTTAGAAGACCATAAGTTAATGTCATCTACAAACCCTGGGTATGAATGTTTCAGGCTTAAATTTATTTGGAAAAAAAAAAGAAAAGAAAAACTGCTTCCATGATATTATAACTAAATGATTCTATATTCACTATGGAAGTCTTCATCCACAGTTCCTTTATGAACACAGAGTATCCTGCAACAGGCTCTTTAACTTTACAGAAGTAGATTAAGTAAAATGCTTGAAGAAATAAGGATTATTCATTCATTCATTCAGAGGAACTCTCAGGAAGACACCATCTTGGTTTGTGAAAAATCAGCTTTACTAGACAGACATCTGAACACTGTATCACTAGCTAATAATATTGCTAGAAAAATTCAGATCAGTATTGCTGAAAGCTCAATGCACTAAATCTATGGCTACAAAAAAGGAAGTTAAGATGTACAGAAAATGAGGCAAAAGGCAGATTTCCATATGAACTAGATTAGATCAATCTATTCAGCAAATGTGGACATATGCAAGGCGTATGGAATATCTAGATGACACTTCTATTTACCACTAGCCAGCCACCAATAAATCAAAAGGTGAATTCACTTTTAGACAATACACAACTAGGATCAGAAAGTCCCACTGACAGCAACAGCAAAGAATTCAAAAAGAGGAAGCATTTACACACATGAAAAATGCAATTACATGAGACAGGAGTGTTTGAAGGAACTACTATAATAGAAAATATAATTAAAAATAAATAACCTATTACCTTCATCTGAAAAAGATCTGTATATTGATCAATATTGGACACAGGATACCTGACCTATTTGAACCTCTGATACAGTATGGACGTTTATGTTCTGCCTCAGTGATGCCATTTGAAAAGGTTCAATGGCCTAATTGAGTGCCTTTGTGGAAATATCCAGTATTAATATGTTTAGTTTAATTCTTGAAAGCTACTTATTTCAAATTAGTTCTTCAACACAGATCTTAAAAAATCCTATTTATGTTATATGTCAGGGCATCTTGTGAAGCTATATTTGACAATTTATGCTCACTTAAGTGATCAGCTATGCAAGTCAAAATGCCATTTGTTGAAATGCTAATGATTTTTTTTGGTTACCATTATCCAAAATTTTTCTAAATACCATTCATGCAAAGAAGAATTTTCTCCCCAGTCTACCATTGCCTTAAAAAGATGCATAAACTGATGGGCACCACAGACCAAGCAAGGATTTCATGATCACGCTTATTTGCCCTTGTTGGCTTAACCATCCGGTTTAAATGCCTACTTTGTAGAGGTGCACCAATATATTGGTCACATATCAGATTGGCACCAATAACAGGAAAATTAACATTTCTGGCACTCAACTTTTTTTGGCTGATGTCACTGTTAAATGCCATGTGCATGTGTGCAGCTGCAGCATGCATGCGGCCAGGAATGCAACCCAGCAGCTTGGAGAGCAGCCACCTGCTGCTAAGTCTGTGGGAGGGAGGGGCTATAAGTGGGAGATTGAGGCCCCCACAGTGAGGGAGGAGGGAGGCAGGGGCAGGCCCTGCCCAACCAAGGTGGTGAATAGGACCCCAGGTCTGGGAGTGGGATAGAGCCACAGGCAGCTCGTCCAGGGGGTGTGGAGGGGTGGGGAAGGAGGTGGTTCTCTGCCACTGCGTGCATGCCTGGCAGAGGCATGGAGGGCATGTGCACCCCATCAGATTTGTATGTGGGGTGAAGGCAGGCTGCCTGTTGTGGGCTCAGGGCCCGGGGCTGTACCAGCCTCTTCCCAACAGGGGGCTGGGCCGGCACTGGGAGGGGTGGCTATAGTCCCCCAAGCCTCCCTGGTGCTGCCTCCGCTCAGGGCACTAGGGCTTCAAAGGCAAATGTAGCAGAACAAAGTGCCCTAAGCAGGGGTGGTGCTAGGGGGAGTTTGGGGGGCTATATAGCCCCCCCAACCTCCATAGCCACCCCTCAGCACTGCCACCCCACACAGCTGAGCCCACAGACCCCCGCTGGGAAGAAATTTGCACAGCTCCTGGCCTCAAGACACTGTGGGTAGCCTGCCCTCGCTTTGCAAACACACATGCCCCCCCGTCGCCCCGACTATGTGCCAAGCGGCAGGGAGTCACCCCCTCCTCCCCACCCCC
>NW_017729028.1:7175118-7180903 GCF_001723915.1 Gavialis gangeticus
AGGCCTTGCCAACCCCCGATTTGGGAGACTGTCTGGACCCCTCCACAGACTTACCAGCAGAGAACTGCTCTCCACATTCCTGTAAATTGGCTATTGGATTGGTATTGGCCAATATGGCCGATTAATAATCGGGTATTCGTATTGGCCAAGAAAGTCTTTATCGGTGCATTCCTACTACTTTGAGAATGCTGCTTTAATATGATAGTACACAAAGCTTTGGAAGCCATAATTTTGTCTATGCCATGGCTCCTAATACTGGTTCAGCTAAATAGGTAGAACTCTTTTTACTTCGCAGTTCTTTCATATGACCAGATTTAACAAGATGTCACTTTTGCCAATTCTAAGTAGCCTTGAGAGACTGGTTTTATGAAGCAAAGCCATGAGTACAGGCAGGCCTTCTAGTGACTATTTCCTGGTAAGCCAGTTTCCTGTTTTCCTCACAAAAGAAAGGTAGTCCTTTGCTCTCTTCTCAACTTCATACCAAGACTAATTCAGATTTCCATAGAGGTCAGGATTATTAAAAATTTGCCTCCCCCACAAATAACCTCAAAACAGAAAACTGCTGTGCTCCTTAGGCATCACTAAGCCCATCATGTTTTACCCAAGAAATTTAGGGGTTCAGTTTGAAACAGGATACAGCAGCACAAGATGCTCAAACTACTTCTGATGTGGTAATGCATAACTGTTATTTTACACCCCCCCCCCATAAGCACTGAAATGTTTTTCTGATATAACATGCCCTTACCTTATGCACAGAAAGAATCTAGTTCAACATATTCAATTCAATTTGGGCAGCCAGATAACATTCCACATATCTCCTCATGTTTGTTCTTGTGACATTTTTGTAGTTCCTCTAGAACCACATACAACTGTGAAGCTCCGACTACCAGAGTTTAACCTTGCTCAATCCAACCATCAGCTCAGAGGTTGCACAACAAGATTGAAGTTTAGGCACTAACACAGAAGCAACAAATTTCTCCTATCTGAAAATGTTCTATTTGGGTCTTCAAGGAAAACATGGAATTCCACAGTTAATTTACTTAGACTCCTCAGACTAGAAATCCCGCAAAGCAAGCTGGACCAATTTTTAAGATATAATGCTCTCTTTTGACCAACTTTATATTCAGCTGCAAAACGAAACGCATTACCAATACACTTCCCCGATCAAGTAGAAATGAAAATTTCAGATGGGATCACAAATCTTTCTTCTCCTTCTGAGTTCAGTATCTCCAAAAGCTTGAATAACTGGGCGAAGTTAACCAATAGCAAAATAGAAATAAGTTTCAAGAATTCCAGTGGTAGGAAACCAAAAATGAGTCCTATAACAAAAGTATCGACCTTACCATGGAGAGTTTTGTTTCATAGATGGTCATTTTTTTCCTTCCTAATTTAAGTATTTCTTCAGCCAAATTTTCAAGTAACCCTGGCAGTTTTGAAAAGAAAGTCATACAACAATTAGCAAAGATTGTGACTATTCTGATTTAGAAAATAAGTACAGTTTTTCAGACCTCCCACTGACATGCAAGCATACACACAATTCAAGTCTTCCGATGTGTTTGTTTTCAAGTTATGTCTAGACATCATAGAATTTGATTTCCAGAGAGTTAAATCACACCAATGAGAAAAGAATGCTCAGTCAGACCAAATAAGACAGAGAGAAATCATTTCTGAGCAAGAGAAAAGTTAAAGCAACTTTATAAAACTCACTGAAGAACCTGTTACAAAGAAGTGAAATGAGGATTTCTGTTGAAAGTCTATTCCAGAGGTTCACAAGCTTTTTTAGCCTCAAGGTACCTGAGGCACCCCTTGGAAAGTGCCAGCTCTTAGTTTTCACTCACTTTTAGACTACAGAAAAATAGAACAATTTTTTTGTTGCAAAGAACTCCAGAGAGACCACAACAAGTCAGGATGGTTTTGACAGTATGGCTTCCTGTTTGAAATCTCTAGGTTTGTTCTGTGAAACATGTCTGTACACCTAACAGAGCTAACATTGGATGCCATCCTGTGGCACCCTTGAAAAGGGCTTCAAAGAACCCCAGGTATATTATATGCATGGTAAGGCTGTTGTCAGTCCTGTAAGACTTCAGGAACCAAAAATGCAAATGTTCGATACCAAATGCCATTACATACAGTACCCAACTCATTTTCACTGAAAACATAATACCTTTGATAGGTTGTTTGTTTGCTTTTTAATACAAGATCAGGACTAGAAACTTTCCATTCTTAGAAATCTAAGTTCTGAAGTGTACCATTACAATAACCCATTCATCTACAGAGTGAAGGGGGGAGGGGGGGGAAAACGGACAACAAGAAAAAAGTCTTAAAAACAAAAGCCTGGAAACAAAGACTAAATACAGACTCAACACTGCAAAATAATTTTTAGTTTGGTAATCAAGTAAATGTAAGTGCCAATACTTACACAGTACACTGGCCCCGGTATAAAAACTGCAGTCCTAACAGCTGAGGTGAAGCCTGCTTTTCTTTTACCTGCCCATTTTCTCCCTCCTTCCTTACCACTCATTATATTGCATAATACATCTGCTTTGAGTAATTAAGATTCACAGCAAAGGCTGACAGAAATGAAGATGAAAAGAAGCATGCAAGAGCCTGCAAGAGCAGTTATGTCTAGGCATAAAGTACAGTACCACAGGCCCTGCCCTAAAATTCTTAGTTCACTATATATATGTTGGCATCACTTCTGTGGTTGTCCCGAGACCATCATGGAGACACGAACACCACCCACTTAGTTCCACCGCTTACATATAGTTCTTGCTGAAAAATGCTGTGTAGCTTTTGGCATAGGGTCCATGATACTCTAAGGATATCAGGTCTCAGGCAAATGTGCCCAGCACCAGCATAAAGACAACCATATATGGAGCATAAGCTTGCTTCTTGGCAGCAGTATTGGGACAGCCACAGAAGTGATCTAGACATACCCTATATACTCTCTCATCTCAGGGTACTTCTGTTGCTGAGAACTGCCGGGCATTTAATTAAGCAGTATAAGTAAGGTTATAACAGACCTCTGACCAATATATAATGGCCTCTAACAAAAATATAATTGATCATAGCCCACAAGAGGGTGAGGTAGTAGCCACCATTTTAACCTGGTAAGAAATCAGGTCAGTCTTCACATAAGCAACATGAACACCAGATGAAAACTGGGGAACAGAAAGAAAAAGGGGAAAAAGAAGAGGCAAAGCTATATACAGGCAGTCCTTGACTTACAACGTTTCACACTTACAACCTTTATAAATTGACACCCTGTTTCAACTTTGACACCAGTTTCGACTTTACAACGCTTAATCCTATGCAATGCCACGCCACCAAACAAGTTTGCTGCATCACCCATTTTCCTGGAGAACATCTGTCCAAACTTCCTTGGACACTTTCTTTAAGAAAGCAGACAAGACTTCTGAGAAGTCTCTAGCCAAGAACCCTTCAAAAAGTCCAACCAAGAGCTCGTCAAAAAGTCTAGCAAATCACCTCAAAGTCGCCTTTCCAAATCAATGATTGCTATTTACAATATAAATACATAAATGCAGCTACATTACTCATCTAAAAATTGATTGGAGTACAACATTCTGGGTTATTTTTGGTGAAAATAGGGTATTGGGCCTTGGTTCAGGAACCAATCCCCCTTTTATAATATTAGTTCTTATGGGAAACTTAGTTTCGAATTATGTTTCCACTTAAGAGGCAGCTATCAGGAACCAATTGTGTGTCAACAAGTCTGAGGACTGCCTGTATCTGTTCTTCACTGCATGACTGATTAACAGAAGTTAAATTTAACCAGTCTTGCAAATTGTAATAGACGAATAGCATAAGCATGCAATCAACTTGAAAGGTAGCTATTTTCAAATATCTAAGAAGTGCAGAGAATTCTCTCTCAGTCCCAAGGCTATGTACTTAAACAAAGCCTGTGTGCTTACCAAACTCAATATAAATAATGTTAATTAACTATAGAACAGTTTGGGCTGTACTTTTAATACCACATTAAGGTTCCTCACCTTGTTTCTGGGAGGGCCTTACCCATCTAATAGAAGCACTGAAATTTAATTGACTAGATTTTGCCAAAGTCATTTCAGAAGCCTTACAAAGTAGACAGTGGGGCCAACTGAGTTCCTATAAATTTAAGCAGCACTTAACAAGCACCAGTTATCTGCACAACAGTTGCAAAATAAGTAGTTGGTAACAGAATGGGACCAGCACTGTGTTGGGCAATTAAGTGAATTATGCATTTACCAGGATGCATAAATAAGTGGAGCAAGTTGTAGTCTGAGGTACTACACCTTCCTGAGGCTGTCATTCACTTACAGCCTCCTCCCCTCACCCTCAAAAAAACCCAACCAACTAAACAAACCCTCTTTCCTCTTCCTAGCTGAAAAACCCAAACAAACTGGAAACAAAACTTACCACACACACAGAGTTAATCAAATGCAAAAAGTAAAAAGTACATACAAAAAAAAAATTACATACGAGAAAAAAATCTTTTAGACTATTTTAGATTTGATAATGTCCTTCAAAGGTTGAAATATTTAGAACCTGCAGTTGATAAAAGGTATCACGGGAAAGCCTGCAGTACTATAAAGATTTCCCCACACACTTCCAAAAATCCTGAAGCTGTAAATCAAATCTGACACCAAGTGACCAGAAGGTTTTCGGCAACCATTGTGATTTATGCTCTGCTGCACAAAACAGCATGATTGGAAGGAATTTCATTTTTGAAGAACATGAAGCCACTAGGCAACAGGATGAAGCAACACTCATATGCCAGAGCTCACAGCACGCAATTTAAATTTTACTCTACCTATTTTTATAGTGCATAGGAAGACTGTTATTTGTATACACTGTGAGCTAGTTCACCAAAATGAAATAGTTTAAACTAAATTCTATTTATTCCTCAAATATCTTGATTTAAAAGAGATACACGCACTGGATTAAAATTTCCATTTCTAATCCAGAGATGATGGGCATGGGAGATTTTCCAAAGCACTTAAGTGATTTAGAATTTGTGCTCCTTAATCACTTAAGTGCCTTTGAAAATGCCATACTTTGTTCTCTATTTTCTGAGTACAGCTGAATGAAGAGGTAAGTACTTCAGTACTTTACTGAAAGTTGTGGGTAACTATTTGGAAACTGCCATAAAGACTGACCACCTTGTTATCAATTAAAATTCACCTCAGTAAAACTGTATCTTTTTATGACCCAGAACCAGGCAAAGGGCCATATGTATCCCTCTGATGCATATGAATGACTTGTGAAGAGATTACATTAAAATTAAATTCTAAATTAAACCTTGCCATCAGCTACACAGTACTGGAAGTGTCTGAATCAGTTATATTTTAAACCTGGAAAGTGCACAGTAAATGTTGTTCTGTCTCTTGGCCATCCTAGAATGACCTAAAAAATTAAAGTTTATTTTCTACATACAGGGACTTTTTACCATCTTTAACTTTGCCTGAGCCTGATGAAGGGTGTGATAGCCCGAAAGCTTGCAGAAAAACAATTTTTTTATTTATTTTTTTTTTTGCAATTTCTCAGTTGGTATAAAAGGAATAATCTGAACCAAGAGTTCTAGATTTTTGCAAAGTCATCCAGGAGCACTCTTTAAAGTAGTAACAACAACAACAGAAAGAATGGCAGGCCCACTATCATGGCATTTCAGTTAGCAATTAATCAATCTAGAAATCCTGCTAACTGTTTTGAAGTGCAGATTCATAGAACATCTCACAACTTCATTTTCAGAAAGCCGTGCCATACAGTAAAAAAAAAAAAAAAAAAA
>NW_017729028.1:7180986-7183881 GCF_001723915.1 Gavialis gangeticus
AAATAAAAAAAAAAAAAAAAAAAAGCTTGTTTTTTTAAGTCTTTTTTTAAATCTGTTTGTTAGCAACATGACTAACAGCAGCCACATGCTCCACCCAACATATATCCACCCTTGTTAAATGAGAACACTGGAGACTGAGAAGCAACCTTTCCACATTAATTGCCAGCAGTGATTTTGCTTAACCATTTTATACATCAAGAAACAACTAAAAGAGTAATATTGTGCTGATACTTTACTATTTGAGATTTAGCTACAATTCCTACCCTGGTAATAGTCTATGGATGAATTTACTTTTAAACAAATTAAAATTTCGGTTTGCAGAGGGCAGCTCATAAGAGCACGTTTTGCTGCTGCTCTATTTAAAGTGTAAGCACTGGAAAAAATTCTCTTTACAATGACAGTTTCAATCTCTCTGTTGCTGACTCATGGAGCAGAGCAGTGGCAGACAAGAAGAAAGGGAAAGAGGAACAGAATGGGCACTGCAGATGGTGTTGGGAGGGAAAGCAGCAGTTTCAGTTCATGCAGTAGAAAGCAGACACCCCCTCCCACTACAGGAAGATGCATATCTTTGATTGTGGAACAGGAAAAGCATGCCACTTCATAGGTTTCAGTCTTCCCTACTTCCTGCAGTCTTATGGGCCCTGTGAGAGCACGCAGCTGCCAGCCAAGCCTCAGCTGAGTGCAGCAAGAAACAAAGTGCAGCAATAGTGGGGTAAGCTCAGCCACAGCAGGTAAGATTGTTCCCCCCCATATTAGGAGTTTCATTAGTGTTGCTACACCAATTGCTGGTCACCGGTTGCCAAAACTGGAGTAATTTTAGCCTGCAAGGGCTAAAATGGCTCGCTGCTACTCACTTCTAGAGCAACCCAAACTCCTAAGAGCAGCAGAGTGTCTTCTGTTAATATGACATAGCAACTAGGACACTGAAACAGTTTAAAACACATATAACCTCCTCTTGAGAATTCAGTTTGACAGAAGCAGGCATGAGGGACATTTTGAGAAGTCTGAAAAAATGGTTGTGTGCACAAGTCCCAAGAAACTGATGGCTAGCTAGACCAGTTCACAGAGAGGAAGATAAAAACCAAGAGGAACCCTAGTAGTACAAATGTTGGCAACACGACACTATTCAGATTGGAATTGTGTCACATGAAACAAGAATCAGTCAAAACCCATGCTTCACATGAGTTTTGATATTATATATATTAAAAAAAAAAAGAGGTAAAGATTTAACAAGTTTAACTATGCCTATAATTGCAAAAGATGAAATTATTAGCTTGGCATCTGAAGAATGCTTCCTGGCATTAGAATTTTCTTCCTGAATTACATTTGGTCTAAGAGGAAGTGCAGACTAAAGCACACGGATATTTTCAGGACAATCTAGAAATGGGCAACTTGTCAGTGAACTGGAACTCCTGACTTAATTTGATTTTCAATTATTATTGAGATGGTTAGCTTTATAGGTCTCCTAGCACTATGTAGGAAGTGTTAATCATTTATTAAATAGTAATTTTTTTCCATCATTTCTAAGAATTTGCTAATCACCTCTTCCTGTCCTAACATACCTACGGTACTAGCTGCTATTATTTTAGTGCTAATGAAGTGGTCAAGGTTATCTGCTAAAAACTCTAAACTGCATTACACATCTAGTTTTCTGCAGCCAGAACTTACATTGATCATGTATGACAGGGCGGTGCACCTTCCGCACTGCTGACACAAATTCATCCCCTACCACAATGCAGCACATTAGCACCATCTCAAAAAAAAAAAAAAGTCTAGTGCACTGTTCAAGGAGCCAGACAGCTATTCCTGTCATCTGTACACTCATGCATAGCCTCTTAGGCTCCAGACCCTTTCAACTTCCACATTATTCCACTATTACTGCATCCATGGAACACAAAGCAATGCCTGCACTGCCACTTTTCTGCAGATTTGCATTTATGTCTTCAGTTAAGAAGCTGTGTGCCACGTATCACGTATTTTACTTCAAGATCTCCCCCACAAAGCAGTCATGCTTCATTTAAGTCTTCTACTTTTCCATCTCTTTTCCATAACTGCCAGTGCAGCACCCTGCAGCAGTTCGGGTACCACACCCAGCCTTCCGGGTGCTCATAGACTATCAACCCCATACCAAAAGGGGAAGGAGAACAGTTTCCCCATCTTCTTTTCCCCACCCAGAAGATTACCGATACAAAGGCACAGGCACACCTAAGCTCCAATCCCCCTGCGATCCCTGAACTACCTGATCCAATGTCTCACATGTGGCTCTCACAAACCACCCCCCACACACGTGTCACAGTGCAATGCAGCTCATTTCCCCTCCTCACACTTCACCCCTGGGCCTGACTGGCTTGCTGCATTGTTCAGGCGGCCCCCCCCCAGCACATGGCACCTATCCCTGGACCCCGCCTCCCCCAGCTGGAAGCAAGTGATGCCCCTGACTCACCAGCACGGTGGTGCAGATGGACCGGAGCTCGGCCTCCACCTTCTCCCGATAGTCCTTGATGAGCTGCATCTTCTTGTCACTGGTGTCCGTCTTCTGCTCGATGCTGGAGATGACCCTCCAGGCTGAGCGCCGCCCGCCCACCACATTCTTGTAGGCCACAGACAGCAGGTTGCGCTCCTCGTTGGACAGCTCGGCGCCCTGCTCAGTCACCGACTTCATGCAGGTGGCCATGTCATCATAGCGCTCGGCCTGCTCGGCCAGCTTGGCTTTCTGGATCAAGTCGGTCTTGTCCATGGTGGCGGGCGGGTGGATAGGTGGGTGGGCAGGGGCGAGGGGGCCTCAGCTACGACACCGTCCGCGGGACAACGCGCCTCAGCACCTGCGAGGGAAGGCGCGGGTTAGGCGGGGCGGGAAGCCGGGCCCCTCCCTCCCCGCCCGCCCCTCCCTGTCCC
>NW_017729028.1:7184309-7184539 GCF_001723915.1 Gavialis gangeticus
GAGGGTAATCTGGGAGACAGTGATCATGAGATGATAGAATTCACTATTCGTTGTAGGGTGGGGAAGTCAGCCAGGAGGGCAGAGGCTCTTGACTTCAGGAAGGATGACTTCAATGAGATCCAGGGTGAGCTGACGTCACTGTCGCCATGGTGATGCTGCTACAACCCCCTCCTGCCTCCCTGGCAGCCGGCGCGGGTCGCGGCACGAGACGGGCGGGGGCGCGGCCGGGG
>NW_017729028.1:7184576-7201905 GCF_001723915.1 Gavialis gangeticus
CGCGGGGGGTGCAGGGTGCAGTACAGGGAGGCCGGCTCCGGCAGGGCGGGTGCTGGGCGCACAGCGGGAAAGGGTGGGCAGGAGCGGTTAAAGAGTCATAATTTGGTCTGGAAGAGACCAGCCGTTCTCCACATTTTTTGTACCAGGACCCATTGGCAAACAGCGATGGGCAGTGCCGACCCGCGCCGCCCAGTGTGTGGGGTAGGGGGACCCCAAGCAGCCTCTTGCAGCTGGAGCTCTGCCAGAGAAACGCCGCGGTTTCCCACGTTTTTGAAGGAGAATCCATTTTTTTTAAATTGTTCCCGACCCTTTCACATATTCCTGGGACCAGGCTGATAAATGCTGGTCTAGTGCAGGGCCAGCCCCAATTGTCTCATCCCAGGCAAGGCTTTGTCAAGCCGAGTCTTCAAAACCGTCAAGGATGGAGACTCCACCACCTCGCTGGAGAACCTGTTCCAGTGCTTCACCAGCCTCCTCATGAGAAAATTCATCCTAACATCTAACCTAAACTTCCCTTGCTGCAACTTGAGACCGTTGCTCCTTGTTCTGTCATCTGCCACCACTGAGAGCAGTCCAGCTCTATCCCCTTTGGAAACCCTCCTTCAGGTAGTTGAAGGCTGCTATTAAATCCACCCCGTATTTATAAACTATTAAATCTTCTGCAGACTAAATAAACCCAGTTCCCTCAGCCTCTCCTCAAAAGTTATGTGCCCCAGGCCCCTCACCATTTTTGTTGCCCCCCACTAGACTCTTTCTAATTTGTCCACATTGTTTCTGTAGTGAGGGGCCCAAAACTGAACACTACTCCAGATGTGGCCTCACCAGTGCTGAATACAGGGGAATAATCACTTCCTTTGACCTAATGGAAACACCTACTAATGCAGCTGACTATGCCATTAGCGTTCTTGGCAACAAGGGCACACTGCTGGCTCATATTCAGCTTCTTGTTCACTGTAACCCCCAGGTCCTTTCTGCAGAGCTCCTGTCCACCCAGTCAGCCCCCAGCCTGTATCAGTGCATGGGATTTTTCCATCCTAAGTGCAGGACTAGGTACTTGTCCTTATTGGACTTTGTGAAATTTATTTTAGTCCAATACTCTAATTTTTCTAGGTCTCGCTGAAGCCTAGCCCACCCACTGGCAGATTCCACGTAGCTGTAAGGAACCTCACCCTCTTTAGATCCTGGCCCCACTCTGGGATGTGGCAGCTATGGGCAAGACTGAGTGAAGCTGTTTAGGTCTTTCAGGTGTTTTAGGAAGGATGAGACTTATGTGGATAGGTTTATCCTTCTCTTTTGAGCAAGGGAAGAGACCCACACAGTAAATGGAGACAAGCAGACTGTGCTTTAAGTGCCAGGCTGGGCCAGCAGTCATCCCATTTCAAGTAGTACAGGGATGATCATATTAGTTAAAACACCAGCTTGTGGGGAGGGTGAGATACTCAGGATGGATGGAGTTTGGCCCTGTTCATGGAGTCTGTCTGGAGGGAGAGAGGTTTCCTGCAAGTCAAGATTACGAAAGGCTGGAAAAGGGATGGGAGAAATTCTTCCATTCTTACATAATGACAGGAACTGGAAGAGTTATTTTCTATCTGCTGACTAGGAGACAGGAATTACTAGGCCAGAAGAGCCTTTAACTACCTCAGCTGAATTCCTTCAGGGGCCGTTCTAGGATGGCCAAGAAGATGGAGCAACATTTACTGTGCACTGGGGATAAAGAGGATGGGTGACAGAGGGCCTGGTTGTATTGATTTAGGGTTCTTTGATCCCAGTGGTAATGGGCTAGGGAAGACAGGGCAGAAAGAAGTCCTGCATTTGGCTTGAGTAAGAATCAAAATCTTTAATCTTTATTCTATGGGTTTCACTTGGAATTAATATTCAAGAGGTTGCCAGGATCAGTAGATAAAGACTGGAATTTCAGGCTCATACACTTAAGTCAAGAGTAATAAAGTGTCATCCATCCATAGTTTAATTATGGCAGCTCATGCCCCCAGTCTTGCATATATGTTATAAAATACAACTGGGTGTCCCTGATGGACCTGCTTTGCATAGTTGGTTCTAGAAACAGTTATCTATGTTAGCCTGAAGTCAAGTAGAAAGCAGGCTAGATTTGTACCTTAGGGTGTGTACAGAAGTGCTCCATATAGGTTTTAATTTAAAGCACTTTTTATAGCACTATAAAGTTACAGCACTGTTAAACATGACAGAAGTATAGTGTTGGGGAGGTGGGGCTCTGAGCTTCCTGGGGCTTTTCCACTAGTCAGAAATTTGACCAGAGTACAGAAGTTATTTAAAGCGCTGTAGGTTGCTAAAGTGCTGTAAAATACTGTGCTTCAAATTTAATATCTCATTTAACAAGGGTTAATTTAAAGGGCTCTACCTATTTTTAAAGTGCTGTAAAGCCATGCACTGCTGTTAAGTCACAACAGTAAAGCTCTTTAAATGGTAAAAAAGCAACTTCTGAACATGTCCTTATAGACTAACCAAAGAGCTATGTCTATATAGACATATCTTTCTTTGGTTAGTCTATAAGATGCAAATCTACTTTACCTTCTTACAGCTGATTCTAGACAGGCATTTGGTATAGCATGATCCTAAGATGGAGAGGTAAGGAGACAATGTAGTTATGCTTTATCATCTTATTCAAAATAAAGGAGGGCTTCCAATCTACACCAAGGTGGTGCAAATACATGCTTGCAGGCCCAGGGACTAATTACCCTGGTCAGTGCTTTGCAAAGTTGCTGCATAAGCTGACAGAATTCTTCACTAGAGAGGTTTTGAAGTTCCCAAATATTGTATCGTTCATCATGTGATATTCTTGATCTAGTATTTGGGCTAAGATTGAAGATTAGCTATTTGAAATTAGGCCCAAGTCTTAACATGGCCCATTTGGAATAATTCAGTCCCCTTGTGTGTCTGCATTACAAGACAGTTTTACCAACATTATGAGCACATACTCTCTCTATTTCTACCCATAGTGCACAGGAGGAATAGCCCTCACTAAACGTGTTGCCTTCACAAAAGGAAACTAGCAAGTACCTAGCTTGTTTATCCTAGCAAAACAAAGGCCTAGCAGGGAAATGATTGTTCTGAACACATCAGGAAGGCAAACACCAGGGACAGAAAAGAACTACTTAAACTACAGGACAGCAGGGCACAAGGACAAACTGCTATGAAGTGGTCATTAATCAATTTAGGCTGGAAATCAGGTTTCTGAACAGAACAGTGAAGTTTTAGAATAGCCTAATAGGAGTACTAGGGCAAAAAAATCACAACTGCTTTTAAGATGGAACTTATGAAAGGGATTGTGTGATGTGGTTGCTTGTGGTAGCTAGGGACTGGATCTGATGACCCAGGAGATTTCTAGATGGAATTCAAGATTAGGAACAGGAATAAAAATTCAGTATTTCTTTTTAACCTTATTGCACAACATGCAGTTTTCTGTACTGTTTACTGTGCACCATCCAAACTCTTCACTGAAAACAGATTTGTAAATTTCCTTACAAGCTTTTCAAAGATGCTGCATTAGAGTATCTTGGTTCTCACAGACAATACTAAATGTATCTTCACAATGCCCTTGTGAAGCATGGTAAGAATTATTTTTAACAAAATAATGTTTCAGGCTAGAAGCCACCAGAAAAGTAAAAAGTGTCAACATGATTGGGTGCCAAATTTGAGGATTCCAGTGTTTTATAGCACCATTTTTGTTCACTATCCAGCTTCTGCTGACTTCAGTCACAGCTGTGAGGCTTAGCACTTCTGCAAATTGTATTCCAGATGTCTCCCATTGAAGCCATAGAAAATGAGCTGTTACAGTTCTGGTTTATGCCACTTGCCTAGAATTCCATATGAACTCTATCAGAGGGCAGTATATAAATAACCTAAAAGAAAAGCTAGGGAGCTTGTCTGGTCCCCAAGGACAGTGGTTTTCAGTCTGTGCTCTGCAGAACCCTAGGGTTTGTTACAGGTCATCAGAGGTTCTACAAAGAGACTGGGGGTAATGGCAGAGTGAGCTGGTAGGGTCAGACACCACTGCTGGGCCAGGTTGCCTGCTTCCACGTCAGCTCACACAGGCTGCGGAGCTGGGGTAGGGGTTCCGTTGCAAAAGATGTGATATGGAAGGGTTCTGTGATGTCAAAAGTTTGAAAACAACTGCCCAAAGGCGCCATTCAACTGCCTTATCTATGGCTAGAAACAGATGTCACCAGATGAAGTGGATCAGGTGTCAGGATGTCTCCTGGCTCAGCTGATCTGCTTCATTGGCCAAAACATATGTCCTGTGTGTTCAGGACAACAGGCAATATGGTTTCTGCTTCCAGAAACAGGTCCCCATCAATCTCTAGGGTTCCTGCAGATTGCCAGGGATGTGTCTCTTCAAGCAGAGAACCCCAGCTTTTCCCTTTTCTAGAGACATGCCCTGGGAGATCCTGGGGGCACATCTCTGGAGTGGGAAAGCTGGACAACTCCTGTGTAGTCCTGGGGCTGGGACTGCCAACCCCAGGACCAGACCAGAATGTTTTGGCTTTCCTGATTCCAGGGTTGTGCCCCCAGGATATCTGTGGTGTGTTTCTGGAAGGAGGGGAAGTCAGGTTTCCCTGCTTGCAGACAATGCCCTTGGCAATCTCCAGAGTGAGTCTGGAAGCAGGGAACCCTGACTTTCCTTGCTTCCAGAGATGTGCCCTGGTGATTGCTAGGGCACAACTTTAGAAGTGGGGAAAGCTGGGTAGGTGTTCCCAGAGCCCGAGGGACCTGATCCTATACAGGAATTCCTGGGTGTGGAGGACTGTGCCTTTCAAGCCCCAGGTATGCCTGTCCAGATTGGTGACAGAGTGCAGGCAGCTTCAGCTGCCTGTGCTCTCCTAACATAAAGCAAATAGACACCCATTGCAAGAAACTGGCACAATTTATTGCTACCTTTTGTCACAGCCACATTATGGCATGAAGAAAGGTATGGACATCTATTTGCTCTTGATTTGTGCTGCCACAAAACATTTTATGACAGCACAAAGATGATTAAAGGCAACATCTGTTTCCACCTTATGATATCACCCTTTGTCTTTCTGTACTTCCCTGCCTCATACCTTTCTAACTTCAGGAACAAATGGGGCAGGGGGCCTGCAAGCATCTACCTCCTTAAATTCACAACTCCATTGCCTGTCTGGTACAATGAATGGGGAAGGGCTCCTGTGGAAAAATTAGTATTCAATCATGTAATTAAAGACTGTATCCTAAGGGATACACCTGAGCACACCAACTCCGGGTTGCCTAGGACATCTTAATAATGGAACTTCCTAACTTCCAAAGTGCTTCAGTTTGGGTCCTTACATTTCTTTAAACTTAATTTTTAATATAGAATTTCCTATCTTTAAAAAACCAAAAACTGAAAACAAAAATGTCATCGCAGCTGACTATGTTCCTGCTCCCCATGAAGTTTCAGTAGGGTTGGGACCATTAGATCCACAGCACAACATTCTGCTACTTGAGCTAATCCAGTCACATGTAGCAGTAGAAAGCTATTATTTTTTGTGTACCCCTGCCTCTAGAGAGGATGGAGAAACACACTTTGCACCTGGGTTTCACATCTCTTTGCTAGACAGGAAGGGAGCAATGAGTTTAATGTCAGGCTCTTTATGGAAATGTGCTCTACTGATTACAGATCTTCTTGCCCTGCCTCTCCCTGCCCTCTTCTTGTCTCTGCCTTTTCCCCCTTAGTCCTGTCTTTCCTCATCCTGACTCCTACCTATCTTCAGTCTTTGCCTCTTCCTGCCCCCTCTCCTGGTTCCTGCTCCTGAAGTTCCTCCCTATCCTGGTCCTGACCCCTCTGGACTGGAGTCAGGTTACATCCTCTTCTCCACACTACCTGGACTCTGGCAGGTGGAGGGTGGAAGACACAGCAAAGACAGGTTCTTTTCCCCCTGTTCCAGTGCCACAGTGCCCCTGAAGTCAGGAGGGACAGTTGCAAGAAAACAATGCTCAGTTGCCCTGTGGTGGATGGTCTTGCAGTCTGGGCTTGCCAGAGCAGTGCTGAGGGGTGGAGCATGCTGCTCACTCAGTACAGGTGGGATCAAGAGTTGGCGATCTTGCAAATCTCTTCCCTCCAGAGTTCAAGCCACCTGGCCTCTCTGCAGTAAGGGAAGCACCGGCAGGAGAGAGGAACAGGGAGGGCTGCTAAGGAGGACACTGTGGAAGGGATAGGTGGCCTGGCACAGCTATATGCCACTCAATCAATCAGGCTAGCTTGGACTATCTGGGGTGGACCCAGGCTTGCTTAGAGCCAGATATGACCTGCAGGCTATAGGTTGCTGATCCCTACCTTAGAGCATTTAGTTGCCATGCACTCAAGTGCTTTACACCAAGCATGTGCAAACAGAGATTTTCCATAGGCTCAGAATTTGTCTGTATTTGGGCAGATTTTCACCAGTATAGTGAAAGACACCTCCCTTGGCCTGAATGTGGGTGCTGTCTGCCAGCTTTCGAAGGACCTGCTCAGAAGCATTGAGGTACTATAGTTTTTTAATGAAAAGATTGCAAAAACAGGTATTATTTCTAAAGCTCATTCTGAGAAATGGCCAAAGTATTTTAGCTGAAACTTTCCAGGAACATTCAACCTGGGGCAGACACCTAGGATACAAAACTTCAGCCTAAAATGATAAGCAACTATAGTGGGTCCAGCTTGCACTGCTTCTAGTATCTTAATCTATTGAGCCAATGGTGCTGAATATTTTACACAGCACTTGTTTGAGCTTGATGGATGTCTGACAACTGGTCACCTGCAGCTCAGTGTGGATAAGACAGAGATTATATTAACAGGCTGAGAAAAGGAACCAAAAGATCTAGCCACTGGAATATTTGACCCTGTAATTGGAGGGTGTATGCCTGCCGCATGTAATTACAGTGTGCCATGGGGGGCTTTGTTATATCCCCAGCTGCTGTTACATGATTGTATGGTAACAGATCAACAAAGTTCTCTTCAATCTCAAACAAATGAGGAGAATATGACTATTTCTTTCAGAACAAAACTTAGCTGCCATTATTGGTGCCTTTGCTGCCTTGAGACCACACTGCAATTTAACTCAATGTAGAAATGAAAAGAGGAAGTTCATTTGTTAAGCAGTGCATCTAATTAGCAGCATTTGACACCATCAATGTTTGATCAGCATTGGTGGCCTCTCAGCATTCTGCTCAATTTAAGATGTTGGTCTTGTTCTATAAAGTTTTAACTGGCTTGGGACCTAGCTATTCAAATGCCTTTTACTCTGGTGATATAGTTATAGCTCCAGTTTGTATTTAAACTAAATATCCAAGAGAAGTCATTAGCAGCTGTGTCATCCTTGGTAACCAGTGCCTCAAGTCTGTTGATATTTAGGGCATGCTGCAGGGTCTACCATGTGTCCACCATGTGTCTATTATGCTTTTGTGATGTTAGTGGGAAGCTGAGTGCAGGTGAGAGATGCTAGATCTGACTGAGCTCTGTTTGTATAGGTTATGTTGCACTGCTGAGGGACACGTATTGAAAAGCATAATGGGTAGGATCAGTTTGATTTGGGTTGTGCTGAACATTTGATTTTTGCAGTTGGGGTGAGTATCATTGTGGGGTGCCTTAAAATTCCCCACCTTGAATCTGAGATTCTTCTTCCAACATCCTTATAAGAGCTAATGTTAAATTTACCCCTTGCTCCAAGTGATATGATATTTCTTGGCAGCATGTATCCAGTTTGCTCTGCTTCCTCAAGCAAAACAGTGGGAAAAAGTTGCAGAGAGTGTGGATACGGTTATCATGTGGGATGTTTACCCCTTCGTGACATGTAGCCATCTCTTTCCTCTGTACGGGTTGTGAGGAAGAGAGGACCAGGGTTAGATATAAAACTCTGTCCTTCTCCTTCTCCTGTCTGTATAAAAACACAGGCAAGTTAATGCTATGTTGAGCATATCAGCTTGTCCTTTGCTCTCTGTAAGTGCCATCACAGGGGACCGTGGAGCACCAATGCTGGCCATGAGAAAACAACAGAAAAATAATTCCTTGTATGGGGCTAGTGACAAGGTGTCTGGAGATCCCAGATGCTTGTTATTTTGGTTCTGCTCCAACACAAGTGACTTGGAAGTGGGAAGATGTGAACATAAAGCCAAAAGTTTCACACAAATTGTGCCTTTACTTGGGGACAAAACAAAGAGTCTTATAATGACTTTTTCTTAGCTATATGCAACTTGCTCTAAGTTAGTTATATGCAACTTGCCAAAAGATAATAAAAGGCCCAGTTATGCATGAAAGAGCAGAAGTGGAAAAAGTCACTGAGGTTTTCAAGTAAGTTTTAGCCTCCTGTTGGTTTCCAACCATGAGGCACCAATAAGGGCCATGGATTACAGATAAATACAGTTAATTTCCCTCTAATGGTGATTTGATTGTTCCTTCATTACAAGCAGCTAGTTCTCTTTTCTAATTATATGTCTTGCTTGCACCCAAGAAAAATTGCCTTGCTCAAGGGACTGCACTATTAAGGCCACTCTGAACACTTCACTGTGGAATGGTGCAGTCATACAGTGATACCCTCCTACTGCATGTGTAGTGCAGTATATACATTCATTTCTACATTTCCTGCTCTCCTGCTACACTGCCAATGGTAATGACACGTGAGAAACCACATCTCAGAAATGAAAGCATGTAAGATACAACAGATACAGAAGACAAATGGATTAAAAGACACACACATTTTGCGTCGTTACATAGGAAAAAGAAACAATTAGAAACAAGACTTAATACATGGAGAATTGGTACCTGAGAAGAACTTGTCAATTAGAGGCTTAGCAACTTCAGAGGCAGCAGGTCCTCTTCTCTGCCTGGTCTCTCTACTTCCTCCTCTTCATCTCTTCTCTTTGCCTTTCCTTCCAGTGCAACTGGTGCCAAATTGTGACATTGTGACATCAGGGTGACATAACAGATAAAGGGCTGGTGGCATGACACTGAGTACAGAAGTGAGTGGACTGTGGGAAGGTGGGGAGCAGGAGATATACCCAGACCGTACAGGTTTAGTTGTGATTAGTTTGGCTTATTAAAACTATGTTAGTACAAAACAAGTCTGAAGGCAAACAACCAAGTCTGGGAACAAAGAAAAGGATCATTTTTAAGATACAAGGAGCAAAAGAACGCTGTAAATAGACTGGCTCAGAACTGTCTAACCTCTGAGCACCTTGGGGCCACACATCACATGGGCCATACCTTTGCAGATCCCCAACGTCCTACAGGCCCTGCAGGCCACTCCACCTCTAGGGGTAGGGGCAGGAAGCAGAAGCTGAAGGTGGGAGGGGGAGCTCAGAGACCCCATTAGCAGCAGCCAGAGAAATAAGGAGAGCAGTGTCTGCTTGTACTCCTGCAGGCTGCAAGTTGACCCCTTGTGGGCTGCATGCAGCCTGCTGGCTTTGAGTTGGACAACTCTGTATGAGGCAAAGGCCAAAGTTTGAAGCTGCTGTTGGTTAAAGTATGAGTAAGGACCTATGGATTTGGCTCTGTGGTCCACTACTATAGACTGGTAAGTATTTGAAGGATAAATACAAAGTTGGCTGCATGGGGCAATTGAGCTGCATAGCTATAGTGCAATACTATAATTAAACTGCGATACCTATGCTGGCATAACTCCCTAAGTAGATGTACTGTTCTGGAATAAAGGCACTCTTATTCTGGAGTGGAATGTCCACACGGATAGAAAAATAGTTAAGTGATAGCTTGGAAGTCTGTGGAAAGAGGGGATACAGCCATTCCTTTCTAAGTGGTGCTTCGTGGTTAAAATACAGTCTGTATTTTATCATCTCAAGATAGGATTAATACATCCAAGTGCTTGTTTCTTGGTAAGATAATTTCTCTGTGAGTTAGAGCTGTGTCCTGCATTCCTTGCACACCAAACTCAGTGGGAATCTGAGTGCGATAAAGAGTGCAGCATCTGCCCTTGGTTAATTATGATTATTTGTGTATTGGAAGCAAGGCTTTTTCTTGTAAGGCATCTTGGCATCCCAAGGAAAGACTGCTTTCAATTGAAATAGCTTTCTCAATAAGTGATGTCAGTGGAGTGGCTATCATATCATTATATTTTATTTATACTATATTTATATTACTAAAATACAAGTTTTATTTTATCTGTTTGATAATTCTAGTGCATGAATCACCAGGGAACTTAATGTTATCAGCATTAGTATGGTAAGCTGTTTTAGTGAAGGTCTATGCTAATTTAAATTGCATTGTTTAATAAAATGTGCACATTCCTGGCAGGGAATCCTGCCTCAGATATAGAGGGCTATGATGCATGAAGTTTCAAGGCACGATTAAGGGCCAAAGGTACTGGAGGAGGTAAATGGGCAGTGAATTGCGTCTCACTCCCCTATCTATTAACAGCTGTTGAACAGAATTGTTGGAGCTGTTTTCTCTGGCATCTGTAAACCAATCATTGTGGATATCAGGGAGGGTAATGAATAGGGGATATATATTACCCAAGATCAGGGGTGGGCAAAGTATAGCCCTTGGGCCACATCCAGCCTGCAAAGGAATTTTGTCTGGCCGGTTGCAGGTCCCTTGGCCCTGCTCAGCCCACATGTGGGGGGCAGCCCAGCCCACGGCACATGCAGCTGGTCCTACCACCAT
Organism: Gavialis gangeticus; assembly: GCF_001723915.1. NCBI lineage: Eukaryota > Metazoa > Chordata > Crocodylia > Gavialidae > Gavialis > Gavialis gangeticus. Next base: position 7,195,201 of record NW_017729028.1, read on the forward strand.
CAGGCGTGCAGTCAGGCTGAGGCAGCACAGTGGCCAGACTCAATTCCCAGCAGCCCTGACAGTGGCTCCTTCTGGCTGTCGCTGCCAGTGTCACTGCTGCCGCCAGACCCGGGTCCCAGCCCCACACTGTCACCGCCCCATGATTCTGGGGTCTCCAGGGGGCTTGTGCAGGCAGGGCATGTGACTAGGCAGATGGGATGGGGCCATAGGTGGGTGGGGAGTGATGTTCAGAAGTGGGACAGCTAGGCAGGGCTGGCATACCTGGGCAGTGACAGCACGGGGCCAGGATCTGTGGTAAAGCCACAATCCGCTGTCCACATGCCCCTGCATTGGGTGGCAGTTTCATGTGCAGGGGCATGCAGGGAGTGGATCACAGCTCTGCCCTGGGCCCTGGCCCTGTGCTGTCATGGCCTCAAGATCCTGGCCCCACCCTCCCACCTGGCTCCTGGATACTGCTTCCCACCCACGCACAGCCCCATCCCATCTGCCCAGCCATATGCCCTGCCCACATGGGTCCTGGCCAGTTTCCATGGAAACCTTGGGATCACAGGGTGGTGACAGCATGGGGCTGGAGCCTGGGGCAGAGCCCCAATCTGTTCCCCACATGCCCCTGCATGTGGAACTGGTTCCCATTGCAGGGGCGTGCAGGGAGCAGATTGCAGCTCTGGCCCAGGCCCCAGTCCTGCTCTGTCATCACCCTGAGATCCTGATCCCAATCCCAGCCCCAGTGCCAAATGTGTCTAAGGAGCATCCTGTTGGAGATGAGTCTATTTGTTATGTATGGGGGTGGTGGGCCTAGGCTCACCAAGAAAACTGTAAGCCTAAGTATGTCCATATCTAATAGTCTTTCAATGGGTATGAGAGAGAGAGAGAGCAAGCCAGCTGCACATCCACCCAACAATAGCTTGGTAGTTAGTACAGTCACCTGGAATATTTGTGGTCAAGTCCCTGATCAGGCCTCAACTGCTACTAGTTGAGTGCTCTAAATGGTGGGCTATTTGCAAAGCTAGATTGGATCTAATCCTGTGCTTCTGACCAGAAATTCCCACATGAGAAACCCTTCTTTAAAATGTTTAATTGAATGTTCCACAGAAAGTTTTTCTCATGATGAAACATAATTTTCTAGTGAAAAACAGTTTCTTAAAAATTATTCCTGGTCAGATCTAGCCATTGTTTTCTGTCTCCTGCCCAGAATCTTTTCCCAGTTTCACACTCACTGCACTCATCTATACATGCAATAAATTCTGATGCATATCATGCCAGAGTTTATTGCTGCCAGGCGCCACGTCTACATGTGTGCCTGGGACCGCAGAACATTGAGCCAGGTTGTAGCAGCCTCAGCTGGCAGGGAGTCTGCAGGGGTCAGACTACCAGCCTGGGGCTGCTCTGACCGGCTCAACATGCTGTGGAAGGGCTAGCTGGAGCATGAGGGTGCTCCAGTGCAGAGCTGGATACCAGGCAGCCCCCAGCACCCTTGTGCCCCTGTCAGCCATGTCAGCATCTACACGTGCATTGCTGTGGAGTAAAGAATGCCGCCATAGGATAGCACTTGTATTTACAAGTACTAAACAGTGGTGGAGTTAATTAGTTTCTTCCGTCCTAATAGCACTGTATGTGTAGATGCTCAGATATTAGGCAACTCCACAGTAAATGTCTTGTGTAGACACGCCTGCTATTTCCCATTTCATCCTCAAAGAATGCTATGTTTGTAATACCGAATCAACTTGTGGTTCCAGAACATGGCACAGGGAGTTTAAGGGCTTTGTTTTGATATATTGATAAGTACAAGCATGAAGAGTCTGAAAAAGTCCATGCTTGTTTTTTAGATTCTCTTGATTTGGCAATCAGTCCTACTTTTCATGCTGGAAAGGAGTTCCTGTTGGAATAACTTAATCCCTTTGTGACTTGTCTTGATTCTGAGGTAGGGTTAGAGTGATGTTGCAGTCACAATGGTCCAGGAAATGTATGAGGGGCAAGAATTTGGGGGGGGGGGATATCTTTTATTGGATTCTCAATAAGTTTGTTGCAGTATCATCCTTTGCCTGGGCAAAAGAAGTTGGATTTAAGATTCTTTAGAAACTGCGGCCAGTCATCACTGAGAATGATAATAGTTCAGACAAAAGAGACTCTGTAGGTTGCAGAGGTGTCTACGTGTGTAATACTCTGAGATTTTTCTTGGACAAGTAACTTCATGAATAAAGCTTGAAGGCCTGGACGAGGAGAAAATCTACTATAAACAATGGTGGTTTCTGGGCAAGGCACTCATCTGTGAGGTAATTAATCCCCCAGATATGAGATGATGAGTTTAATACAAGAAGGAAATCAAGAATCCCTTTTGACATTTTAAACAGTAATTAAAACATTATCAAATACACAAAGATTATTCATGTGCAGTTAGGAGGAGGCATATTACAAAGGATATGTATGTATCTTCTGAGACTTAATTCCTATATAAACAAAAACTGTATGTCAGTTGTTTAAAAATATTCAGAGCATGTGAAATTTGCTTCTGTCCAGAGGGCCATTGCAAGATGTATGCACCATTAAGACCCTCTTAAACCCACTCTAGTGGGTTTTAAATGTTGCAGAGACCTTGAATGAGCACTCCCCAAAAGGATGAATGTCACCCGATGTGGACTATTCCACTTTTGGTAGACTGATTTGACTGGCTTTTCCCCTTTTATGCTAGTGTTTCTAAGCAAAATGATGAATTTTCAGCAATGGAGGAAGACTCCATATATCTGATGCAATAGGTTTTATTAGTATTCATTGCACACAGCAATTTAATTGGTTTAAACAAACCCTATTTGTAAGGTTTGATAAGTGGAAGGATGAGTGTCATCAGGAACTATTTATTGCTCTGTTTTCAGAGAGGATAAACCTCCGTTGACTCACTTTAAAAGTATGAAGCTAGGTCCTGTGGATCAAGTGAAGATCTTCCTTTTAGTATATGCTTGTCTCTGTGTTACAATTATCTATCCACTATCAGTCCAGGGATTTCTAGACTGTCCATCACTGTAGCATCTGTTCGATCAAATCTAGCCGTATTTCTGATAATTTTTTACTTCACTCTCTAGATACCTTCTCGTATTTCTAATATATCTGGAAGCAGCTGGAATGATCAGAACAAAGCATAGTTTTTCAAGGTGAAGGCACAAATATTGATTTATATTGTGACACTTATTTTCAGGATTATTTTCTATCCAACACTCCCTAATATTTACCAGCTCTTTTGAGCACTACTACATACTGTGCAGATATTTTCCCTGACCCATCCACATCAGCACTGAAATGATTCCTTCCAAGGTGTGTTCCCTTTCCCTCTGCATTTCCTCTGCTTTGCATGATCCATTTGTTACAGCCAGTACAACCTTTTGTTTGTAAGTTTGAACACACAAAGCATGGGATGATAGGTTGTTACTGGAATAATATTTAATTACAGTTAGACAGCTGATTAGAAAGCAGGGAATAGTTCGGGATACATTAAGTTTAAAGATTTTTACACAGATCAGGTATTTTATACATTTTACTCTTTTAATATGTGTAACCCAATTTAATCACATAATGCCACACACACGTTTTCATTTTAAACATGCACATTCCAGTATCATATTGTTTTGTATCCAGCTTTGTCAGATCACTCTGCAGCACCTTACACTTTTGTATTTTGACTTTCAAATAATGTGGTGTCATATATACACTTGCTTCCTCACACTTTGTGCTCTTTTTCAGATAATTAATAAATACATTGAACACCAGGTTGGCTCTTGGGAGCTCTGCACAGTTAGTTTTGTGCCATTATGAAAACAAAGACACAGTCTGATTTTGGGACTATATTAGCCACATGGTAGCAGAACTCACTGCAGTTTAGGGGGAGGAGGCTGAGCAATCTTTCTGTCTCTTTTGGGGTTGGCTGGGGAATCGAACCATCTCTGAAAAAAAGAATACAGAAGTCTAAGAGCTGCTCTTCTGCTGTTTTGTAATGGCTCCCTCAGGGCCACTGTATCAATAGGATTGGTACAAGGATTGCTACAGTACAATGATGGTATAATAGAGGTATCAATTACAAACCCACCATTAAGGTTGCAACCAGGTTTCCAATGTGAGTTTTGTATTTACGCTCTCCCTCTGACTTCTCATAGGAATACTGTCTCCCAAGTATTGTGCAAATGTTTCAGATTAATTTAGGGAATGGCAAGATTTTTCTGAGCAATTTCAGCAATACACAATACTTTTCAGTTGGAATTTAAAAAATATGTCTTAAATGTGAAAATTCATTCAGTTTTTGTATCTGTGCACATTTGCAAATAGAGAGAAGTAGTTAGTAAAGTTAGTCTGTAGTCAGACAGAAGGCAGGGCATTGAGGCACCTTTAAGACAGACTCTCTCTTCCAGAAAGGCATAAGGTTTCACGGGCTACAGCCTAATTCATTAGATTTCTACAAATAGAATATGTATAATTGTGAATAGTTCTGTTTGAAAGAAAACCTAATCAGGAATAAAAGGATTATTAACAATCTTTGTTATTATCTCTCTGTACTAAGTGTTTATAGGCACGTCCAGATGAGCGTGGATGTGCAGTATGTGGCACTGCAAACATGTTTGCAGCACCACATACCGCACAGTCCAGAGTTCTCTGCACTGCCAGGGCATGCTGCCTGAATGTGCACTGCTCCTTTTTTTTTTCCCCTTTTTTGTGACCCCTGGTTAAAAAGGTGGAAAAAAAACCCTGAAGTAGTGCATGCTCGGGCAGCATGCACTGCTAAAAAGCAGAGCCAGGCCACTCAGAGCTGTGCTGCAGCTGCCGGCCAGACTCCACCTGGCAGGATTGCCATGGCTGCAGCTCCGGGAGGCCCCAGGACCCCAGGTAAGGCTTCTGGGACCAGAAGCCTCCTCTATGCCACCCAGGGCAACTTGCCACGTGCCAGAGCATGCGTGGCAAAGGCATTCCCTGGGAACAAGAAGCGATGGTGCAAAGTGTGCTGCCGCTACTTGTACCTGGGGAACAAATGTCCACGCACATCTGGACACACCCTATGCGGTCACCTTTTAACACAGCGTCAGAGAATCTTTCATATAAAAAAACAATAACAACATCAGAGTCCCTAGAGGACTTAATGAAGCCTCTACTGTAGGGGTCGGCAACCCCCAGTACGTGTGCTGAGCACGGCACGCGAGGCCATTTTGCTCGGCACACCACCGCCAGGCTGGGCTCTAGGCAGCTTCTGTCAGCCACGAAGCCCAGACTGCTCCTGGCAGGCAGCTGGGTGTTTGCAAGCCCTGCTGCAAGCAGAGCAGGCTCCATGGTTGGTAGCAGCTACCCAGAGCCTGGGCCAGTTGCAGCCAGAAGGCTGCAAACATCTGCTCTGGGCTCTGGCATTAGCTCCATACTGGCAGGTGCACGTGTGCCTCAGAGCAGACAGTGGGGGAGGGGCCTGAGGCAGCACAACCCCGGCCTCTCCCCCGCTGCTGGCACAGAGCTGATGGTGGGGCTCTGGAGCCCAGAGCGGCTGTTTGTAGCCAGCCTGGGCTCTGGGCAGCTGCAGCAAGCAGCAGGCAGGCTACGAACAGCTGCACTGGGCTCCACAGCCCTGGCATCAGCTCCATGCTGGTGGTGACTGCACGTGCACCTCAGAGTGGACAGTGGGAGGGCTGTGCTGCCTCAGGCCCTATCCCCACCATCTGCTCTAAGGCATGCGTGCACCCACTAGTATGGAGCTGATGCCAGAGCCCGGAGCAGCTGTTTGCAGCCTCCCGGCTGCAGCCGGCCCAGGCTCTGGTAGCTGCTGCCAACCATGAAGCCCAGGCTACTTGCAGCAGGGCTTGTAGCTGAGCACGCCTGACTCCCACTGGCTCTGAGCCCAGCCCCAGCCTAGCCCCCCATCAGGATGTGGCTGGCACTGCCTGTTGCCAGGAGCACCGCACATTTTGCAGAGTTAGTTGTGCAGGGTGAGTGGGTGGTTGGGCTGATGGGCAGGCTCTGGGCTGGGGCTGGCTCCCTGGGGAAGCACAGGGGCTCTGGCACGACCAGGGCATTCATGGATTTGACTTTGTCCAGTGGCCCAGGAGCCTGGCTCTATGCACCTGTGCATCTGGTTCTGTGTGTTTGTCTGCCTTTGTCTGGTTCTGTATGTCTGTGTGCTCACGTGTGTCTGGTTCTGGATGCGTGTGTGCATTTGTTCTGGGTGTGTTCTGGTTCTCCGTGTTTGTGCATGTGGTTCTCTGTGTGCATGTGTGTGTGTCTGGTTCTCTCTCTGCTCTCCTTTTTCTTTCTCTCTCTTTCCTCTTTCTCTTATTTGACTTTTTTCTCTCTCATTGCAACATGCTCAACAAAAAAGGAACATGCGACAACAAAGGCAACATTTATGATTATTAAATATACTAATATGCAGCACATCCTGCCATGTACCACCCTGCAGCCCCACCCCCACCCTCACCCCCACTTTTTTTTCTCCACTATTATCTAAGCCAGTGGTCTCCAGACTTTTTTGATCACGCACCCCTATCAGTAAAAAAATTTTGAGCATACCCCCCAATATATGTATATTTATATAAATAGAAGTTCTAATATTTTCTTTCCGCACCCCAGTGGATCATCTTGTGTGCACCCCACTTTGGAGGCCACTGATCTAAGCCCATCGCAGGCAGACACCATGGCTGCTTCCAGATATTAAAAAACAAATCAAAACAAAACAAAACAGTGCTT
>NW_017729028.1:7202101-7204463 GCF_001723915.1 Gavialis gangeticus
ATAATATCCGGTTAGCCCTGCCAACCATGGCCTCGCATTGTCGGCCCATGTTCATCTTGGAGTCAATAATGACTCCAAGATCTCTTTCTGCCTCCGTGCTCTCACTGCCTCTCAGTGCTGCGTAAAGGGGGCGGATCACCTCCTTGGACCTGCTCAAGATGCATCTGTGGATGCATGACAAGGTGTGGTTGGCCTTCCTGACTGCATCCCCACACTGCTGGCCCATGTTCATCTTGACATCAATGATGACTCCAAGATCCTTTTCTACCTCTGCACTGATGAGAAGGGAGTTCCCCAGCCTGTAGGTATGGTGCTGATTCTTCCCCCCCAGGTGCAGCAACTGCTCTTGTCAGTGTTGAAACCCATCCTGTTATCATCCGTCCACCCCTTTTTCTGGCATGCTGGCACTCTGGCACCTTCCAAGGTAGACGTTGTGGATTTTCTGGCACTGTGGCCAAAAAACATTGCCTACCCCTGGTCTACTGATTGCATTTCTGCCAGTGAGCAGCTCTGTCAGATAAGAGTATCATCCAGTGGGGCAAGGTGGATAGGGCAGCTGCCCTGAGCACTGAATTGGGGGCAGGGTGAAAGAAGTGGTTGCTTGCTAATGGCAGCTGTGTAATCACAATCATGACTGTGTGGCAGCACCTGGAAGTCATGGCTGCCTCTGTGTCCTGGGTGGTTGACTGCATCCCTATGCTGCTGACAGTAGCAACTAACAGTGTAACCTATGATAGGGGAGAGAAAGGTATGCAGCATGGAGCTTAATAGTTTTGAAAAGCCCTTGAAGAAAAAGGTAGCCATAAACTGCTAGCATTTTCTGGCTAAATAAGGGTGAGTGATCCATACCTCACCACCCAGCTTAATGCTTATGTGCATGAGGAAACATAAGCACTTAAGTTTTCTAGCAAAAAGTTACTTATGCATCTAAAATTCAGCGAGTACCCACACTCCACGTTGCCACCATTTTGGCTAAACTGAACATTTAGGTGTCTATACCCTGCCCAATGGCATCTGGCATCCACAAGGTAGGCACCCTTGTGCCCAAGTCTCCAAAGATACCCGATCCAGTTGGTGCCCAGAGCACACTTAACACACATTGACAACACTGGATTCAGCACTCAATAGTCACCATCATTCAGAAACATGAAGTGTTGGAGATGCCTGAACTGCTATGCTGGATGTGTCTTGTGGGTAAAAAGAGGAAGCAGCTGGTGGAAATCAACACAGCTCCATTGTTTTGGGTCTGTGGTTCCCAAACTTGTTAGTTTCAGGGCATGCCTTGAAAAGTGCCAGTTCTTAGCTTCCACTTGTTTTTTGACTATGGAAAAATACTAGAGTAATTCCTTAGTTGCAAAGAACTCAAAAAGCCCACAACAGGTCAGAATGGTTTTGACATTATGGATTCCTGTTTGAAATCTCTGGCTTTATCTTATGAATCATGCATACCTAACCTGTGGCACCTTTGAAAGGATCTCAAAGTGTTCTAGGGTGCCACAACAGCCTCACTGAGAATCACTGATATAGGTAAACCTGAACTGGCCTACACCAGGGGTGGGCAATTATTTTGGCTGGAGGGCTACTTTAGGAATTTTGGTGAGCTGTTGCAGGCTGGCGAGGGATGTGGCGTGGGTGGCAGGGTGGGAAGGTGCTGACCTGGGGGAGCAATTGAGTATATCCAGCCTGGGTCTATCTGCCCCACATCCACCACCAGGGGTGCCCGATGGAGCAGGCAGGCAGGGTCTCCATGGAGGTTGGCTGAGACCCCCACAGACAGTGCACACTCAGTTGGGAGGATAGGATGGGGTTGTGGGCAGGTGAGGAGCAGCATCTGGGAATGGGATGGGCAGGTGGGGGCTAGGGCTGGGGCTGGGGCTGGGGTCGCAGGGTGGTGACAGCCCACGGCTGGGGCCTGGGGCAGAGCTGCAATCTGCTCCCTGAATGTCCCTGTGACGGGAGCTAGTTCCACTGACAGGGATATGCAGGGAGTGGATCATGGCTATGCTCTGGGCCCCAGGCCTGCGCTGTCACTGCCCTGTGATACCAGCCTCAACCATGGCCCTGGCTCCTGCCCATCCATCCTGCTCCTAGACATTGTGCCCTGCCCACCCACAGCCCCATTTCATCTGCCCGGTTGAGCACACCCTGACCATGCAGGTCCCAGGCTGGTCTCCATGGAGACCCTACTTGCCTGCCCAACCACTCTGTCCAGCATCCCCAGCAATGGGTGCAGTGCGGCTGGACTGGAGTGTCTGGGTAGCGGGACCAGTTCTGGTGGTGCCACACTAGCAGTGGCAGCTGGAAGGAGCCACCACTGTGGGGGCTGCCGGGAAGCGGAGTCTGGCCACCATACTGCCCCTGC
>NW_017729028.1:7204474-7210099 GCF_001723915.1 Gavialis gangeticus
CCCATGAGATAGAGGCAGACCGGCCTGGCTCCGTTCCATACTACTATGTTCCCCATGTCTTATGAAGACTTATGAAGGCTTTCACAGAAAGGAAATGATTAACTATACCTTGAGCAGCTGCAGAAAAACATGGGATGTGCATGGGAAAGACTGGAAGTTAGGTAGCAGCTTCTGAAGCTGAGACTGGAGGCTGATGAGGTGTACCTGCCTCTTACAATAATTGTGTGTGGTCTTTTACCCAAGTTTTGTGAGAGAAAGGGAGAGCTCTGTGCAGGGATGGGAGCAGGAGGTGGACAGAATTGCTGTAAGACCTGACTAATCAGAAAGATCATGCACATATGAAATGCTCTAACTACTCAGGGGCAATATTTGTTGTTCATATGGAATACAGCAACCAAATGACAGAACAAGCTAGAAACAACCTGTAAACAACCTATCTTCATCCTCCTCACCATTCAGTAGCTGCAAGTGTTTGGGAGGTCTAAAGAAACATTCAGACTCCTGGTTCATAGCATCTGTTTGTGTATTAAGATATAATAGGGGAGACCATGAGAAGGTTGCCATCATCCCCCTCCACTCAGAGGCATACGAATCAAGGATGCATCATGCTCATTCGCTGACTCCCAGACCACTTGTTTAGGATGTATGTGCTGTTGGATGATGCATTCGTCAGGCTTATTGTACCTCTTCATGTGTATATATAATGGCCCAATGCTTTTTATCATGATTCGTATATAAAGCATATATATATATATGCTTTACCACGCTTTACATAGGGTTTCTAACATACTTTGTGTGGAATGCAAAGGCATTTTCAGTGGTTTGTTTAATAAATGAGAATGAATACACTGGACTGAATGCCGTGAGCAGTAAAAGATTTTATTAAGCATTCATTATGCTGTTAGAAGCTTTAAAGGCTGTGAGTTCCAGGAGGGCTGTCGGCCTCTCTGTCATCCCTCAGCAGCTGAGTCTGTGACATGCTAGCCATTTCCCTGGTTTCCTCTTCCTTTCTCCTCTTTATCATTTTAATACTGTGGTAAAAACAGGGCAAAAGAACAAGAAGTTCTTGTCCAAATGGTAGACTCTATCCAACAGTGATAAATGCATTTTTTTCCTCAGGTTTGAAATGCTGTTCTCAGAGGCTCTTCCCACCTGTGGGTGAGCCTAAGGCAGTGCTTCCCAAATTTTTCCTCAGCATGACCCCATTTATGGCCCTATTTCCTCAGCATGGCTCCTCACTCCCATCCCATACATCTGCTGGTTGCTGGGTATGATGGTGGGTGGTAATGGCTAGAAAGTGGTATTTAGAGGTTTACTTTTAGGAACTGCCTTATAGGTAAAGTAGATATGCATTATAATAATGGTCTAGGGCAATAGGAAGGATTAATTGATTTCTAAAGAGCCTGTTTATGACAGTTTCTTCAAGGCCCACTGTGTCTGACAGGCAAGCAGCAAATGCACTCACAGGCCGGGAAATGGAAGACGTGTTCCACACTGTTCCATAACATGAGTTAAGCTGGCACCAGGTCACAGTGCCCAACTGCAGAGCCCTTGAGATTTCCGGTTTTGGGGAACAGACCAAATTAGAAGGAGAGCCAGTAAAGCCCCAATTAGGATGTGTGCATGTAATGGGTTTCTGAAAAAAAGGATTATACTGACAGGACAGAACATGGACAGTAAGATGACCACAGAGAGACCAAACAGCAATAGTCAGAGATGGGGAGCAGAAAAGAATACAAAAGAAGGGATTTCAGAGCAGCAAAGGGTCCCCTAAAGGGGAACCTGAGGCCACCATGGACAGAGGACACACCACCAGCCTGTCTCACTCACGCCACTGGGAGGAGGTGGGCCTCGGCCTCCAACCTGCAGACTACTGACGTGTGACAGTCAAGAGAGAACCTCAGGGTGAAGCTCGTGTACTGACCAGACGTACCTTCCCTCTGATGACAGCTCTGGGACTGGTAGATATAGAATTGTTTGCATTATTCTTATCTGCTATCACTGTGTATCAATACAATTCACCTGTTCTTGAATGGAGAGGTTGTGGTTGGTCTGAGGGTTGGGTCTTCCTAGAACAAGGCATCTGAGTCATAAATCCAGTGCCAACAGGTGGGTGGTGGAAGTAAGAGTCAGAGTCAACAGTCTGCAGGCTGCTGGAGGATGTTTCCCTGATTTGTGTCCCCAACAAGCAAAGAAGAATTCTGTTCAAAAAAGCTATGACAAACCAGGAAGATAGGCTGTGCTGCTGCTGTTTGCCAAAATTATGTCCCAGAGCTACTGACAGGGAACCAGAAGCTGTATGAACAGTGCTGAGAAAGCTGTGTTCTGTAAGGACGCAGTATGCAGCTGCGTTCTGTAACTGTGCAGTCTCCTGACCAAGTGAGAGCTGTTTCCTTGACTTAAATTTCACTTTTAACACAGATAATACAGCAGCAATCAGAGAGGGAAAATTCCTCATGGCTTCCCTTAAAAAATGCTTCCTTTTTGCAAATGCTGGTATAGCATGACTTGGGCAATTTACCTCAGAATAACTCAAGCTGGCTTGATGCAGAGGACATTAATTAAATTGTAAGCCAGAACCATGATTCTTTTCTGTTGCTGCTTTTCTGTCTGTGTCATCACGATGAGAAAACTTTTCTTTCAAACAGTCTCCTTGTTAACCCATGTGGTGCCCCATCTTGTGAGTAGTTGACTGGGTGGGGAGGTAGCACCCAGCAGAAGGGACTGAGTTGTGACGTACAATGTTTAAGTAGCAGGTGTGTGCTTGGATGTTTAAAGGGACCAGGAGTTTGCACAGTCTTTGGTGGGCCACCATGTTAAACACCAGGTGTCTATGGACTGACAGGTTATGAGAGGCACAGGAGAAGAGGCGATGGTGTTGCCCTGAGGATACCTGGATCTTGGATGCTTAATTCCCTTTGCTCAGTTGTAGTTTAACATTTCAAACAGTACTTACAGAAGCAGTTGTTTGTCCACAGCGGGTCTCTGTCTGTCATTCGGGTTGATCCTCTGGCTGGGATTCAAGAGGAGTGCTGGATCTCTGTGACTGCCTGCCTCAGCGTTCACCCTCATCAGCAAGATCCTATGATTCAGAAACGGGAGTCCACAAACTGCAGTGGCTGTGAAGTAGGATCTACAGTCCAGCTCCTCGGGGTACCAGCAGACCATGCCAGCCCCTCCAGAGGACCTGTTTTCCTAATATTCTTATAGCTCAGTCATAACTCTATTTCTTTGTTGTGGCCCTGGCTAAGGTCCTGATTTGTTCCATATCTTGCTATTTTCAGGATACCAATCTACAGATCTGGGAAAAGTGAAATGGGCTCTACATATTCCTTTGAGCAAGATGTTGAATCTCCTTTGCCTTGATTTGTTGGTAATCTGATCTTCATGTTGTGGGTCTCCTTTGGACCTCTGCCTTGATTTATTGGTAATTCAATTTCTTTTGCTTGGAACTGATGTTCTTCTGCCAAGCACAAAAGGCCTTGTGCTTATGGTCAGTTAACTCTCAGATCTCCCAGTAATTCTCATCAAACCAGTTGTGATGTTTTCTGGTGTGTCTCTTTGCAGATGCTGATTACAGTAAACTTGAAGGCACCACAAGCACTGCTGATATACTCCCATTGTTGTTGATTGGAATTCACCAGTTTTTTGTTGAGACAGTGATGGAAGAGATCTCACTTGATTCGGTCCTTGAGTCTTTCAAATCTGATGTTACATCAGCATTGTTTCTGCTGCAGCTGCCGTTTGGGAGCCAATTTGAGTGACGTAATTGAGTGGATGAGTTGGTGATCAGTCCAGCAATCACCAGCTTCTAGCATAGCTCGGGTGATGCAGAGATCTTTGCAATCCCAGGCACAAACAATGATGTAGTCAATCAGGTGCCAATGCTTAGGTTGCAGGTGTTGCCATGATGTCTTGTGCCTGTTTTTCTGGTGGAACAGGGTGCTGGTGATGATGAGTCAATGTTCTGCACATTTAGTCAAGTGGCAGTTGCCATTGAAGTTGATCTTTCCTACTTCTTCCTTGCTGATGGTTCCATTCCAGAGGTTTTAGTCCCTTTTGACACTGGCATTGAGGCTTGCAAGCAGAGTAAGTCTGTCTCCCTCCAGACTGTTAGAAGGGCTTGGTCAAGGTTGCTGTAGAAGTCCTCCTTGGTTTCACTGGCAGTGTCAAGAGTTGGGGCATATGCACTGATGGCATATTGGCTCCCTGCCAATATAAGATGGAAAGTCACGAGGCACTTATTAATTCCAACAGGGAACTCATTGAGTTGGTTTATGAATTCATTCTCAATGGCAAAACCAACTCTTTGTAGCCAGCATTTTCCTTCCTGTTTACCCTTCCAGAAAAAGATATAGCCACCTCCATGTTCTTTGAGCTGCCCATCACCTGCTCATCAGACCTTGCTCAGTGCAGCAATGTCAATGTGTTGCCTGAGTTCTCAAGCTATGAGTGCAGCGCAGCACTCTGGGCATTTACTATTAGGATTGTCTGGGTCCTGATATTCCAGATCCCAAAATTGATAGTATGTCTTTGTTGAAGGTTCACATTGAGAAAGAAATCCAACATCACCTCCAATGTGCAATGTGTAAGAGCAGCCTTCAGACATCTGAGAAAATGGCTCGAAAATTAGGTTGAAGATCATAACATCAGATCTGAAACCAAGCTCATGGTTTATCAAGTAGTTGTGATCCCCACCTTACTGTATGGAGCTAAGATGTAGCAAAATCCAGGAGGCACCTCAAGTCCCAGCAACACAGCCTAAGGAAGATCCTTTGAATCCAGAGGTAAGATAAACACACCAACCTTAGTGTCTTATTGCAAGCAGACATCCTGAGCATCGAGGTGATGATCATTCAGCATCAACTTTACTGGGCTAGCCACATCTGGATATTTGACTCCACATCTGGACATCTGAGTCCATACTCCTGAAACAAGTCTTACTCTCCCACTCAGTCAAGGTGTATGCTCAAGAGGAGGGCAGAGAAAAGGCTTCAAGGACATCCTCAAGGCCAACATGAAAAAAATGCAACATTGATATCAACATTCAGGAGACTATTGCTCATGGGAGACTGCCCCAAGTGGAGGAAGAGTTTGCTGCAAGGGTCTCAGTACTCTGAAACCTTTAAACAACACCTGGAGATGGAATAGCTAGGGTTACCATATGTCCAGGTTTTCCCAGATATGTCCTCTTTTTGCATCCTCCCATCTCTGTTTGGGCAGTTTTTAAAAATATCAGCAGATGTCCAGAATTTTGCTCTGCCTCTGCTTTCCCAGCACTTCCTGGTTTGCCCCAGCAAGGAGATGCTTGGGAGAGGGAGCAGGGGAGGGGCACCACGTGCGTCTGCTTGCAAGTGCCGGCAGCTGCAGGCAGGTAAGGCCAGGGCTTGGGGAGTGTGTGTGTGGCGGGGAGGGTGCAGGGGGTGCCTTTTGGCACTGGGGCTGCAGCAGGGTGGAGAGGTGGGGGAGCTGCCTGCCCCTCCAGCCGGGGAAGGGAGTGGGGGGGCTTCTTCAGGGGCAACAGGGAGCTGCGTGCACAGCAGGGCTGAGGGGGTGGGGGCTGTGGGTCAGGGGTGAGGGGCACCGGCAGGGCTGGGGGGCTGTGGCTTGGGAGTGAAGAGTGCC
>NW_017729028.1:7210131-7223700 GCF_001723915.1 Gavialis gangeticus
AAGTTGGTCTGTGGGTCGGGAGCACGGGGCATAGGCAGGGCCAGGGGGCTGTGGGTTGGGAGTGAAGGGCACCAGAATGGTCTGGGGGGGGCAGGGTACTGTGGGTTGGAAGTGAGGGGCAGCAGCAGGGCTGAGGGGGCTGTGGCTTGGCAGTGAGGGGCAGGGGCAGAGCACAGGCATATCACTGCCCACCCCACAATCATATTTCCCTCCTCCTCCAGTGTCCTCTTTTTTTAAACTGGAACGATGGTAACCCTAGAAAAGTGGGAGCAGCAGAAACAGCATGTTGTGGACTGAATCAAGAATCCAGAGCTACCCACCACACATGGTAACATGTTCCTGAGTTGCAGCAGTCTGTTAATGCTAGATTGGCCTCATCAGCCATCTTTGAACCTACAGATAAGGCAATCATGGAAGACAATCATCTTTGACTGAGAAGGATTGCCAAAGTGACGGTAACTAATTGCTAGGTAACTGGCTTTGAGGTAGGACCCAGAGAGTATTAATAGATGGCACTGAGTCAACATGGTGGAAGCTGACTGGTGGCATCCCTCAGGGTTCAGTACTTGGATCAATGCTTTTCAACATGTTCATCAACGATATGGATTCAGGTGTTAAAAGCATACTGGCAAAGTTCACAGATGCCACCAAATTATGGGGGAATGCAGTCACACTCAAGGACAGGTTGGGGATACAGGCTGACCTGGACAGACTTGCAAGGTGGGCAGATCAAAACCTGATGACGTTTACATATGGAGAAATGCAAAGTGCTCCATCTGGGGAGAAATAATCCGCAACACACAAGCTCAGCAGTGCTATGCTTGGCAGCACCACAACTGAAAGAGACCTGGGGGTCATGATAACCCACAGAATGAGTATGAGCCACCAATGCAATGCCGTAGCTGGCAGAGTGAAGAAAACACTGGCATGCATCTACCGATGCATCTCAAGCAAAACTAAGGATCTCATCCTCCTGCTCTATTCAGCCTTGGCTAGACCGCAGCTGGAGTACTGCGTCCAGTTCTGGGTGTTGCGCTTCAGGAAGGGAGTGGAAAAGTGTGAGAAAGTCCAAAGGAGGGCCATGCACATGATTAGAGGTTGGGAGAGCGGTCATATGAGGAGAGGCTGAAAGATGTGGGACTGTTCAGGTTGGAGACAAGAAGACTAAGAGGGGACTTTGTGGCAGCCTATAAGTATATAAGGGGCATACATCAGGGCCTGGGGGAGCATCTGTTCACCAAGGCAACCCAGGGGAAGACAAGAAACAACAGACACAAACTGCTTAAGGATCACTTCAGATTGGACATAAGGAGAAACTTCTTTACGATTTGAGTGCCTAGGGTCTGGAACAGACTCCCCCCAGAGGTGGTACAATCACCTACCCTGGAGATCTTTAAAAAATGACTTGACACGCACCTTGCTGGGGTCATCTGACCCCAGCAGTCTTTCCTGCCCAAGTGTGTGTGTGGGGGGGGTGAATCCAATGATCTCATGAGGTCCCATTCAGCCCCTAACCTCTATGAAACTACAAAAGAAGACACTCTCCTTTCCCCAGTGGTCAGTCCAGGATCTCAGTATAGGGTCATGAAGAAAAACAAGGTGAGTGCTGAATAATCAGAAGAATCACACTAGTATAGGAGCTCCCCAGAGGCTGGAATTTCAAAGGGCAGCCCCTGTCTCAGTGCCAGAGTGGAAGAACAAGATGTTAACCAGGCATCCAAAAGCACTCAGGGAAACAACCAAACTTACCCAACTGCCTGGCAACAGAGTCTAGGACAGAGTCTACAACAACAGTTTAGAGAGGAGAATGCACCTATGCCTACTTGCAGGTTAACTAATGTGGGTTTAAAACCTCAAGTGGGTTTAACAACACCTGAGATAACTCCCAACACAAAGTGTGATTTGTGCCACACTTCTCTAACATGAAATAGCTCAAGTTTCCCTGCAACAAACAGAAGTGAAGACAAGCAACCTGAAAGATACTGCTGCAGGTGTTTTCCAGCACAGGGGATACAGCACTTATTTCTAGTCTCTGGGTCACAAACTCTCTGGCTTTAAATCATGTTATTAAACACTGAAAATCCAGTCACCTGGAAGTTGTGACTTTCACAAGTTATCATTTTTTCTCTCCCTCTGGCATCCATGTAGTTGAATACAGGCAAGAGGGGAAAGTCCTTCATTCCCTCACTCGCCCATTGTCAAGAATCCTTTTTGTTCAGATTTCCCCACACTCTTTGCATTCTTTTCAATTAAGTTTAGCCGACAACAGGAAGTGGGTAGACTACCAAACTTAATGCACTTCATGCAGCTATAGGCCCTGAGGCAAAAGAATGCCTTTTAGTTGATTGTCACTTGGAGGAGCATGACAGAACAGAGCGGGAATGGGGGATAAGTGTCCCATCATTCTCTCTTGAATGCAGACCTGGCCATTGACTCTTCATAGGCTTAGGGGTCTGTACACAGGAAGGGGGCAGATCCAGTGTGGCTGGGGGAATGAGAATCACTTGTCAGTGTGTTCCCATGCAACCAACCACACCCTCCCTCATGATAAAGTTGGATCTTAGTAGTGGAGATCCAAGCACTGCAGGGAGGATGCTCTCCAAGGGAAGCTTCTGATGTATCTTATGAGTTTAGGACTCTCACAGATATGCTCCAAATGTAGCTTTCCATCGTTCTTCTCCAACTGGAAGCAGGAAGATGGTTGCAATAATTCATCATGAAGGCATGAAAAGTAAAGCTGCAAAACAAGAAGATGGTTCTTCCCTGCCCAAGGAAAAACAAATCAAAGCAGAAGCCAGGGAGTCATTTATCTCTGTCCTATTAATATTATTTAATAGAAAGAAATTAAAGACATAAAACAATCTTGAAACTTGATGACTGCCATCTAATCTTGTTTATTGAAGCATTTGTATACAGTGCATCATTTCAGTGCCTAGTAAATTCATCATCATCACAGTAACAAAGCTCACACATTGTCTCATTTTCTCTGCCCTTGCCATGAAGCAGCCTGGGGACTTTCCTTCTGTCCTTATTTCTGGATAGAGTGGGTCCATTTCCATATGAAATATCAGAAGCTATCAGATTGGAGAAGGACAACTGAAGGAACCGTCTCTAGACTGGATACCGTTTCCCTGCTGACATGGGAGAATGCATGCAGCTTTGAAGCCAGACTCCAGGGTATTTAGACAGGGGTATCAGAACATTTTCCTAAAGTTTACAGGTTTTGCACCTAATGATCACAGTAGAAGGCATATTGATTTTCCATATGTATTCTGATCAGATGTATTTAGTCTACCATTGCCATACACTTAGTTAATTTGGCTTAGCTTCTCATGAAGAGAAATCCACGGTCTCTACTAATGGGGATTACAGTGAAAGTTCCCACTCACTTAAGAGTCCAACAGTGAAAGTCTTGTCACCTCACCCTGAAGTGTCAATAGCTGTTAGAAGGAATATAAATTACTCAAACATAATAAAGAGGCAATTATTTAAGGTGGAGCCTTATGTAAAGGTGTTTAGTAATGCTTCCTGCTTCCAAGTATTGCAGTATACCCATAATTTCTTTGTGTATCTATTATGACCCAACACCTAGTCATTATAAGTCACTTATCCTGACCAAAGTAACTAACATACTCTCTACATTTGATTACTAGCTTATTTCCCTCAATGCAGCTGGTCAGTTCCTTAGTATTGTTCCCATCTGGACATTTTCACTAAATCTGGTGCATTTTCTGCTTAAGTCATTAGAATGCTAGTAGCTTTGGGATGAAGAATGATTTTTGAAGAACTGTGGCTCCTTTGATGAGGATGATGAAGCAAATGTCACCACACTCCTATGTCAGAAGCATAAGGACCAGAAAGCCAGTCAAGGTAGAATGGCCAATGTCAATAAGACCTTAGGTTCCCAAAGAAGAGCAGTGAAGGCATTCATAGATGATATGGTTGGCGGTACTCTGAGCTTGAGTACCAGCACTGCAATTAGTGTTGTTGGAGAGGCCCCAAGAGTGCATGCATGCCTGCCTTAAACCATCTAAAACCTGTTATGAGATGGTTAAAAGCAGTCCAGGCCCTGTGTGGTAACTGCCAGCCTGAGGGGCAGAAGCTGGTATTGGGGATGCAGTTCTTTAGCCATGGTTCTTGTGCAGTATATTGCCTACTCCAGTGATGAGAGGTCCCTGCTGTGGGGGACATGCCATCTGCAGATTCAATGATCTTATTGGCCTAAGTGGAGAAGGGGTTCTGAGACTTCAGGCAATAGTTGGTTTTCTGGCTTGTGGCTGGTAGGCTGGTGTGCAGAGAATGGTCCAAATCTTGGGTTTTAAGGTCTAGGGCCAGGGTTTCAGCTTGTCTCTGAATGCTAGGGGGTGGAATGCCTGAGAGGACTAGCAAGCAGTCACCTGGAGTTGGCATAAGGCATCTGGCAATGGTTCTCATGACGCTTTTTAGGCTGGAGTCTATTAGGTTGGTATGTGTGCTCCAGTCCCATATTGGTGTGCAGCAGGAGCATACACAAGTGCCAAAGCAGAGGTGCAGATTGTTTGGAAACTTGCACCCTAGGTAGCTGGGGTAGCACCTTTAAAGTATGAAAGAAGAATGCAAAAGTAGATGAGTCCATCCAAGTTATACAACTTACTCATGGTGACTAATGCCTTCTGAGTAGTACCAACATAAAGCTAACGTACAGTCATACAAACTACTTATTGTGAGGTAAAACAGGGAGTGGATTTACCACATATCTGTTGTTCCATGATAACTGCCTGTTTCCATGCCTCTGTCCTGCAATAGAGGAAAGCTAAACCATAGTTTAGTGCTGGGCTAAACTACCATTGCTAGCTTTCACCTGCTGCAGGAGTAAGTCACCATGGAAAGGTGATTTACCCTAACTCTCCACCTCCTTTTATCTCATGGTAATTACCATGTGTGCCCATTCCCTTAGTCTAAAGTAATACATGCTTTTGCTGATTTCCGTCATGGGCTCTAAGGGTAAATGAGCACCTCTGTAAACTATGTAATTAATAATCCTCTCTCTACACAAGTTCTGTACTACATCTCTTTCATAAATATTTTTATAAATCTTTGTCAAATTAATAGTACTGGCAGCTTTTTAAACAGGAAGTCCCCCTGCTTTACAAATAACAGCCAGGAGTTTATTAACATTGATTTTTAGATGTTTAAATTACACTTCATAACTTACATTTGTTTAATTTTTTTTTACTTAATTCAGCACCAACAGCAATAATAGCCTGGTGAGTCACACTTTGGTTTATATTCCATTTCCTTATCTGGTTTTCATGCACTAACATAATGATCCATTTTCTAGGTTGAAAATACTTTGGGTGAAGTTTTTAAATCCAAACAACTGTTTTTATCATTTCCATTAATATTATGGTTTGTAAACTCTTGACATATCATGTAAGTGTTGACCCTATAGCTCTGCCAAAGTCTCTTTACATTTCAGAAATCTGTTTTAATGTATAGATTTGAGTGCTGTAATATTAGAATCTGGACACCCCACACTCCAGGGGGAACCTCCCCTCTCAGATCTTGATGAACACGACCACAAGGCAACTATTTAATGCCTGTGTGGCTAAACTTAGATTCCTAGATCTCTAATTAAACACCTAAATAAAAGTGGTTTGATGTTCAGAATTGCTCAGTCCCATAAACTGTGTTACAGGAAATGAGAACTGTGACTATTTAGCACCTTTGGAAACAGAGCCACTTCCACACATGTACAGGCTGGCAGCCTGTTTCATTGGAAGGGAGGGAAGGGAAGCAAAGCAAACTCATGTCCTTTTTTAAGGCCCTTTCCTTGGGCACAGTTTATTATTTACAACAAAGGGAGTAAACAACTGAAAAATGCTGGTCACAATCCCCAGAGCCCTTCTCTTTCTCAGTTAACCAGAGAAAAATAAGACACACACTTCCCATGTGACCTCCCTAAATTCAGCTTCCCCTTCCTGTTAAATCCCACTCAACCAAGTGACAGGCCGTAACTCATTCCAGGCTTCTCAAAAGATGCCAGATTTGTGCTGTTATTTAGGCGCTTCAAGATTCAGGCAGGTACCTAGTGAGATTTTCAAAAGGAAGTACCTAAGTTCTTTTGAAAATTATACTAGGCATCTGTCTGTCTTTTTAGCACACAGATTCCTGTATACATCTGGACAAAGTTCCTTAACTTTAGGGACCAGGTATGGAAAGTTTGGTTTTAATATTAGAACTGAATTTTGAACAGTCGGTTCTCTCTGACTTAGAGCCTTGTTGCATAGTAATTCTGAGTGGCTCCTAGAGCTCTTGGCACATGGATCGTCTGCACATTAACACCTGAAACTGGTTTTAATAAGTCTTAGGTGGCTCAAAGTTACGCCACTCCATGGCAGGATCATCTCTGGGTGGCAGCTTGTTTCCGGATGTTAGGGGGTAGAGTGCCCAAGAGGACTAGCAAGCAGTCAGCTGGAGTTGACATAAGGCATCTGGTGATGGTTCTCATGATGCTGTTAAGGCTGGAGTCCATTCGCTTGGTATATGTGCTCTGGTCCCATACTGATACACAGTACTCAGCAGGAGCATATGCAGTTGCCAAAGCAGAGGTGCAGAGTGTTTGGAAACTTGCACCCCAGGTAGCTGAGGTAGCTCCTTTAAAGTATGAAAGATGAATGCAAAAGTAGATGAGTCCAGCAGAAGCCCTAGGTGCTCAGCTCCAAACTTAAATTTGGACATCTTACTGAAACATTTACAGTCCTTACTGGGAGTTAGGTAAGTCACCCAGTAGAGGAAAAAAGCACTTTCACCAACAGCAGCAAAGCTTAGGTTATGATACCTTTGGCAAATGCACTCTCCCCTTCCTCCTGCCTTATTAAAGAATAATAGAAAATTAGGGTTGGAAGGGATCTGAGGAGTGTGGGGGCTAAACTGCCCTGTGTGCCTCCTGCAGAGGAAGATCAGGCAGCAGCTGTACTGGAGCCCATGTTCTTCCTGCAGCCCTTCCTGGTCAGACCCTGCATTTTCCTCCTGGAAGCAGAGGTGTGACAGGCAGGGAGACTGTTCTGTGCCCCTCTGTTTCCAGGAGGAACGTGCAGGGTCTGACCTGGAAAGGCCGTGGCAAGAGCATGCGCTCTGGACGCAGTGCTTTGCACTGCCTTGCTAGGAAGCCAGGCTGGGCTGTGTAGTGCTTGTTTGAACTGTCCAGCCAGAAGGGTCAAACTGGGCTGCATTGATCCTTTATGCTATTGAGCCAGAGGAGTCAGGCTGGGCTGGAGCAGCCCTGTGTACTACCTGGCTAGAAGAGCTGGGTGTAGTTAAGACCACCCTTTTTCTCCCCATGGCCCCTGCCCACTGGCACAGGAGTGGCACCCTGGTTGAGAAGCACTGAAGCAAGCAGAGGCACCACAACAGTGGTTCTCAACCAGTGGTGCTGCCAAATTTAGAAGAGTTGTAGAGGAGGGCCCTGGCTCGAAAAATGTTGAGAACCACTGGTCTACATCAATGGATCCCATTGTAGGATCAGGCCATAGCAAAGGCACGTTCATGAACAGAAAACGCATCCCTGTTAACATTTCCTTTCACAGTATTTTCTCCACTCTTTGTGCAGCTCTGGCCATCAGGCAGACAAAATGTAGAGCAAGGCAAAAGAAAACACCAGAAAGAAAGAAAAAAAAATCCAAAGGTAGTAGTTCAAAATCCTCCCTTATGTAACTCAGTGAAGTCACCAGCTATGAAGTCAGTCCAGCAAATTCATTCAATTTCTTATTCTATAAATAGCTTGCTTTCTTCCACAGTATGCAGTTAGGGTTTAACAGTGGTTTGGCTGTTTCCAATTATTAAAAAAAAAACAACCCAGAACATTTTGGCAGTCTCTGGTGAAGGAGGAGCTAACACTGTCTGTGGAACAGCTCAGACTATAACTCATGTTCACCGCAGCACACAGGCTCTGACTTAGCATTCAAATTCACCCCCTCTCTGGAACTCAGCATCACTGGTTGGTTAGAAAGAATAACACAGCACAGACCTCAGCCCAGGCTCCCTTTCCAAGCCTCCCATCTGCCAGCATGACTCAGCAACAAAAGCCTGGGCCCCAACACAGGGTTTGAATGACACAGCAGAAGAGCCCTGTATTCCCAGGCAACTTTGGATCTGACTGACCTCTTTCTGCATTACACTTTTCTTGGCCCTGTAACAAAAGGCGGGGAGGGGGAGAGGCAGGGGAGGGACTGTCTGATGCATTTTTTTTGTCTGCTCTGTTTTGCATTGCAAACCATCTGAAGGCACAGAGTCAAAGGTAGAAAAGGTAAAACAATGGCTGATAAGGAGCATTCCTTCAAACACCCATAACCCTACTGATACTGGTAAAGAGAGACTCCTGAGGCACAAGCTCAGGGATGGGGCTGTTTTGCCAAGGCTGAGTAGACAGAGATCAAAAGATACAGGACTGTCAGCCTTACAGCAGGAGAGGCGGCTGGGTGAGCTGAGGGAGGCTGCTCAGGGTGTTAGTCAAAGGGCTGACAGCCGGGGAAGGCTCACTCATACAGAGGGAGCCTGATGCGAGCAGCACAGACGGTTCCTCTCAGCTCAGAACAGGAACAAACCAGACCTGCCTCAGCTATGGCTACAGCAGTTAAGCTTGGTGGGGTGGGGGGAGGGTTTTATACCGTAGTGCACATGCTGCTGACCACAGGGGGAAAGAATAAAAGTGCTGGGTTTTAAAGGAAACAAGGTCTTTGGGTAAATCTGATATCTTTTATTAGACCAACTCAAATAGTTAGAAAAATTCTTCTTTGCAAACTTTTAGGTATAAATACCCTTCATCAGGCTGAGGAAGCATCTGCAGTTGGTGTGCGCTCTTCCTGGATGGAATGAATAGTAAAGAAGCCAGAGGGTGGTATGCATGCAAGAAAGCCAGTCAGTGAAGATGTAAATAGAGGAGTCAGTGGGTTTTAAAGGAGTTGTTTGACTGTTTTAACCAGCCGCAGTGGCAGAATCATTACAGGATCTCAGTGCAGCTTGACAGGTCTGAGTTGAAGCCCTGCCCCAGACTTATCCCAAAGGCTCTCCCCAGCTGACTGTAAGGGGTATCCGTCCAACGGGGCTGGGAAGCCAAAGGGAACTGCATGTGACACTGGGCAGATCACTTTATAGCAGCTGGCTATAGGAACTGATGAGCCTTAACAACATCAGCCCATTACCTAGGCTCTGAACCCTTAAAAAACCCCCAGAATAATCAGCTGCTGTCACAGGCCCCTAAAGGGAAGCCCTTGCAGGGTCCACCCCGACTTGGACTTGTTGAAGCAGTCATAGCTAGCACCCAAGGGTTGTAGTCCACATCCTAGCCTAAGCCTGAACAAACTGGAATTCCACCCAGGGGAGGAAAACCTGATGTGGGCAGCTGTGCATTCACAGGGAAGCAGTACAGTAAAGCCAGCGCCTGACAGGGCACAGATTCTCTTCTGTTGTTCACCTTCATTTACATTCAACTCGGAAAGTGGACAGATATGCCAACATCATCCCAACCTCTGTACACCGGGTCCCCTCTGCCCTGAGGACAGCCCCAAAGAGCAGGGGCATGGCTCAAATTGCAAAGCAGGATGCATCACTGACAGAGTTGTGAAGAGTGGCTGGAAGTCATCACATGCACACGCTGGCAGTCCTTTGGTTTCCTTATGAGAGTGGGGCTTGCCTCTCCACAGAACAAGTTCTGAAGCCAAACCTCAGATCCCATGAATCCACCTGGATTTGTTAGCCTCTAGGATGCAAGGGCTGTCCATATGAAAAACTGTCTCTGCATTGTGGTTTTTTTGTACCTTCATCTCCTCTGTGGCTGTACTGGAACTGTACTAGTGCCATAGGATCTCCCATGCCCTCAAAGGTGATTCTCGTTTGAGGTTTGGAGAGTGTATTAAAAATCTGGAGCGTCTACACAGTACCTCGGAAAATGATATCTACTCACTTTAGTTGGTCTGATAAAAGTTATCACCTCTACCATGAGTTCTTATTCCTTTTTCCTCCTACCTGCTCACTTTTCACTCAGCCCAAACCAGCCACACCCTCCCTTTTCCTCCCCATTCACAAACCCCAGGACTTGCTGTGTCATCCAGGTTGGGCAAAAAGATGCTGCTCTAGAAACAGATGTCATTATTTCCACATGGTCCAGGTCTGCCCCCCTCGTGTGCCTCCTCAAGATCCTTCCAATGCCATGATTCTAAGGTCCTGCTCTATTTAGCTTTCTCTCATTTGTATCCATCATGCAGACAAGATATTTTTCCCCCACAGAGAAGGACTTTTGTTAAGCAACAACTGATTTAAATATTTCAGCAAACAGGGCTGTAATGAGTACTCATTGGTTTAATGTATTATCTACTTGGCATAGCTTAGATACAGACAATATGTATTGCTCAAGGAAAAATGTAATCTGCTTATGTCAAATTAAACTATTTCTCAGCCCAAGTTGTTATTCTTTTCTTGACTGCGCCCCTGGTCATAGGAGAAGGTAAAATATGTTCACTAGCTGACTTTTGCAATTTATCAGCAATAGTAGAGGTGTGATGATAGAGTAGAGGAACAATAGCTCTGACCATCTCTGGTCATAAAGCATTATTTGCAAGAGTTGTTTCTTAACTTCATGTTCTTGTCAAATTCCTTTGTAGATAATAAATGTTGTCTCCCAAACCGTCCCCTTAAACTTCAACTAAATATAGTTCCTTATTGGCAGTGGCTGATGCAGTTCTCAGATAAAGTAACTGTACCTGTTACCTCCCTGCCAGGACTGATATGGTGTTTTCAGAAACACTCAAGGGGAAATCTTCAGCTGGTTTACATTGCCATTAGTACATTGTCTTCAACATGTCTGTGACCATTTCCAATGATCTGCTCCTCAGAGTTGGAGTAAATCTGTTCCCACTGAAATCAGTGGGTGATAGGTCAGTGAAAATCCCATCATTAACATTTGTGAAAAGCTTTGTCCTCTACAGGTGGAAAGTGCTATGGAAATACAACACATTAGTCACGTTCTGGTAAATTATTGGTAGATATAAAATACAGGTGATTATTTCAGTTAGTGACTGAGAATGACAATGAGTGGAGATCTTGTTAAATAGATCTTAAGTGACTAGGCAGTGTATATTAAGCTTTGACCGCAGAGTGGAGAGGAAAGTACAAATTCTTTGTTTTCCTGTTTTTAAGCTTAAAGTATTCATTCTTTACATACTGGAAAGTGAAAAAATTAAAAGGTATCAGTCTCTATTTGCTTATCAGCTGTAGATTACATGTTATATTGGAAAATTCATGTGAAGGTTAGAGTCCTATAACAGTAATTCGTTTCATATCAAGAATTTTTCTGAACGTAACTAGGTAATAAAGGGGAAAGTAAAAGCATTCAAAATTTCTTTACCAATGTTTTGTCTAACTCTCTAATCACATTGAATATTTTTCTACACATAATGGGGTTAACTCTTCTCTTACATACACTAGTGCAAATCAGGAGGAAATCCACTAAGGTAAGTTTTGCTGAGAAGTTACACCAACATAATTATACCAGTATAGTTAAATTACTATAGTTATTATAGTAATTTCCCATGTGGATATTCTGGTTCTGGAATAAGAATGGATTTGTTCAACTTAGTCTAAAACACCTCCAGAGAAACTTAAGAAACTGGAGAACAGCCACTCTGTACCAGAATAAGAGTGTCTAGACCAAAAGTGATATTGGGGCAAATATAGTGACATAAATTCACACCTTACATTTACCATTACAGTTGCCCATGTGGAGATGCCCATGGTCACTATTGGAGTAAAGTTATTCTGAAATTCTCTCTTTTGTAACTTAGTTGTAACTCCACTTTCCCTATCTAAACATGGAAGAGGTTCAGGCCCATTATTTTTGGCTCCAAACATGAATAGTGGCATTCTCCGCATTTTGGAAGAACAGGAGGAATAGTCATGGTAAAATACTTTGGCTAGAGAAAGGCAAAGGCCTTAAGCAAAGGCAAAGGCAAAGGCAAAGGATTAATTTGATTATTCTTTGTGCACATTCTCCATAAATCTTAAACAACATTACACTATTGAGGGAAGCTATGACACCCACCGGTGGCTGCAATAATCTTGTTCTTCCCACTTTGGTTTCCCAGGGTACCACACTGTTACCTTGTCTGACACACTTCGATGGTAAATAGACACAAGTTTGGGAGGTTTCCCTCAGAATCCCAGAGTGACCCTTGGGGTGTTTCACTCTGCCCTGCTTATCATCAACCTGCCTTGGTCCAGCCTGATCTTTTAGCTCAATTCCCTGAGCAAGGTTTTGCACATGTTTCCTGACCTCAGCAACACTCTTTTTGTCTTTATTATCAGTGCTTTCCCTCTCTCTAGTGTCTCTGCCTTTTTTCAGGGCTCACTTTTTCTCTGGTGCCCCTACCTCACTAGCTTCTTCCAGGCTTGCATTTTCTACTCTTCAACCAGAAATGCAACACCCAACTCTCAACCAGGCATTCTCAGGGCTTCTTCACTAGCCCTGCTGGCTGCCAACCTCTCCCTGGGCCTGGTTCCTAGCCCTGCTGCCTGCTAGTCTCTCTCCGTCTAAGCTTTAGGTTAATTCAGGGGCGGGCAATTATTTTGGGCGGAGGGCCGCTTACTGAGTTTTGGCAAGCCATCGAGGGCTACATGACAGGCAGCCAGGGGCAATTAAATATTAATTTTCTAAATTTTTTAGGGGTGCCGTGGGCCAGATAGAATGGCCTGGCGGGCTGCATCTGGCCCGTGGGCTGCATTTTGCCCACCCTGGGTTAATTGCTCAAAACGTGCAGTTCCTCCCTTTCCCCTCCCCTACAGCTGTGCCCATTCCTTGCAGCTAAGACAGCTGTCATAAACAAGCTGGTCTAAACTAAAATGCTTAAACCCCCTTCAGATCTTTATATCAGACACCCCCACCCTCTCTCAGCTGACTCCCTCCAATTCTTTGTAGTAGCTTTATTTGTAAATCTCTCCTCTTCTGCCTTCAGTGCTCTCGGGCAGACAACCTTGACTGGCTCAGGAGCAGGCTTGTACCACCTGGGGCTCCTTCCTTTCTAGTCACCTCTCCTGTCAACCAGGCACCAGTGTTTCCCATTAGCCTAGTGGTTTTCAACCTTTTTTCATTTGTGGACCCATCTTCAAAAAAGGGAAGAAGGAGGACCCAGGAAACTATAGGCCAGTTAGTCTTACCTCAATCCTGCGTAAGCTTTTTGAGAGAATTATCCTGGCACATGTCCACGAGGGGCCAGCAGGGGACATTATGCTTAGGGGCAGCCAACATGGGTTCATTAGAGGCAGGTCTTGTCAGACCAACCTGGTGGCCTTCTATGACCAGGTCACAAAATCCTTAGATGCAGGGGTAGCAGTGGACATAGTCTTCCTGGACTTTCGGAAGGCCTTCGACACTGTCTCTCACCCCGTTCTCATTAAAAAACTGGGGGACTGTGGTGTCGACACCTACATAGTCAAATGGGTCACCAGCTGGCTGGAGAGTTGCACCCAGAGAGTGCTGGGCGACGGGTCATTTTCGACTTGGAGGGATGTGGGCACTGGGGTTCCGCAGGGCTTGGT
>NW_017729028.1:7228700-7241806 GCF_001723915.1 Gavialis gangeticus
ATCTGGAACCAACTTCCAAGAGAAGTGGTGCTGCCTCCTACTTTGGGGGTCTTTAAGACAAGGTTAGATGAACACCTTGCTGGGACCATTTGACCCCAGTACTCTTTCCTGCCATGGCAGGGAGTCGGACTTGATCTGCTCAGGTCCCTTCCGACCCTACCAACTATGAAACTATGAAAACATTTCAAATGGATGTGCAGACCCCTTTGAATTGTAAGTGTGGGTATTCACATACTTTTGATTGATCATAGTCATTTTTCGCAGAGTCCTTAGACATAGCCTGCAGATCTCCAGGGGTCTGTGGACAACAACCTAAAAACCACTGCCTTAGCCTAATGACTGGGTCCCCTGCAACTTACTCAGCTGCACTGCAGTCTATACTCAACAAACCGCCTGGAGTTGTGCCCCTTGTAGCCTAGTGTGGCTTGCTCTGCAATAGTTACTTGCCGCTTTGTAGCTCCTGGCTTTGTCTACACTTTACTTCCTGCAGCTGGCTGGCATTAACATAGCTGCCCGCAATAGTTTGTAGCCCTATACTGCTGCCCTCTTCGTCTTAAAGCAACAGGGGTTTGGGCCCATGCTACAATCACCATCTGTATTTTTACAGATAAGGTAACTTATATACAAAAAGAAAAATCCCAACCCCACTAAAGTCAATGGCAAAATTCCCTGCTATTACAATGGGAAAAGATTTTGCTCAAAGAGCCCAAAATAATTTTCTAAAGGTTACCTTTCTCTATTCCTAGTCATGTGCCTAGTCTACTAGATAACAGCTGCCTTTTAAGATATTACATGCTTCAATTAATTCAGTAAATCCTCCCCAATAAGGCAGGTTAATTCTATCATCTCCATCGAATACATGGTGAAACAAAAGCATGAAAACATGCCAGAGATCATCCACAAAAGCTGAGCTAGATTTGGTACTAGAGTCTATATCGCCTGACTTACAGGCTTGTTCTTTAGCTTTCAAGCCATCTTCTCTTGGTTACTTATTACAGGGCAGGCTGCTACAAACAAAAGCAGACCAGGTACCTTCTACTCCTCAGCCTTACTGCAAAAAAAAAAGCCTTTATATTTTTTAATGGAAGAATCAGTGAGTTTTGTGACAGGTAGACTGTTCTTTAGCAAATCCGATATGGCTGGCAGGAGGCAAAGTACCATGGTGAGACTGCAATGAACGTCTCACTAGACAAAATGGTGTTAGAGCAAGATTAACAGGAATATACTGATATCACTGGCTCTTCAAACTACTTGGATGGTGACAGCAGCTGTTGTTTATTTAATATGAGCTGATGCTCTTTTTCTGTTATATATTTAAAAATACAATTCCATTGATATGAAATGGATAATCATCCATATATCATTTATATGTAAGAAGCCCCTGATTTTCTTCTATTCTCTTTTGTTTAAAATCTGCTTTTTTCTTACTGGTAGATTGGTCTAAGCAAACCTTTAAAAAATCTGATTTAGGACTAAATAAGAAAAATATTTAAAGAGCTTTCATTTACTGAGAACATGACAAATAAAGATGGATGAAAGACCCAGTGTTTATCTCCCAGCAGGGTTTATATTAAGATATAGCAGCTGAGGTTTGAAAATGACCTAGGTGTCGCTTTGTGTTTAATAGCTCCAAAATAATAGGATTTTGGTTCCAAAAAAGCAGAAGAAACACAAGATCCATTGTTTTGGTAAATTTCATTTATTTGTGCCAGAATTTGCTGAGAACATCTGAGCTCCTGAGACTGCTGTCACTGCAGACATTCATCTCCCTAGTCTCAGAGTTTAAAACGGTACAGATCTCAGATACCAGTTTAGGCCCCTAATTGTTTATGCCAATTAATATATTTTAAAGAAGAAGCTATAAGTTCCAAATACCAGTTCTGATATCCTTCTGTGATAAAGTAACGAACTGCTTAAATGTGGGAGACATGGTTAGTGTCATATACTTAGATTTTAAAAAGGCTTTCAATATGATCTCCCATGACACTCTTATAAAAAAAACTGGGGGACTGTGGGCTGGGAATTGGCTAAGGGGTCAAACCCAGACAGTGTTACTGGATGGGTCTATATCATTTTGGCAGGAGGTGGCCAATGATGTCCCCATAGGCAATGGAAGGCTGGGGCTAATGGGTCTCAGCCTCCCCAAATGCAGAGGCAGAGTCAGGGGCTGGGGTGAATGGGGCCCTGGCTGGGCTGTTTGGTGGGACAATTGGAGCCTGGGCTGCTCACCTGCGGGGGGCTCCCACCGCTGTGTGCACCCTGGTGGAGGCCCTGGGAACAAGTGCCTCCCCCCAGATCTGTGTGTGGGGCGGAGGCAGCTGTTGCTGCACGCTGCACTCAGCTGGAGCTGCCGTGGGAGCAGCACAATGCTACCTGCCTGCCACCACTGGGCTACACTGTGCCCCCTGCCTGCCTGCCTGGTGGTGGGAGGCACATGGTGTCATGCAGCTCTTGAGGCAGCAGCACACAGAGCCCAGCTTGTACATGGTACCTGGTCAGCCCTATGCAGAAGTGTGCACAGTGGAGCTGAAGATCTCACTGGCTGAGTCAGCCAGGACTGTGGACTGAAGGATCTGGATTCAGACTTGGGGGCAGCTGCAGACTGATGTTTGAGTACTCCTTGCTTAGGGACACCTCCGGAGGTTTGTGTGGGGGGGGAGGAAATTAAGGTGCTGAGTATATGTTACCACAGTGTAAATGTTTCTTTACCTTTTACCTATTCTCTCCCTTTGACTTGTGACCCTAACCCCTATGATTTTCTATATAAAAGTGGGAACTCTCCCTTTTTACTTGTGCCAGTTTCTGGGGCTGCAGGTTTGGCACAAACTATTGACAGTTAAACTCAGCTGTGACAGAGCACGTGCCTGTTGCCTGTTCAGGAAAGTATCAGACTCAATTTTGTTTTGCTGTCCGTCTTTTAATGGTCCTTACACACCTGAAGTTAGAGAAAATGAGACAAGTTCAAACATATTCCTCATGTCATTCCCATAGTACCACTCCTTGCCATCCTTTGAATGATTGCTACAAAGCAGCTGTTTCTCCTACAAGGCCTTTATTTTGGATCAACATCAAGATACTTTTCTCTGCTTAAACCAGTTGTTTTTTCTTAGTCCTAGGTATGCTTAAAATGCCAGAAACAGACAAGAGTGCAAATATCTCTTTGGGTGAGAGCTGAGAAGATGAATATTTATGGTGCACCGCAACCTCCTTCCTTTCCAGTGCAGGAGACAGTGCTTTCAGGGGCTGGTGTGAAACAGCAAAGAACTGGAGGTTCTGGGATCTGTCAGAGCTGATCACTATCTGTCCCAAGTGCAAATCACAGTTCTTTGACCTTGCAGTTGTTGAGACCTACCCAGCAACAGACACAGAAATAGAAATTTCAAAAATTCACATGCAATTTTCTCCATGCATGGAGGATGAGAGAGAGAAACTAAGCCTCCTATGTGACAAATGTTAGTCGTATCACTCACTGGGTTACTAGGCCATGGGCTGTGGTGTGAGAACCTGAAAAGAACTGAATTTCTGCTCCTACTGAAGTCAAAAGGAACATCCTAACTGATCTCAATGGCAGAAGGTTCAGGACCTCTGTGTTGCTTTGACAATTAGTTATAGAAAAGCAACTTTTTTTTTGTAAGGAACATTTTCCTAACACTCCAGGATGCATCTGCACATTGATTCAAAGGAACATTTCATGTACACCTTTCCTTATCATTTATTTTCACTCCCCCTTTCCTCAGGGACTTCTCACACCATCTCACATTAGAAGCACTTCCTCAGTGCTTTTAATCCTTTTATTGCCCTTATATGTTCACCCTGCAGAGGCGGCACAGATTATCTGAATCATTTTCGTGGAATGATGTAATGCAGTTAATGGATTTCCTACACACTGCGTTGCATTTAGCTACTATATCCCATGGAAGTGGTGATTCACAGACGTCTCAACTGATCACAGAGGATCATGTCAGACATTATTGTTCCAGATCACACAGTGAATGCAGACTTAACTCCTGCCAAAAGATTATCAAACTCTCCTGTTCCCTACAAACCTGTGACCTGATGCATAGGTGCATACAGTGTAGGATTAAAAACTGTGTAACATTAATTCTATAGCTAGTAGACTTAAAAACCACCATTACAGGAAGCATCTTGTTGGCAGCCTCAGTGATGCATAGCCTGAATGGATGGGGAAAACCAAGCTGACCTCAGCGGTGGTAACTGTATTAAGTAGATATGCTAGATACATAAAGAGGAGCCATGGTCAGGTCGCTATAAAAAAAAAAAAGTGGGCATCTGAACTTAGACTGCTGACCTCCGGTCTCCTAAGTACTTCCAGGCTAGACCTTCCCTTCCACTGCAGAGAAACACCAGGGTGAAAGACTAGGCACTCCACAAATTATAGAACCGGCTTGAGTCTTATAGGCAGAGATCAAGACAGGCAAATCAAGGGAGTCCCCATGGAGCCACGGGCACACTAAGCCCTCTTCAAAAATTTTCCCATGGCTGCTAACAGCAGGTCAGCTCCAGTGTCAGCAATGTCGGGAGCCCCAGTGCATCTGGGCTGCCAGCTGCTGCTACTGTTTTTAAGCACTGGGTTGATTTGACCTATCCCTGCAAGGGTGTGCATTCCCACAGGCATCCCAAGATGCAAAGTGGAGCCAGGAGAGCTTGTCATTTTCTGAGAAGGTGACTCTGACATGGAATGGGGTAGGCTTGTGGGAACGGCGACACTGGATGGGTCAGCGTTGTGGGAATGGTGTTCAGGATAAGTGTTTTCCTCCACCCCTGTTTCAGAAGCCTGTTGGAGTGTATGCATGCCAGATTTCATCAGAAAATGACAAACATCTAAAAACAACTTGCTGCCTTTTAAACTTGTAATTTAAATGAAGAAAGTTAGTGAAAAGGATTTTAAATTCTACCTCTGGCTTTATTATAAAACACCCACATTCAATCAAGAACAGTCATACTGCAAGCTGAAGTCTTCATTTTTCTTATGCATGCTGTGACATTTCTCCTCAGTTTAATGGCATTAATGCTACATGGGAATTGCCTCGACTTGTTGCAGTGATGCTGTTCTGCCCTGATTTTTGCTACAGCTTAACATTAATAAGTTTTGGAGCCCAAGGCTTGCAATCAGAGTATTGTTTTTATGAAGTGCTTTTTTAGACAAGGATTCTGCAATGATTATTTTCTAGTTCTTTTAAACTTGTTACTTTTCCTGGTGCTGTGCCATATGCATTCAGTGAAGTAGGTGGAATCTGTGGGCATACATTAAAACAGACTCCCATCTATTACATAATGAAATTGCTATAATGTACATTCCTTAGGAATCTGTCCAAACAAGTTGGTCATACATCTGCAGACTCAAACCACTCCATATATCTTTAATTAATCACATTTATGTCCCCATCTATTTGAGGAAAGCTTCCCTTTTTCCAGGGTAAAGGGAGGGTAAAGGAACAGTACATTCTGGCTTCAGTTAGACTGCTGTGAATGTGGACTGAAGTGGAAGTATTACAAGAACAGCTAAGATCAGAATCTGGCCTAGTCATCCCTGCACTACTGTAATAGTAATGATAAATTTGGCAGTTCCAGCCAGCTGTCTGCAGGTACAGCCTGGCTATCAGATGTGTCACTGCCATCATCTGAGCCTTTGATGTTTGCGGGCACAGAATTTCAGACTAAACTGACATCCTTTTAAAAATTCCTCCCTACATTTGTAGTGTTTCTATCATTAGTGGCCACACCCAGAACATGAGAAAAGTTTTGTGCAGTCAGAGCAAAATTCCCATCATCTTCAAGGCTAAGTACAGACAGTCAAATATCCCGAGGATGAATCAATTCAGTCTTTGCAGATTAGTCTAAGATGCATACATTAAGCCGATAAGCAAGTGAGCAGACATTCACTTTTTATTCCAGAAATGCAGCCAGATGCCTGCAGTGGCTCAGGCCAGAAGCTGGGGGGTACTAGAGTATGCCTTCCTGCTCAGTTGGAGCAGACAGCTTGGGCCAAGAGTAGGTCCCCCACCCTGTGAGGTGGGACTTATGGGGGAGGTGCAAAGTATCCTGGGATGCTGGGGGAATGCAAGTTAACTTGAATCTGGAGGGGATCTGGGATAGAAGTTCAATAAACTCATTTAAGGTAAATCAGATACTGCATCCATCTAGGTTTATCTTTGGCCATTTTGAAAGTGGTTTATGTACACTTAACTTCTGTTGTGTTACAGATTTGAACTGGTTTCCAATCACATATACTAGTTTATGTATAATGTCTGTCCCTAGCCCAAGTGTGGGCTGCATTTGATTAGGGGCCATGGACACTTGCCAAAGCATTTCTAAGCTTTTTCTGCAAACAAATTCAAGGAGTTGCTAATGAAAAAACCTGGTCTCTTTATTTATGTTGGTATAAATCCAGTAACTACAATGTGTTCACTGGAAACAGTTTAGCCTTGTCCCAGTTAACTTGAGAATAGACTTTGGTTCTTAATATTTGATTATTTCAAATGCAGATGATTTTTAGCCCAGTTTGAAAATATAAGGTAAATTAACTAGTGCATTTGGAGGATGCATTCCAAAACTAGTTGTAGCTGATGCATATTAGGTTGTTCAAAACTACTGTTAAAAGCGCAGGCAATGTGTCAAGAGGCAGTGTGTCACATAAGTTTGCTTGCTTACACAGCATACATCAAATGAGCTGTACTGCCTTAGTCATGATGACATCTCTTAGTGAACTTCTCATTTCAAGAATTTGGCCACCAGCCAACAAATCACTCAGGAGAATTTTCTGCTCTTCAGTATTAGTTCATGCCTTACCCTGCTGTTGGCTTCTCTGAAAACAGTGTACTTCAGTATTAGGAGACCACACCGATATGAGACCAGAAACTTGCTTTACTATAGATCAGTGTTTTTTTCAACTTTTTTTCATTTGCAGACCCCTAAAAATTTTCAAATGGAGATGTGGACCCCTTTGGAAATTTTGGATGGAGGTGGAGACCTCTATGAATTTTAAGTATAGGTATTCACATACTTTTGATTGATCATAGCCATCTTTCACGGATCCCTTAGACATAGTCTGCAGACCCCCAGGGGTCCATGGACCACAAGTTGAGAACTATTGCTGTAGATTATGG
Organism: Gavialis gangeticus; assembly: GCF_001723915.1. Taxonomy (NCBI): domain Eukaryota; kingdom Metazoa; phylum Chordata; order Crocodylia; family Gavialidae; genus Gavialis; species Gavialis gangeticus. Next base: position 7,235,828 of record NW_017729028.1, read on the forward strand.
TAGCGATTAATTCAAGTGAAAACACGGAGTTGAATCTAAAGAACATCTTATTACTGTGCTATATTTTATTCCAAATTGCTAACTGAAAAAGAGCCAGGCTGGCAAAACCACTGGGGTAGCCAGGGTACTTGGAGTGCTTTCAAAAGGGAGAGGGGATCTGTTACTGCTAGGGATCCCATTATTCAGCTATTAGGAGTGTGAGTGTTGTGTGTGCATGATCCTGTAGTGATACAAGTAAGATACATTACCCCAACTTTGGCCCTCAATGAAGCAGGCTATGGTTGGGGCAGTCTGGTCTGGTTGCATTTCACAAGGGCAACCCGCCACCCCTCCCCCCCCAGTTTTGCAAGTGCATATTTGTCCATATCCAGAACCTATTCAGAGCCTGGTCCTGCAGTGAACACCGTTAGCTCTCACTGCTCTCAGGGAGAATGGAAGGGGTTCAGCACCTTGCAAAAACTACTCAGGGTAATGCAGGTTTAGCCCATCCTATTTGTTCCCTATTTTCAGTGCACAAACTGCTATACATGAATGGTGGATGGTATTGTATTTCCTCTGATTTCATCAGGCAAGAACAAGTAGCAGTTCAGGAGACTTTTATCATGCAAATTTAGGTTTCTACTTAAACATATGCAGTCACTTTTTGGATTGAAATATACAGGACTGGAATCTTTTCTGCAGCTTTTCTTTTTCTGTTCAGAAGACCATCCAGGGTTATTTATATTAATTTCTTAGTAAAAGCTTTTCACTCAGAATGACTAGATTTTATGCTTCTTCTAAAGAATATACTAATTGCACTAATAGTCCAATTTAAAAGATCTACCAGAGAGAACATTTAGAAAGGGAATGGAAGCTAGAGTGACAAACAGCAAGATCATGTTTCTTGCTTTTGGAAGTTACAGTGATATTTCTCACACTCATAATACCGTTCACCAAGCACTTTATGAACATGAAGCCCCATAATGTACCTGTGAGGTCAGTAATTAACTTGTATCCACTTTATAGTTGAGGAAACTGAAGCACAACTAGGTTAAGGACCTGATTTTCAGGCTCTCTCTTCTACAAAAAGGCATGTTTCTACAATGAGATGGAGAATATAAGATTTTAATAGAGACAAGACAGTAGATTTTACCTTGAAGTAATTAGCTAAAATAAATCTCAGATGAGGATAGGGGATTTACTTCCATTAGCTACATGAAGGTGAAAACTACCAGTACCTTGTCTCCACTAAGATTTTATAGCAAGGCAGACAACTAGAGATAGGTGAAAATGCAGCCTAGGCGTGCTCCCAGAGACTTCAGGTGGAGTTAGGGGTGTTCATTACATCTCAGTTGCCATATTTTTCGAAAAAATCAGCTACAAGAAATTGGGGCACAAGTTTTAAGTGAGAAATACAGCAGTTTCTACATGGGGTGGAAGTCAAAGTAACAATACTTGTACTTCACAGGCTTATTCATGGGCAGGTTGCATGTAGGAAAATATGGTATTAGGCTCTAAAGATCAGATTTTTCAAGGTATTTAGGCATTCAGAGATACAGAGAAGCACCTCTGAGAATCTGGCTTGGATTCTCTCACGGTTGTGCAGCAGGTCAGCTGCAAGATGTGGAACTGAACCGTGAAGTTTTGTTTCCCAGACACCTTCCCTTGTTACATAAGAAAATTAATGTAACCATACTGGGCTTGACCACAGGCCCATCTAGGTCAGTAATCTGTTTCTGACAGTGGCAAGTAACCACACTCTGTATGTTCAAGGATACTGTGGCCTTCTGCTCCCACTGCATTAGTAATTGCTTAGAGAGTTACGTTATATATTTACTATATTGCATCTACTGTATGATACCTGTACAGCAGTTTTCCAAAGGCACAACAACAGCACAGTAGAAATAAATCAGCCACTCTGCTTTTTCTTCTGTGCTGAGTAATGCCTTTGATATGGCTGTTCAAGCAGTTTCAATAACCAATTGATTCCTTGCCTGGACATGTCTTACTATCTTTCTGTTCTATAAAGACAAGAAAGAAAAACAAAAGCCCTGGCCTGTGATCAACCCAAGGATGTACTTGTCCCTTTTTTTACTGCCATGGGACAAGGAATGAACAAGCTGTGTGTGAATTTAGAAAACTTAATGGTGGAGATGAGATAATGCAATACACGGATGGTAATTGGGAAGGACAAATTGCTTAGATAAACTTTTCACAATTTCTGAGCTTCTTCACAGTGGCAACTTGGCAACTGCCATCTGTGCACAAGATCTACAGGACTTCAGTTAGCGCTTTCAGTGCTTGTATCTCTCTTCAGAGGTAGATTTGGCCTCCTGTCTCCTGAGGGCTGATTCAGAATCAGCTATGATTTACTTTTTGTTACTGACTCAATACACTTATCGGTACCAAACTCACATACTTGGGGGGCACCCTACAAGTTAAATCTCACAAAATGCAATAATACAAGAGGACTAGCTTTCTATATTCCCACTCGATGGATGGATCCAGGATTTATTAAAGGCGTGTGTGGCACACTGCCCCTCAGACCATGAGAGGATGGAGGTGAAGTATACCTGGAGCCCCCAGTCCAGCAGGGAATATCAGGGGTGTGGCAGGAAGCCACCTTTGTTTCTCCCCAAAATCTCTGCACTGTGACAATTTAATTAGGATGGGCCCAGCAGAGGAGACACACCTTACCCTATCTCTTTAGGTAACCTGAGCTGGCTACATTCCTGAGGGAGGGGGGAAACCTGCTCCCTCTGCATACGTGACTGGTATCAGCTACCTGGGTGAGGGGCTGCTACCTGGTGGGCTAGAGTCTGCCCGGCAACTAGTGATGTATTTCAAATTGGTTGCCCGACAGCCAACAGGTGCTGGCCTCCATTGGACCAGGTGAACGAGGTCACAGGGGCTTTATAAGTTAAGACTGCCCAGGAGGAGGGGGCAGCAGCCATGTGGGGGACTCAGAGAGGAGCTTTACCATCTGAAACTGGTTCTCTCCCCCATAACTCATGAGCTAGGAACGGCCTGCGTATAAAAGGAGCTGCGTGCCCAGCATGAGGGGAGCACATCCGGGACAGAGAAGAGAGAAGAGCGGGGCTTAGAAGAGCTGAGGAGAGCTGCTCAGTAGGGCAAAGCAGTAACCCAGAAGTGCCCCTGAAGACTTCCATCAGCGGGGAACAGCTGAGCAGCTAGGCTCTCGGCATGCAGCACAGCACACAGTGTCCAGACCCTGGGAGCTGCGTGAGGTGGCTCAGGTCACAGGCCGGTGCACAAAGTAAGACCTTTGGAGCGCTTGGGCGGCTCAGGTCCTCAACCCCCAGGATGAGGCTGGGAGCTTGGTGCAGGAGTTGCTGCATGGAGGGTCCAGGAGCGGACTGAGCCTGGTGCTACATGAGGCAGCCCTGGCCTCTGACTCATAGCAAAAGGTTGAGTCCAGACAGACAGATGGTGATCGGGCTACTGAGCCAGCCGACAGGGCCAAACCAGAGGCCCCAGAAGCCCTGCATAGTGGATCCCTGTTCCAGGGGACAGCAACCCCCATGAAGCCCATTGCAGGTGAGAGAGCAGCCTGGCGCAGAGGACGAGGACCACCCTCCAGGTCTGGGAGCTGTGAGTTGCAGGGAAAAGAGGATTCCCACAGGGAAGGGGAATCCCCCCCTGGTTAGTTAAGGGCTCCTGAAAGGGGAGGTCCCACTGAGAGGGCCCCTCCAAAGTTACCAGCTTTTTTGTAGGGCTTGGGAAAAGCCCAGGGGCATTGGGGTTTCCCCTCAGGATTGAGTTTATCTTTGAGGTTTATCTGTTTCAAATCAGATATTTACCTGTGACTTACCTGTATTTGGAGCACTGGTATAAGGTTTTCTGTCATTTACCCAGATGGTATTGTTTGTGTTACTGGTTTAGATATCTTATATATATACATTGTACATATGTTTGTATCTATGTTTCTTTCCCTTGTGATAAGTTAATATAAAGAAATGTGTATATAGTTAAGTCTCCTGACTGTCTTGGCCTGGTTCTATAGGGATGGAGGGAAACTGAGTGGTCTGCAATTCCCAACCCACAGCACACCTGCCAGCTAACAATCCCCTTCAATTGTAGAAGGAGAGTATACACCCAGGTTACCTGGGCTACAATTGCCTTGAGCCCTGCCAGGGGCTGGGCTTAAAATACTAATAGGCAGCAACCATAAAAAGGCAAAGCCTAGGCTGAACAGGACTAGAAGGCCATAGACAGGGCCAGGGGGCCCAGTGTCCTAGGAGGGTGAGACCAGGGCCAGAGGCCCAACACTGAGAAGGTCGAGACAGGGGCTGGTGCCCGATAAGCTAAGGTCTAGTGCAGTGGACTGAGGCAAAGGGGCCAGTGAGAGCAGAGGGGTGGAGGCTGAGAAGACCAAGGCCTCAATAAGGGAAGTGATAGAATGGTAACACATGTGAGGAAAGGATGTGGATGTAGGGAAGCTGGAGGCCACAAAATCAGCCCGTAAGGCAATTAGTGTGATAAAGCACAGATGTAGGGGAGGGGAGGAACTGAATGCCTCAGGGCAGGACAGGGATCTGTGGAGATGGGATTTAGGAGGAATCCACAAACTAGCAGGACACAAAAGCTCATTCTGGGACCCTGGGCCAGCCTCCCTTTTTCTTAAAAACTAATATCAGCAAGCCATGGCAGGAAAGTGGGTAAAAAGGGAGGGTACCTGGAGAGCCAGAGCAGGGCAGGAAGCATGAGGCTACCAGCACAGTTACACCTGCCCCTCGGACTTGGTCCTGTTATAGGCAGTGACTGGTCTGAAGAGCTCAGGTTCTGCACAAAGCACGCTTATCAATACAGCCTCAGTTTGATGCCCAATATAACCTTTTGGCTTCCAATCTCTGCAGGCTGGACTATATGGTTATGATACCATGGAAATGCATACTATGTTAAGTTCACCAAACTGACCAGAATTTTAGAAAAATGTGGCACTGAACCACAAAGAAGTGCTTTTCTTGTGTTGTGGTAAAGGGCTCCTGACTGTGTGGTGTTCTCTATTAGGAAGCACAGAGCAAAGCACTTTTTGGCTTAAGTGCATCTTGGCAATGTAATGAGGGAGTAAGCAAGGTAGAAGTTAAATCTTACCAAGTGTAACATTTCAGTAGTCTAAAACATCAGGTTAATTGCCCACAATAAATTAAAAAATAAGGGGAGGGTAATTAGTACAGCTCAAATGCTTGACTTTAGGAAAGCCAACTTTGATGTGCTCCGGGCAGTAGTCAGGGAGGCACTCAGAGCCCAGGATGTAGCTAGTATGGGAGTCCAGGAAAGGTGGTCCTTCCTCAAGGAGGCTATCCTTGGGACACAGCAGGATGCAATTCCACTGCACAGGAAGGTGGGAAAAGGGTCCAAGAAGACTTCATGGCTGAGTGCGGATATCCAGGCTGGCCTGAGGGCAAAGCAAAAAGCATCCTGGTGGTGGAAGCAGGGGGCCGGGACAAAGGAGGAGTACACCTACCTGACCCGAGTTTGTAAGGATTTGGTAAGGGAGGCTAAAGCAGCAGTGGAGCCTAGATTAGCTTCTGGGATTAAGGATAACAAAAAGTCCTTCTTCAAGTATATAGGGAGCAAGAAGAAGTCTCGGGGTAACATTGGACCCCTGTGAGGCAGGGCAGGGCAGTTGGTGACGGATGCGCGAGAGAAGGCAGAACTCTTTAACAAGTTCTTTGCCTCCGTGTTCCTGGCCACTGACAATGGGGTGCTCTTGGGTGACAGCGTAGAGAGGCCCGGGAAGGATGTGAGTCTCCCGACTGTTAGTTCAGACCTAGTTAAGGATTACCTGGAGGGCTTAGATGTATCCAAATCGGCAGGCCCGGATGACCTTCATCCGCAGGTGCTGAGGGAATTGGCTGGTGTCATTGCGGAGCCATTGGCACAGCTGTTTGAGGACTCCTGGTGCTCGGGCCAAGTCCCTGAGGACTGGAAAAGGGCCAATGTGGTCCCTATTTTTAAGAAAGGGAGGAAGGAAGA
>NW_017729028.1:7246806-7248392 GCF_001723915.1 Gavialis gangeticus
ACTGATTCTATGATTCTAAGACTGGGGGGAGATTTTTAAAGCTGAGGTGCCCATATTTGGCACCCAAGCCCTGCCTTTGGATACTTACAGAGCTGAAATATGTGCCCAGTTCTCTACCTGAAACCAGGACCAAACAGTTTTCATTAAAATACCAATCCTAGAAACTGGCCCACAGCACAGTCACCTCATGATCACTTTTCAATCAACTGAGCTCAGAATTATACGGAAACAAAATTAATTTGCATCTTACATTTTTATTCAAGTCAAATGTTTCTTTAATTATTTCAGAACACAGCCTTCTATTTTTATCCCTACTGATCAACCAAAACAAATCAATTTGTGTGTTAAATTAAATAAGTTTCCATTTGAATCAATATTTTTTTTTAGAATACTGGATTTTCTTTTACTTAAGCTACAGCTAAAACATCTTTTTGGAGATAACAGCACTGTGTAATACAGCCTTTATATACACGCGTATTTCTTACCTGGTTTTAGATGCATTAAGATGCTTAACCTTTGGCTGAGCATCTAGACTGTGGAGCTCCCCATGGGTTGGGAAATTTGGTAGTGGGAGAGCAGGGACAATTAATACTGCCACCCCTCCCCACTGACAAGCTCTCAAGTGCCATGGAGGGCTCAGAGTCTCCCTCACAGCCAGATCAGGGCCAGGCCATGCCTCCTTTCCCCCACATGGCTGGATTATGGCTGGGCCACACCTCCTTTTTGCTGTGCATCCAGATAGGGCCTAGGGCCATGGCCTCTCCATATGTCTAGGTTGGAGCCAAAACAAGCCCTCTTCCCCCACATGGCTGGGTCAGGGCCTAGCTGCTCCCCCCCTGCACTACCTTTTCCATGACTGGATGGAGTTGCACAGTGCCCACTGCAGGTGCTGGATTGGGACTGCCAGCCAAATCTGGCCTGCAGATGGACTGGGCGCTGCCCAACTGGCTCACTGGGCAAAAAAAGTTGAGCACCACTGCATTAATATAATGTTTTGAGGGGGTGTTATTGGCAAGCTCAAGAGCAATTCTCTCAGTAGATATTTTTTAAATGGAAAAAAAATAACTTTATATAAAGAAATATGGGAGTGTAGCCAGGCACCAGGGTGCCTGCTACTGGCGGTGGTAGTATGGGCTGAGCTGCCAATCACCAGGGCAGCTCAGGTGCGGGTTGCTGGAGCAACCAGGTTGGTCACGTGACCAGAAGGGGGCAGGGCCAGGCCCTTATAAACAGCCAGGCCGGAGCCTGGCTGGCAGTTCCCTTCTGGCAACCTGAGGGGTAAGAGCTCTGCGGGAGAACTAAGCTAAGCAGTGCAGCCTGAGCACTCAGAGGGCTGCATGATGGTCAGGGTGAAGAGAAGCCTGACCAGGAGGCTGTGGGTCAGAAAGCCAGGTGGGCCTGGACTTTATGTTACAGCTGGTAGGCTTACTGTTTTGTTGTATATATCGTCCGGAGGACCGGGTGAGGCTGTAGGGGTGTGAGGAGGCCTCACAGGAGATCCCCAGCAGTCCGGGGGTTTCCTGGGTGCCCCATTTGGGCACCGAGCAGTGCCGGGAAGGCGCGGCAGCTGGGCACCAGTGTGGTGC
>NW_017729028.1:7253392-7262817 GCF_001723915.1 Gavialis gangeticus
GGCAGCTGGGCACCAGTGTGGTGCGGGGTGTGGGGTTGAGACCCCAGCCCAAGAGGGCAGTACTCGGCCCAGTGAGGGCGTAGGACCCGGAGAAGGGTCGGGGGCCAGGTACGGCTGCGTGCCACCTGAGTTGCGGCGCCAGTGAAAGCCTGAGACAAGGCTGGCGCGTAGGCTCAGCGGAGAGAGCCAAGGGCGCGAGAGGCGCAGGAGCAGGCTCCGAGAGAGCCAAGGGCGTGAGAGGCGTGTGGCATAAAGACCCCGAGAAGGGTCAAGGGGCCAGGCATGGCTGCGTGCCACCTGAGCCCCAGGTGCAGTTTTGGCACGGGACAGGCCCCGTGAGGGGCAAGAGCGCCAGAGGTGCAGAGACAGGCCCCAGCGAGGGGAAGAGCGCAGGAAGCGTGTGGCATAGGCCCAGGGGGGGCCAGCCTGAAAAAGTAAAGCCCAGGAGGGGCTAGTATAAGACTGGAGACACTAAAAATGTCCAGAAGTGCTGTGAGGCTTGGGGCGTGCTAAAGGGGAGGTAGGAGGCACGCATAGCCCATAAGGCTGGGGTGCACCAAGTCCCCCTGAGATCACAGGAGATTGAAGGCAGCCTCCCATCTTAACTATAAAGATCAAAGACGTGGCGGGCGAGAATTAGAGGGTGCTGGATCTCCTAATTGGCACGGTGGGGGGCCTAGCGGGATTATGGCCGCTCCTAGGCTCCATCCCGTGACAGGGAGAAAGTCATTGTTTTGCACAGCTGCTAGGGACTCAATCCAAAACCACATTGACTTAATTTTTCCATTTAAACTCAGTGTCCTGCAGGCAAAAGGCTCTGAAACTATTAGCAATGTTCTGATGCAGTCAGTCCCCTCATAACGTGTGAATGCTACAGCTGATGTAGTTGGTGCTACACCTAATAGGTGTTAAGCCTGAACCTGCTACTGAAAAGTTTTGTGTAGGAAAGATTGTTTTATTAAATCACGTTCTGACCTTTTTGAAACTTAAACTGGGAGGGTTGTCCATTCCTTGGACAGGTTCGCAAAATTTCACAGAGGATCCATTTAATTGAACATATTCTTCCTGCTATGTCTTCTTTTTTTAAGAAGCAATTCGCTTAACCCCAATACAAGTACTAAATACACAACCTTAAAACAAATGCTAACACAACTTCAAAACTCCACTCCTAAATAATGGTGTTTGTTATATACGATCATGTCAATAATTATTCCATATTCCTACATACCTGTGCCTATGTATGACCTACTCAAATTGAGGAGGCAAGCAACCAATTTCACTGGCAGATTTAGGCTAGATATCAGGAAAAACTTTTTCACAGTAAGGGTGGCCAAAATTTGGAATGGGCTTCCAAGGGAGGTGGTGCTCTCCCCTTTAAGAGAAGGCTAGATAGACATCTGGCTGGGGTCATGTGACCCCAGCCCTCTTTCCTGCCCAGGCAGGGGTCAGACTTGATGATTTGTTGAGGTCCCTTCCGACCCTAGCATCTATGAATCACAGGGCTCGCCACCATTTTTGTAGACTTATTGTGGCAGGGCCCCTCATGCCTCTGACTGAGGGGCCCTGGTGGCTCCACCACTCACCACTAATTGGTTGGGAGGGCTGTCCGTCTTATGGTCCCACCTCTAACTGCTTTTTGGCCAGGAAGGCTGTCTGTCATGTGCCCCACCCCTCACTGCTGTTTTGGGGGGGCACATGTCGGGCTGCCTGCTCAGCCAATTAGCAGTGAGGTGCAAGGGCAGCAGCCATCCTGACTGCCTGCCTTCTTCCTCCCACAGGGGAGCCAGCATTTTATTTTTAGTAAGTTTCCCCCAACACAAATTTTGCAGACATTGCCCAATTTCACAGACAATACTCGATTTTGCTATTTCTGAGAAACTGAAAATGGAGTCAGTCCCTGCCATTCATATTATCAGCTCATATCTTAACCCCAGATCTACAACACAAACATCTTACTTCACTTATATGAGCAAATGGTGAGGGTAGATGTTGCTATAATCTGTGAGCAGATGCCCCCCAGGAGAAGACAGCATAACTAATTGCAAATGAGCACTTAAATGCAGAGCACTGGGACTGCTGGATTCTCTGCTTAGCTCTGGGTGCAGAGTCTATTGGCTAGAGACAGCCCAGCCAAGTGAAGGATGCTTCTGTTTGGAAAGTCTACAGGCACTACCTCAGGTATCTGCACAAACTTCTACCACTTGAGCTAAAACCCAGTTTAGTACCAGACAGGCCCCTATATCACCAGAGAAGATTCATACTGGCATCTGGGAGTAGTGACCTGCCTTCAGACCCAGCTGCTTAATTTCAGCCCATCATGCCTTAAAGTTTGCTGTCCCCTGCTCTAGGATGTTGTGATTTTGTTCTACCACTCCCCTAGTTGTGCAGGACATGTGGTGCTTCACAGGACTGCATAGCAATGGGGAAAAGCAGGGCCAATGCATCCTCAAATGGACTTTGCTCATTTGATAAATGTCCTCTGGTTTTAACTGATGGTGACATTTCACTGTATATTTTATAAAAGCAACAACATTTATTCACAGCCCTGTCCCTGAATGCTCCAGGCTTCAATAGCAGAAGTGCCATGTTTGAAACCACTTCTATAAAAAGACGGGTTTTCCTTTAGTCTTTTCAGTTACAGTAATCTTAGGTGTTATTTGAAACAACAGAAGGGAAAGAAATGCAGACAGTGCAAAGCTTTTGAGCACGTTGTTGAGTTATTTAGTGTTCCCATGCTTCTGTGGTGGAGCTGGATTGGAACCTGTAGAATGAGCCTCAACTAGTATAAAATGGCCTGGCTATATTGAAATCACTGAAATGACACCAGTTCAGCTGAGGATTAGGCCCATGAGACCCTGACCCACAATTCCTTGTTTGAACCACTAAATCACATACACCTTCTCTAGAAAAACAGTTTAAAATGGCTATAGAAGAACTTCCACTAGATTTAACAAATAGAAAATGAAACCCAACGAGCTTGCAAGGTTCAATCTCTGGCTTTATTCTGTTTCACTGCCTGCATGATGTGCCTTTAAGAAGGGGCAGTGATATGAGGCAAAGACTCACTTCTAAATAGAACAGACTTTGGTTTTTTGGCCAGGTCATTATTTCTTAAGATTTAATTATTTAAAATAAAATTGTCTTCATTTGTGAGCAAACCGAAGTTTGGACTTGCCCAAGTTTTGGCCTGAACGTCAAATTTTGGTTTTTAGTTAGCAGTTCTGGATTTGACAGCAGGGGCAGCCTTCTTCCTGAAAGCTCATGTTATTGCTGCTCCAGGCACTGTTAACAGAACAGATGAAAATCAAGTTATTCCATTTTAAACTAGCTCTGGAGGGGGCTGGTGGGTGGAGGGCAGAGTTCAATTTTGACAGAAAATGGTGTGTAAATCTTGACAAAGAGAAAGTCAGCCTTGTTCTCTTCTTCTGTTTCCTTCAGTCTGTCTTCCTCATCCATCTCCCATACAGTAAGATTGTACCCTTGATCCCCAGCTTGGGGGGACCCATTGTCGGGCTCTTAGCTATGAATATGATCCAGGTGTGCTGAGCTGTACCTTAAGTATTTATGGCAGCCTGAAAAGTTAAATAATACATACAGAAATAGTGCAGCATGAGAGTCTAAGATAGCATCTACTTTCAGAAGCATTGTTCTTATTTCTAGATAATAAAAGCAACAACAACACTACATGCGCACAGAGGACCTAATCCTCAGCAGGTGGAAATCAGAGCAGTCCCGTGTTGGGAGCTGCATAGGTTCAAGCCTTCTGGAGATCAGGCACCATACATGCAACATAATGGCCCAGATTGCATAACGAATGTAGAGCTCCGGGATAGAATGGATTATGTGCCTCAGAAGGAACCTTCCTTCTGGAACAGGCAGAGTGACAGCTCTGCACACTGGTTCAGCAAAAAGAGAGGAAGAGTCTGTGCTCCACTTCTTCCCCATCTTCCTTCTCCACTGAGAGCACTGTACAGGAGCTGCCTCTGGGCATAAGGGTGGATTAGGAATGCAACTGCACCTATACTCTGAACTGAATAAAGGGAACCAGAGAGGAGGTTCCTTATACCCTCCCTTCCTGCATAGCCATGTGGGGTTCAGGACTACATGGCCTTTGTGATGTTTTAGTCAATCACTGATTTAAATTATCATGAACAGAGGAGCTTACCCCCCAAGGTTCTTCAGTGGCACACAGAGCAGAGGGTGGAGGCTGAGAAGGCTGAGACCTCAGCAAGGGAAAGTGGTAGAACAGTAACACCTGTGAGGCATGGATGTGGATGCAGGGAGGCTAGAGGCCACAAAATCACCCCTTAAGGCAGTTAGGCTAGGGACAGATATTCAAAAAGGCCTAAGTCTGAATTGATTCAATCTTTGAAGGTTAGGCTAACCTGGCTAGGCTAAACTGGTTTATAACCATACAGACATCCCAGAAATGCAGGCCTGCAGTGGCTCAGGTTAGAAGCTGGGGGGGGGGCTAGAGCAGCCCTCCGTTCTCTTCCCCAGTGCTGCACTGAGGGGGATGTGGCCAGACCTCAGGGGCAAGCCTTGTGATTAGGGAGCCCCTCCCCACCCCCAGCACCCCAGCAGGCAGTTGATAACAGTGTTTATTACCCCTAACTCAGTGTTTATCGGCCCATTAAGAAAACAAAGAAAACAAAAGCTTCTCTCCATTAGTTCAAGGTCTTCTTAAACATTTTTTTCCAAGGAAGAAACAGAGGCATGTTACCAGCTACCTGTTGGTTAGCTCCAAAAAGCTGTAAGAGGACATAGTCCTGTCTGTCTTTGTCTGGTCTCCCACAGCATGGACCGTGACCAGCATGTGGTATGCTAGCTTATGCTGAGACATGTCTGTGTAAGGCAGAGGGGAAGGGGGAATCCCTGCTTAGCAGGGTGGCGGGGAAGGGGGAAGCCAGGCAGATGCCTGCAGTGTCTGCTGGAGCTCTAGCCAAGGATCAGAGGGGAGGGGCAAGCTCTGCTGTGGAGCACAGAGCCCCGCCCAGCCCAGAGAGCATGGTGGGATGCTGGGGGAGTCTAGTTTAAGTTAAACCAGGAAGGTGTCTGGGACAGACATTGCATAAACTGGTTTGACCCAAATCAGTTAACTCTAATACTACATTCAAACAAGTTTCAGACATTTTCAAACTGGTTTATGTGCACTGAATGTCTGTTCTGTTACAGGTTTAAACCAGTTTCTGATCACTTAAACTGGTTTATGTGTAATGTCTGTCCCTAACCTTAGTGCAATAAAGAACAGATGGGGAGAGAGGAGGCACTGGATGCCTGAGGGCAGGACAGGGATCTGCGGGGGTGGTGAGGGGAGGGACGGTTAGGAGGAATCAACAAACAACAAGAGCTCATTCTGGGACCCTGGAATAAAGGGAAGCAGGGAGGAGGTTCCTCGTACTTTCTCTTCCTGCATATGGGGTTCAGGTACAGATTGAACTAATGGCTCATGTGATGTTTTGGTCAACCACTGATTTACATCAGCATGAACAGAGGAGCTGCCCCCCACCCCCCAAGGTTCTTTAGTTCGTGGTTGTGTCAGTGTGGTTTCCTTTGAGTTACTAAGGGAACTGAGGTGCCACACTGAGGAAGCCAACACCCACCACGCCTTGCACAGAAGCTTTTTGGTTTTCCCGTCTTTTGACAGAGATTAGCTCTACTATATTTTTTCCTTGCATCTCTGTACTCTGTAATGACTGTGCTGTTATCTTCAGGGTCTCTCCATGAGATTTACTGATGCTGACTGAAAAGAAGAAACCTTACCCATGAGACAGCAGTCAAAACAGGTAAACAGCTGGGAAGTCCTGCAAATGATGATGCCAAATGAAAATGCGAGCAGCACCAACCCTTGCTTATTCTACGTCACAGACTATTTTGAGAATTAATAGTTCAGAAAATAAAGCATCAATGCTGAGGAAACCGAACCCATCCACGGATGAAGCTGGAAAACTAAAATAAGCTGAATGTGAATCTTGGCAGGATTATTTCAATAGTATTTGAATCAAATATTTTTTTAAAAAAAATTCTTCATTTAAATGCTGGCAAGGAAACTGCCAATATGCAAAAAGTCTTGGCCAATGGCCCTAGGAAACCATTTGTCGTATACCTAGCAGGAGTTTTCACCTAACTCATCTTTTCTCCCTTGTTTTTGGTGACAAAAGTGTTTCTTGCCCTGGATTTCTTCTGGCTCTGACCCTTTTGGCGCTGACCCAGTTACATGTACCAAGTGGATCTTGATGGGTCACTAGCAGAAGCAGATTCACTGCCTATTTAGCAGATTTCAAACTTGATTTTCTCTTCTCACATTCACACAAAGTAATTTATACAGTCCCAGATTTGTCTCTCTCATTTGATTGTTTCAGTTTCAGACCTCTGGCCAGTAGGCTTTTGGGAATTACTATGTATTGTTGAGGGTCCTATCCCCATTTGATCCCTAATATTTTATATATTTACCAACTAATACCATTGAATTAACTTGTTTCCATTTCCCTAGCCCTGCTACAGTGCCCAACGTAAGAGGCTTTCCATAAGTAAAGGTCAGAGAGATTTTGCAAACATCACAATTTTACATTTTGATTTTTGATTTCCCCCCCTCCAAAATGCATTCCAGAAGTTTTATATTTGTGCATGTAATTATTTCTGTCTAGGCATAGTATATTTCATTTGTCCTTACTGAAATATCCTGGTCTATCTCAGATCCTTTTTATTAAATTACAAGAGTCCTCCAACGTTAGCATAGTCAGAACCAGGACCACTGCATAACTATTCAGTCAGGACCAGGATTTAAACAGACCCCAAGTCATAACACTATGCTAAACAACTCATTTTCCCCAATTTGTGAGCTACAAGATTTGTGAATCAGGTATCATAAATAAAGAATTCTCTTTCTGCTTGCCACACCCCAGTCTTGTCTTTTCCCTTATCACAAGGGATAACATGCCAAACATCTAGGCTAGGGACAGACATTACACACAAACCAGTTTACGTGATCAGAAACTGGTTTAAACCTGTAACAAAACAGACATTCAGTGTACATAAACCAGTCTGAAAATGGCTGAAACCTGTTTGAGATAAACCTGCTTGAATGTAGTATCAGACTTAACTGGTTTGGGTCAAGCCAGTTTATGTAATGTCTGTCCCAGGCCCCTTCCTGATTTAACTTAAACCAGAGTCCTCCAGCATCCCAGATGCTTTGCAGCCTTGGGTGGGCCTCTCTGCTCCAGAGATCTAGCCTGGCTCCTCCCCCCCTGCTCCCTCACTGGCATGCCAGCAGAGAAGGCAGGCACAGCAGTATCTGCCCGACTTCCCTCCACCCTCATGACACCCTGCTTAAGCAGTGATTTCCCCCCTCCCCTCTCCCACAGCATGATGGTTACCAGCATGTGGTATGCTACCTAATGCTGAGAGGTGTCTGTGTAAGGCAGACAGGACAGTGTCAGCTTAGGGGTTTTTGGACCTAATCAACAGGTAGCGCTTGAATTAATGAGAGGCTTTTGTTTTGTTTTGATGAGCTGATAAATGCTGTTATCAACTTACTGCTGGGCTGGTCAGGAGAAGCGATGTGGGGGGACCCCTCCCTAATCAGAGTGTCCTGCCTGTCCATGCCCTCCCTCAGTACTCTGGAAGGGAAGGGAGAGCTGCTCTAGCACCCTCTGGCTTCTAGCCTGAGCCACTGCAGGCATATGCCTGCATTTCTTCATCCCAGAGAGGATGTCTTAACGATTACAAACTGATTCAGCCTAGCCAGGTTAGACTAACCTGGACAGATTGAATCAATTCAGACTCAGGCTTTTTGAATGTCTGTCCCTAGCCATTAAGCAAGAGTATCACAAATAGGGCTCACAGGCTGGATAAAGCCTATGGATCTGTGTCATCTGTCCTATAGGGCCCCCAGAAGGGCCAGGAATTCAGGGGTGGGACAAGGGGGAACAAGGTCTACCATTGGAATCTGGGGTAAGGAGCCCTGTTAGGGGCATGTGTTTGTGGCACAGGGACAAGCAACAGCTGCAGTAATCCCCATTGCTCCCTCTCCTGGCACTGTCATCAGGTCCAAGTCTAGCCTCTGAGGATACCTGTGGTCCAGATCTGGGCTCCCAGCCCAGGTGTTTCATGGTTCATCTCTGTCCCTGGGGCCAAGTGAATTTGACACTGCTGATATAAAGTATTCTAGGTGGTAAGGCCTGTGTGTAACAGCCTGCTATCAAAAAGAGCTGTTAAAAATATTAGGTGAAAAAGATAAAATAGAAACACCTCTTTATGACCAGATTGAAGCTAGAGTTATTTGTTCTTGCCCCAGGGTTTAACGCAAGCCCAGCAATATTCATTGGATCAATCTGTCCTAGTGTCTTTACAGCCAGTGAACTATCAACCAGCTCTCAGGCCAATTAGAGGGGAAACATTAGGCTGCTGAAGACACAATGCAAACAAAGCACAGCTCAATCAACTGGCTCATAAAATTGCTCTTTAGGGCTCAAAAAAACCACTGAGAAGTCAATTAATGGCAGGAGGCAGGGGATGAGGAAGTGGAGGAGGGAGAAACCAGGTTATAAAAGTCAACTTGCAAGAGCGATTCCAGGCCATAAGTTCCCAGGGTTTCATTTAGGTCCTGGGTAGTTGGCACCAAGCTGGTCATCTCCACCTCCAGGCTCTACCAGCTCACTCATTTTTTTGCTCATAAATGCCCAAGCTTGTTGGCTGATTTATAGCAATACAACAGTTCCTGGTCAGCACTGTTGTTCCTGATATGAATTTATTTCATATAGCAAGCAGATTAATGGTTTACCTATAATTTATGCATGAAAATGGAGACGTGTGTAGTGGAGAGCTAAATGTGGAGGAACTCACATACATACAGATTCCACACTTATCTGGTATGTGAACCTCACATGCTTACACAGATACCAAAGTAGGACTGTAGATAGAGGGCTAAAGTACATTTTGTAGGCAGCCTAGCCAGGGAGGAACACGGAGCTAATTATTCTCTCTGATTATTTGATTTAAGTTAGCCCTTTTTGTTTATCACTCATTATCCACAGACAGACTTTGATCTTTTACAAATGTGTTTGTTATTCAGTATAATTTGGCAAACGGGTAGGTAAACATACCTCTGCCTACAGTTTGCTCACATTTAATGTGTACTGTAACTAATCACTGTTCTGGCTGCAGGCATGGCCGCCTTATTCACAGGTTGCGACTTTTACTCTGACTGGATGACTACTAAATTCACAAAGAAATTTCATTATGGACATACAAATAAGCAATAGGCAAATCAACATGAGTTTTCACCATTCTTTTTCTGCAAATATTTCTGTAGAAGATATTTTGTAGGCATTTTTATGGGGGGGGGGGGGAAAAAGGGGGGGATTTTTAACTCCCTTTAAAAAAAAAATGCAGCGGAGGGGTGATAAAAAATCAAGGGTTTTAAA
>NW_017729028.1:7262991-7268099 GCF_001723915.1 Gavialis gangeticus
AAAAGAGTGTGGATCTTACATGCCATTTTAACAAATATGGCAGCTGGTAGTGATATATAATCTAAGTGTTTATATACGTGGCAAAGCTACTGCAAAACAAAGACTCAGTGATTATACGGTAATTATGCACAAAATTCTCTTTAGGCTAGTCCCAAAACATTTGACGCAGGAGAGCATTAACACAGCTGTGCTGTCTGTTGAGCAACAAAGCTACTGCTGACCCGATCACACAGGATCCTTTTTATACCAACACTGCAGATGAAGGCTATATCTTGACACACTTTTCCTATGTTCAGGCTAATATATGGACATACCTAATATAAGTAGTGAGCTCAGAGTCCAGCCATTTGTTAACTCATGCACAGGAGAGTGAGGATTTACTTCTTCACAATTTTAATGTTCTTTTAGGGATGGATGGTGAATACAGTCATCTAAGGAAGGAAAGAGACAACAGTGGTGAGAGAACCAGTGGGAAAACCAGGAACTCCTCAGCTGCATTGCCAGTCTAGAGCAGATTCAGTGTAGTCTTCAGGAAGTAAATAATTTAGTACCTTTGTGACCCAGATTCTACTCTCAGTTACTCCAGTGTCAATCCAAAGTAACTTTTGGACTGACACTATTGTAATGGTGCAGGGAATTCAACCTATTATTTTGTTATTACTATCCAACCCTTCTCTAGGTCAGTTAGGGGATGATGCAAGTGACAGGAGTACCTCTACTAGAGTCTTTCTATCGGTGACTCCACCCTCCTGTTATGGGCAAAGCACCTGCCTTCACTCCTGCCACACCTTGATCTTGATTAATTAATGGATGTTAATTAGCAGAAGGCTGCCCATTTTATTTGTCCCGGTGCCAGGGGGCACTATCTGCAGCTCCTTTTCCTCCCCTACACTGCAGCCCAAGCCTCGCGGACGATACTGAGGTGGTTTGACCTGGACCTTGCTGTAATTTGGTCCTCCCCTTGACTTCCCTGGGCTTTCCACCACCCGGTCTCATTCCATGCCTTCCTGGTGCCCTGCTACCCCCTCGCTCCAGGGCATCTCGCGGCCCCCTCGCTCCGGGGCTGGGGCCAGTGCACCGCAAAGTGCCGCACCCTCTCTGGCACCAGTGTCCCCACATCACTGGGGATCCCCTATGAGGATCCCTCCAACCCCTAATAGCCTCACCCAAACCACCAGTGTTATAAACTACAAACAGAAAACTCAAGCCCCTGGGCTATAACATAAAATCTAAGCCATCTGGCTAACCATCATGCAAATCCCTACAAGGGAATTCTCCACCCTGTATCAGCAAGTAGGAGCTGCTCGTGCCGTCAGGCTTCTCTACTCTGCTTGCTCTGGCAGAACTCTTTCTCCCTTGGCTGCTAGCAGAGAACTGCCCTTCTGGCCTCACCCCTGGGGTTTATATGTGCCAGGCCCTGCCCCTTCCTGTCAGCTGACTCCCTAGTGGTTGCCCTAGCAACCCACACCTGTGCCTCTGCTCTGAGAGTAGCAGGCACCTTAGTGTCCTGCTACAATGCGATATTTTTGTCAATGTTCATGCCAGAAAAAGCCCTAATACAGATATAGTTATGCTGGCATAAGTGTTCTGTGTTCATATAGTGCCTAGCACTATGGAGTCCTAGTCCACAACAGAAGCTATGTTAATACAAAACAAAGGGAGGTCTGCTGCTTGCCCGAAGCCCAGACCTGAGATGTCATGGAGGGATTACCAAGACTCATCTGGCCCTCTGACTACTACTCCATGCTGCTCATCCATGTGGACACAAATGATACTGCGGGGGGTGAACCTGAGTAGATCAAAAGTGACTACAGGGCTCTGGGTGCAAGGGCGGAGGGGTGTGGGGGCTCAGGTGGTGTTCTCTTTGATCCTTCCAGTCAAGGGAAAGGGCCCCAGGCAGGAGCGGATGCAACTTGCAGATCAATGCATGGCTGGGCACATGGTGTCACCTGCAGGGCTTTACCTTCTTTGACCATGGGATGTTGTTCCAAGGATTGCTAGGAAGAGATGAGATCCACCTGACAAAGACAGAGAAGAGCATCTTTGCAGACAGGCTCACTAAACTATGACAAGGGCTCTAAACTAGGTTTGCTGGGGGATGGAGACCAAAGCCCTGAGGTAAGTGGGAAGCGGGTGACCTGGAGAAAGCACAAGCAGGAAGGGGTAGCAGGGGAGGCCTTCTCATTCTTCCTGAGAAAGTAGGGCAATCAGCTAGTTACTAGGGGTGTGCAAAGTGGGCCCTAATCGATTTGGATTTGGCCCGAATCAGGGACAGTGATTTGATTCGTTGTTTCAGATCACTGTCCCTGATTCGATTCAGCCAAATCTGAAGATTCAATGCTGATTCAAAGAATCAATGATTCGGACACAGACACAGCTTTAAAAGTTTTTTCTGCATATCAGCGGCTTGTGAACGCTGTGATGCTGGGGCAGATGGAGCGTCCCACAGGAGTGCAGGGGGAGGGGAGTGGGATCTGCTATAGACCACCAGAGTGCATTATGGTAAAGATCTGCTATAGACCACCAGAACAGGAGGATGTAGTGGATGAGGCTGTCTTCAAACAGCTAGCACAAGTTTCCCAATTAAAGGCTCTCATGAGGGACTGCAAATCACCCTGACGTCTGCTAGGAAGGCAATACAGCCATGCACAGGCAATCCAAGGAGTTTCTGGAGAATGTTGGGGACAATTTCCTGGTGCAAGTGCTGGAGAGGCCAACTAGAGGCCGTGCTATTCTTGACTTGCTGCTTGCAAATAGGGAAGAATTGGTGGGAGAATGTAGACAAGTGAATGGCAGGGCAGCAGCAACCATATGCTGATCAAGTCCAGGATCCTGAGGAAAGGGAGGGAAAGCAGCAGAGTAAAGATCTTGTACTTCAGAAAGGCAGACTTTGGCTCACTCTGGGAACTGATAGGTAGGATCCCCTGGAAGGCTCACCTGAGGATGAAAGAAGTACAGAAATGCTGGTTATAGTTTAAAGAAACCTTACTGAGGGCACAGGAATGAACCATCCCAGAGCACAGGAAAACTAGCACGTGTGGCAGAAGACCAGCTTGGCTTAGCAGGGATCTCTTCAATGAGCTACAACACAAGAACAAACTTACAAGAAGTGGAAACTTGAACAAATGACTAGGGAGGAGTATAAGAGTATTGTTCAGGCATTCAGGGATGAGATCAGGAAGGCCAACATGCAACCGGAGTTGCAGCTAGCAAGGGATGTGCAGGGTGGCAAGAAGGGTTTCTACAAGTGTGTAAGCAGAAAGAGAAAGATCAGGGAAAGTGTGGGTCCCTTACTGAAGTGGGGGAGGCAAGCTAGTGACAGATGATGTGGAAAAGGATGAAGTACTCAATGCCTTTTTTTAAATTTCAGTCTTCACAGGCAAGGCCACCTCCCAGACTACTGCACTTGGTGGCACTGTTTGGGGAGGAGGTGAGCAGCTGACAGTGACAAAAGAACAGGTTAGGAAATGTTTAGAAAAGCTGGACGTACATGTCCATGGGGCCAGAAGCAATGCACCTGAGGGTGCTGAGGAAGTTGCTGATGTGACTCTAGACCTGCTGGCTATAATATTTGAAAACTTATGGTGATCTCAGGAGAGAACCCAGACAATTGGAATAGGGTAGGTATACTGCCCATCTTTAGGAAAGGGGATCTACAAACTAGTCAGCCTCATCCCAGTCCCTGGAAAATCATGGAGAAGGTCCCCAGTGAATTCATTTCTAAGCACCTGGAGGAAGGGTAGTAATCAATGGCCTCTAATTGGCAGCTGGTATCAAGTGGAATGCCCAAGGGGTTGGTCTTGCAGCCAGTTTTCTTCAGTATCTTTATTGATGATCTGGAAGGTGGAGTGGATTGCACCCTCAGCAAGTTTGTGGATGATGGTGGGGGGAGTTATAGATACACTGGAAGACAAGACTAGGTTTCAGAGAAACCTAGACAAATTGGAGGATTAGACCAAAGGAAACCTCATGAAGTTTAATAAGAACAAATGCAAAGTCCTGCACTTAGGACTGAATGATCCCATGTACATACAGACTGGGGATTTACTGGCTAAGCAGCAGTTCTTCAGAAGAGGACCTGGGGGTTACAGTGGACAATAAGTTGAATATGAGCCAACAGTGTGTTCTTGCTGAGAAGGTGGATAACAGCATACAGGGCTGCCAATGTAGGAGCGTTGCCAGCAGATTGAGGGAAGTGATTCTTCCCCAATATTCAGCACTGGTGAGGCCACATCTAGAGTATTGTGTCCAGTTTTGGGCTCCCCACTACAGAAAGGATGTGGACAAATTGAAGAGAGTTGAACAGAGGGCAATGAAGATGGTTAGGAGCCTGGGACATGTGACTTCTGAGGAAAGGCTGAGGGAACTGGTCTTATTTAATCTGGAGAAGAGAAGATTGAGGGGGGATTTAATAGCAGCCTTCAACTACCTAAAGGGTGGTTCTAAAGGGAATGGAGCTAGACTGTTCTCAGTGGTGGCAGATGACAGAACAAGGAGCAATGGCCTCAAGTTGTAGCAAGGGAAGGTTAGATTAGATATTAGGAAGAACTGTCTTCCTAGGAGAGTAGTGAAGCACTGGAACATGCTATCCAGAGGCTGTGGAAACCCGTCTTGGCTGGAATGAGACAGTTATGGCTGGTCCTGCCTTGAGTAGGAGGATTGGACCAGGTGACCTCCAGAGGTCCCTTCTAATCATAATTTTCTATGATTCTAAAAAATAATATTAATAGTGTATATGGGCATAGTCTATTTTGCACTGCAGAACTAAAATAATCTCTCTGTCATATATATAATTTCATACCAGTTGAACTGCATTCCCACTTTGGGAGAAGGGGTGCCTGCTAGGGCTGTGCAAAGCCTCGGTCCCTGATTCAATTCAGCAGAGATTCAGCCCAATTTGGTGGCTGAATCTCCAAATCTGAATCGAATCAGGATACCCTTTAATGTCTCCAAATTGAATCGGTACCTTCCAAATCGATTTGGAAAGATTCAGAGATTCGGACATAGACACAGCTTTAAGTGTTTTTCTGCATACCTCTAGGTACCAGGTGACTCGTGAATGCTGAAGTGCTGGGGTGCATGGAGTGTCCCAAAGGAGCGCGCGGGGG
>NW_017729028.1:7273099-7274411 GCF_001723915.1 Gavialis gangeticus
CCCAGCATGCTTGCCAGCAGACCCGGAAGTGGACCAGAAACACAACTGGTCCACTTCCAGGTCCTCTGGGGAGTATGCTGGCGGGCCCTCCTGTGGCCCCCCCTGGCTTGGCAACTGGTGCCTACTGGGTCTGGGGAGGGCACCTGGGGTCCCCCTGCAGCCGACTGCCAAGCCAGAGGGGTGGGGCGGGGGGACATGCACTCCTTGGCAGAGGGCCAGAAGTACTTCTGGTCTACTTCTGGGTTTGCCACCGAGCACATGGGAGGCCCCCCTGTGTTCCTGTAAGATGCTCCATCTGCCCCAGCATCACAGTGTTCATGAGCTGCACTGGTACCTCGAGGTATGTAGAAAAAACATTTAAAGCTGTGTCTGTGTCAGAACTGCTGATTCTCCGAATCAGCATCAAATCTTCAGATCTGGATTTGGCTGAATTGAATCAGGGACAGTGATTCGAATCAACAGATTGAATCACGGTCCCCAATTCGGGCCAAATCTGAATCTGAATCAAATAGGGCCTGTTTTGCACACCCCTAGTGCCTGCTTTAAATACACCAACTTGTCATTTTACGCTTTAAACCTTTGAAGTGTAGTCTAAACCTAAGGGATGTTACAAAGCTAATTAAAGTTGGTCGTTGACCTTGATGAAGTTAGATATTCAGTATTATTATGAAAGAAACATATCTGACCTTTAAGAGCCTTTTATCTCAGTTTAGATTTAGAATATGTATCTAGGGACAAAGTCCTTAGATCCTGCCTCCCTCTTACTCTGTCATACTCCCAATGAAGGCAAAACCTGGCCCTCAAAAATGCACCTGGCTAACTTCCCAGCTTTCATGGGCTCTTAGTCTCCCAGTGAACACAGTGCAAAAAAATTCATTAGAAAGTACATTAAGTTACACTGCTAGAGTCAGTCAATGTTCTAAATATATATTATGAATAGCAAATCTTGCTCTTGTGCAATTCAGCTCTACTCCCATTATTAGACCAAGACTGACATCAACAAGCCATTTTGTCACATCAGCCTGTCAAATCAAGTATTTTTTACACTACCATTATAACTTCATTTCAGAAAGTGCCTGGGACATAAAAGAGCATGTATTAGATTCAGTTTCAGCAGTGATTTGACTATTCTTCTTAGAAATGTCATTATCCTAAAATGAATGAGAAACTGATATATGTATAGTGTGAAAGATTGAAATTCACTGAGAAATAAAATCTTCTTCCCTTCATCTAGGGCAATGGAGGCCAGCTTTTTTTGCAGACATGCCACAAACTCTCCCTGCACCCTCCCCAAGGACCACTCTGATCGCTT
>NW_017729028.1:7279411-7290349 GCF_001723915.1 Gavialis gangeticus
TCATCATCCTAAAATGAATGAGAAACTGATATATGTATAGTGTGAAAGATTGAAATTCACTGAGAAATAAAATCTTCTTCCCTTCATCTAGGGCAATGGAGGCCAGCTTTTTTTGCAGACATGCCACAAACTCTCCCTGCACCCTCCCCAAGGACCACTCTGATCGCTTTCCTCTGCCAGATCTTGTGCTCTCCCTATTCTGAGCTCCCTGCTTTATCTCCTGCTTTGCTTTCTGTTTCCTGGCCTGTACTCTCTGTCTGATCTTCTGCTCTGTCTTCTGCTTCCTGGCAATTCTTTCTGCTGCAGTGCCTACCCCCTCCCTGATCTGTCATATATAGGCTTGTCAGGATTCAATTTTTAACTAATAAACAGTGAGTTCAGCTCACACTCAGAGACCAATGAAAAATAGTTTCTCACTCCTCAGCTGTTTAAACACTGTGTTAAAATGAAACAGACAATGTGGAGTATGGAGTTTAAACACTGACCTGATGTATATAATCTAGTAGGTACTTTTTGATGGAGAAGAGAGGAATTGGTAAGCAGGCAGGACTGGAGGAGACTGTGGGAAGGCACTGGAGGAGTATCAATTTACAAATTCTGGAACCAGATTTCAACCAACATCCACACTGCAAAGTGGTGGATGTTAAAAGCAAAATACCTGCTTTAACTTGTATGCAGTTGGATGAGCAAGCAGAGGATCTAGAGCACCTGCTAGAAAGTAAGTGTGTGTGGACACTGGGGATGTTAGAGTTAAAAACCTGAGTAAATGCCTAGGTTAACTCTGCAGAAGACATAACCTATGAAATATTAGCATCTGCAGCTGGACGCACAACTAGCTTAGCCCAGATGTGAGCAGCCACATTCAAATGCTGCACTCAAGATTTCATGTCCTCACTATGCGCTCACTCATTTGTGTTGCTGGGGCTTCTGGGGGCATATTCTTTGTGTTTGTGCTATTCTATGTGTTTTCCAAGTTTATTGTGGAAGCACATGTCTGTCCTTCTGGGCCATAGGGGGAAGTTGTACAATGGCTCACCGGTGAGCAATCAGCAGCTGAGGAGTATCAGCAGTGATCTAGCCTTCCTGCTCATTGCAGAGTGAACCAGTCACCAGCCCAAATGAAAGTGTCACTTGATTGTCAGCCAGATAACCTGAAGCAGAGTACCACTAAACTAAGCAGAGAAGCCTGTGTGTGTAGAGGAGAGGGGGATTAGGCAGGCCATCTAAGCACAAGTCCAAGTGAACTCTACAGTGAAGACACACCATAAGCATTGAATATCAATTACAGAACGTACCACAAAGGTAGTGGATGAGGGAAAAGTGAGGAGAAATTGACAGAGCTTTAATTGTTCAGTGCTTCAAGACTAGAGTCCTTGGTGCAGGGGGTGTATAGTTTACTCTAAGGCTCAGTAATGCCCTGGCATGATGTTTTAATGGAGGGGTAGCCAACCTGCAGCATGCATGCCGCAAGTGGCATGGGCAGCCTCTGTGTGTGGCACACAACGGATTGGGGAAGGAACAGGCAGCACTGTATTAAAGAGGGCAGGAAGTAGAAAGCAAAGCAGCAGGTCAGGCAGAGCAGGGGTGACGTGTAGGGGGTGCATGCAGGTGCACGTGCACGCCCTGAGCATGGCAGTGCAACCCCTACAAAAAGGCACCCCCCCTGCTGCCGACAGCACCAGCAGCATCTGCAGAAGCTCTGCACTTACCGCTGCCATACTCCCACCACCACTGTGCCCCCCCAACCGCTGGGGACATGTGCTGTTTGTGAGGCACAGAATACAGGGCAGGAAGCAGAAGCAGAGCAGTAGGTTGGGCAGGCAGCACAGAGCAGGGAGCAGTAAGCAAAGCAGCAGATCAGACAGAAGTAGGGGATTGGTGGCTTGGGGAGGGTACAGGGATAATTTATGACACACCTGACAAAAAGGTTGCCCCTCGCCCCTGCATTCGAATGCATCTGTATCAAGAAGAGTGGATACTTGCAGCAAAACCTGTGGTTCAGGAAATGAAACTAGACCAGGGTTGGGCAAAATACAGCCCACAGGCCAGATCTGGCCTGCCAGGCACTTTCATTCAGTCCATGGTACCCCACAATGAATTGCACCCTGCCCAGCCCTTCTACCCATGAGAGTGACCCCCCCAGCATACTCTATTGGGCATCGCTCCCACCCTCTTGGGCAAAAGAGCTCTGCCCAGCCAGCAGCTTCTGGGTGAGGCTTCTGCTGCAGCTGGAACTTGCTTGGTCGGGGCAGTAGGTAGGGAAGCAGCAGGGCTGGTTGGGGTGTGGTGGGATGGAGTTGCAGCTGGGCAGAAGTGGGAGCGCAGCATGGAGCCTACACCCAGAGGGGCAGCAGGAGCACAGAGCTCAGCTGGGCAGGGTGTGGGTGTGAGGGTGGGGGGTTTAGGGACCTCCCACACACTCCCCCCATGGTGTGCGGCTCCAGCTGCTGGCAGCAGCAGCTAATGGAGAGGTCAGGGCACTCGTGCCCATCACAGGCACTTAGTGGAGTGCAGCTCTGGCCAGTGCTGCCGTGGGGAAGGAGAAGCACAGCTTACCCGGCTGCCTCTATCGCCAGAGCTCTGTACTGTGCGCCTGCAGCTCCCACACTAGCAGCAGAAGAAGCCCTGCGCTGGAGCCTGCTGCCTTCCCCGTTCCTACTGCACAGGTCCCCACACACTGTGGGAGTGGAGGAAGCCCTGCTCCCTGCTCCCAGTGGAGTCCGGCACGGGGCTTTCCCACTGCAAGTACAGAGCTGCAAGCATGTGGCAGCCGAGCAGACTGCACTCCCTTCCCCTGTGCAGCGCTGGTCGGAGCCACACCCAACTGGGCGCCTGCACTGGGCATGAGCACCCTGACCTCCCCACCTGCTGTTGCTGCCAGCAGCTGGGGCTGCACACCATGGAGGGAATGTGTGGGGGGTCCCTACACCCCCCACCCTCCCTCATATCCCACACCTTGCCCCCACAGCCCCCATCGACATATACATACACCCCAACATACCCTATGTCCCCCTGTACAGCCATGCCCTCTCACAACCCCCCTCACACTCCCACACCCCACCCCACCACACACACACACCCACACTCACACCTACACACACCCCCCTCCCACACCCCACTATACACACTATATAAAAGTGGCACTTTTGAGTTATTATGCAATCCCTTCCATATACAATACACAATCACAAGTCACTCCTTGTTTGGATTTTTACTTACTGTGCAGGGGGTGAAGTTGTTTTACAACTGAGCTAAATTATCCTGAATAGCAATGGGAGAGTACAACCCAGCAAGGATACTGAAGCATGGCTGCATCCTAAAAGCCAAAAGGAAGGGACTTGGAATATGGGGGGGTTGTTTAATGTTATCTCCAGTGGATATTATCATGTATACCTTCTGTACCGTTATGCCACATAAAGTGTCCCCAACTTGCCTATGTTTTTTCCTGTCTAGGAAAGCTCTCCCTGCACTCACAGAGCTCTCAAATTGACTGATATCACTTGACAAGAGGAGGGGTAAGTTGTTGTTCAGACTCTTCCTGTCTTAAGGAAGCAAGGTTCTCTCTCATGATATCATTTACTGGACCAATTGCGCAGTTGGGAGAGAGATGTTAGACAATCTTTCATTCATTATTCAGGTCATTCCAACCCTTCCTCTGCTGAGACATATCAATCCATTTTAGTTATTTCTTCATGACTTCCATTTACAGCAGAAATCAGAGCTGTTAAGTGTTTTTATGCCATCTTACTGGGCACACGTCCTTTATACAAACTGATACACTCCACCACCACTTCATGTCCTCTTGAAAACACAGAAGAGCTACCTCATAAAACTGGCTTTCATTAACAAACAGTGGTTCATCTTCAGTGAACAGTGAAGGGTTTGGAGGTGTTTCAACAGATAATTTGATTTTTCCTGGTTAGGGAAATGAATCACACTTGCTTAAGAAATGATATATGCTTATCTGACATTTTCTGAGTTCAGGTGGAGTCACATACTGTATAAGGAAATTTGCTAATGAGCACTAATGGAGAATTAAAGCAGGCTGCTTTGCTATATAGAAAATAGTTATAATATTTTCAGTATAAGAAAAACATTGAAAACAATGTAATGAATACATACCTCTGCCCTGAAGACTAGTAGTAGTCTCTAGGACTGAATTCCTGTGAGCCACGGCTACTACAGGACTAGCTGTACTTAACTGGATAAGTATTGCAAAGGGCTGAGATGCTGATCCTGAAATCCAATCTGAACAGGGGAATCCTATTCACAGAGTTCCTTTAGAGTCAGTGGGTCCCCATCCAAAAGCTGGGCCCTAAGTATGCAGGACTGAAACCAAAATATACTTAAGGGCTCTGAGATCTTCACATGGAAGTTGCCAGAGAAGTCTCAAGTGTTATCTTTTAATCATCAACATCTGTTCTCACTGTTGCATGGAATTTCAGATCTACTCAAGTTCATACGATAATACTAACTTGTAATGTAGGGCAGCTCACATAAGGCACCAACCAGGGTGCCACATTCATTCAGAGGAGAGGGCCAGATTCCACTTTTCATTTTGTCCTTTGGCTGAAATATAAATTAAAATCTAAAGACTCAGGTAGGCATTGTGATATCGATTTACATCCAATTAATCAGAAACAACTCTACTGATACAGTATAATACATTATTTTCCTTTCCCCCTCTTCCTTTATTTTATTAGGCAGTTTTCCATGAAAAATGGGACATGGTGGGCTTGTCTACATGTGCATGAATGCGCCGTAGTACCTGTAATAACAGGTACTAACTCAATGCACATGTCTTTTTAGTGACACTAATGTGCATTAGCACAGCTTTTGTCATGTTGGGCTAATTCACAATAGAATTAGTCTACTGAGCATTTAGTATCTCATATAGATGTGCCTAGTGAACTGTTAACTAATGTCTTTAGACCAAAATTTTCAGTATAAGGGACAAAAAGCAATTTCCCAGCTCATCTCTCATGAAATCTGTGCTACTGCATTTCAGTACCACACATTTCAGTATAGCAAAAATGTCAGTGCAATTAATGTAATTTGAGACCCCTGGGTGTAAAATTAAGATCAGTAACGTGATTTTCAACAGCAAGCACAACAAACAGAATTAAACATGAAAAAGAAACAACCGGTGACATGATGTAAATGGCTTTTGTTCTCCTGTTATACACCTACCAGTATTACCTATAGTACAGGTCTTGCCTGTAGGATGTCATGTGACAAACCTCATCTCCATGTACATATATCCCATTATTGCTGGTTTAGTTATGAAGGAGCGGCAGCATAAGCAATTTTCTTTGAAGGACAAATTACAGATTATAAATTAAGTGGATGGTGGAATCAAGAGGAGTGATATTGTTAAATAATATAATGTAGCATCAACAACTCTGTCAATTTTTAGAAGACAGACATAAAACTGAATGCAAACTCCAGGAAGAAGTACTTTAAAATGTGTCTATTCCAATGATTTTGAAGATGTGGATCAAGTGGTATATAAGTGATTTCTGGATATACATGCTAAGAACCTCCCAGCAAGTGGATGGCTACTGTACACTAAGACACAGGCATTTGCAAATAAATTCAGGGACACTAATTTTAAAGGTAGTACTGGCTGGCTGCATTGATTTGTTAACATTCTGGCATTATGCATAGGATGGTATATAGTGAGCAAGCCACTGCACCAGGGATACCTACCTATGCTTCATGGCAGACAAGTGAACTGCAAAGAATTTTGAAAAATTACTCATGAGATACTATTTATAAAGCAAATGAGACCAGACCAGCTGATGGCCAATAACAATCTAGCTGCAGAGGGTGATTGTTGTCAGGGAGGAAGCAGTCAGAACAGAGACTGGCTCGGCTGTTGTGCTGCAATGCAGGCTGCACAGCTAGGCTGAAGATATTTGTACTTGGCAAATATAAAAGCCTTATGTATAATGGATGTAAAAATGTAAACAGAGCTGCTTAGGAATGGCTTCTCAAGCTTATGCTGGGAGGAAAAAATGCAAAGAAAATTGCTTTGCTTTTGGCTAACTGTTCTGCCCACAATTAGCCCCCAAGACATCAAAAAATATGTGAAAGTGGAGATCTTTCCACTTCCCTCCATGTTCAGACACCAGATCAAGGAATCATGCTTAAGAAATCCTGTTAAATTAGACAAATTAAAGGAAGAAACCTGTTAATTAGACTGAAAGAGATTTGCTGAAGTTAGAAATGAATGACTCTCCAAACATCCATATTCTTCATTCCAGTCAGGAGGCTGTGGTTGCATAGAGAAACATTAGCCAGCCTGTCCCCACCAACTGATGGTATACAGTGGGCAGCCACGCTAATGGAACCTCAGCCACAAAATGTCAAACCATTGCAAAAGCAGTAGTGAGAGGATCCTGGTGTAGCAGAAAAATAGAAGTTTGTGAGACAACTGATGTTCAAAAGGATTACATCAATGTGGAATGATATTTTGGTGGCAGCAGAGGTGTGTGATGATTTCACTATTGATGAAGTTATAGATGTGAAAACACAGAATAGGAAAGATGAAGTGGGAGAAAATATAAAGACATCTACCTGACCGCTTTCTGATATTCTCTCCATGGGTAATACCATAAAAAGGTCCCTCTTCTCAGTCACAGATGTTATCTGACAACATTTTAGAGTATTTAAACATACTTCAACATTACTTACAAAGACATGCCTGGACAGGTATTATCAAGACTGTGCAGAAAAAGATAACTGGTTACCTAAATTAAAGTTTTGGCATGCCTACTAGTGCTAATACTGAGTGGCATGCTTAAGAGGATCTCATGGTACCCCAGTCTGCTACTGCACCCTAGTTGAGAATTGCTGACCTACATGCCTGATCTGATTGCACATGTGTAAAAACCTAAGTCTATGCACTGAGGGAACTTACTTGGCCAGGCGTTGGCAATGCTTTTCAGCAGGGGGCTGGAATAACCCACCCTGGGTCAGAAGCGGGTAGGTATAAGGACCCAGATGCTGTTGCTTCTCCTTACTGCCCAGCTGTAACACAGCAAAAGTGCCACTCTGCCAGAGCCCATATGTAGTGGTTTGCCACCTCAGGGCCTTTCAGCCAGGCTGTGTCCCTCCCACGAAGATCTCAGCAAGCCTTCATACTACGCAGTCTTCCATGTCTCCCATGTTGCTGGTCCTTGCTTCGTGGAGTGCCTCAGTCTGCCCCAGTTATATACAGTCCTTCACCAAAGTAAGCAAAAAAAAAAGGAACCTTATCATCCCAGAGCTTGAGATGGGTCCAGTGTGGCTTCAGCCTTCTTTTCCCAGGTTGGTCCCTCTCCTAGCACAGAGGTTCCCTGTCTCTGGTGCTTCTTCTTCACTCCCCTTAATCCTCTCTGTGTTTCTACTTACTGGGCTTTGACTCCCGGTGTCATACCTGCACTAGCCTTCCCACAGCTGCAGCCCTTTAGTTTAACTTGCTGCCTTCTCTGAAGGGGACAGGCCACCTTGTTACGCCAGGCTGCCCGACTGTGGTGCCACATAGGCAGAGCTCCCACTCTCCTGGAGCCCCAATGCCCAAATGTGACATGGTGAGGTGCAGGGAGAGCCCCCCACTGACGGAGTCCCATGTACCTGACTGAGGCATGGTGTGGGTAGAGTTCCACCTTCACCAAAGCCCTAGATGCCTGGCAGCAGTACCATACAGGAGGAGCCCCTGGCCATTGAATGTTGCTGAAGCAATGGCTCGTTGGGCTGTAGGCTGGCAACCTCTGTTCTAGGTCAAAAACGGAGGAACCTGAGTAGCTTTGTGGCTGCTGAGATGTAGTTGATCCAAGTGAGCAGCCACATAGAGGCCTAAATTCTACCCAGGTCTCATTTAGGCACCTGTGAGAATTATTTGACTGTGGGCCTATGAAGCTGACCAATGTAATGAAAATTGTAACTCAAAATTACAGTAGTATACAGGCTTCCCTCGCTTTATGCTGTACATGAGTTCCTGGAAAATGGTGCATAACTCGAATTCGCATAAAGGGAACCCACTTTACAAAGTAACAATTAGGGG
This sequence comes from Gavialis gangeticus, assembly GCF_001723915.1. Taxonomy (NCBI): domain Eukaryota; kingdom Metazoa; phylum Chordata; order Crocodylia; family Gavialidae; genus Gavialis; species Gavialis gangeticus. The sequence goes on from NW_017729028.1 coordinate 7,287,459, forward strand.
TATGTTCCAAGACCCTGACTGTACTGATCCCCAGACCCATTTCTACTACTTGTACAAGACAATTTTGGTACTCACCAACAGCAGACAGTACACACAAGCACAGCGCACTATCATAATGGGGATGCAACTACAGAAACATGTGTCGCAGACAATGAGCAAGGAGCACAGATCCACACAGGAGACTATATTTTGGTGTGTGTCACTCCCACAATGCACCACACAAAGCAGCTGACTGCAGGCTTCCACCACACCGATCGTATAAGCATGAATTTACTGTACATATGAAGAATTTTTGGTATAAAAAGGGTCATTGCATAAGAGCAAATTTGCACATACAGAACCCGCATAAAGTGAGGGAAACCTGTATAACAAGTGTGCCTATTTAGAATCAGTTCCTGTAGCCACCACACAGGAGAAATAACCTTTGACCAAGATCAAAAAAGGAAATGTAGGACAATAAAAGATTTAGTTAGTACAGCTAAACACAACCCATGAAGAATGCCCTTCAGTTCAGACTGTGAACCCAACAGAGGAAAATAACATTCTTTGCATGTAATATTTCTTGAGCAAAGGGAATCTCATTTAATAGCAGAAGCTTGTTTATTGTACTAAATTTGTTTAATACGTGGTGTTTTGCCTTTCTCACTATTCAATACATTATTCAAGGGAGAAAATGTCATCTTGTGACACTAATACAGATGAAGGTATCAAAATGCAAAGCACGCAGTGCTTTAAGGTTGCAAGGGAAAGAGTTTAAGCAGAAGGATATTCCGTAAATTTGGCAGCTTAGTTCCTAATCACACATTTATGCACAGTGACCATCTCTTAGTGCATCTTGGAGCAGCCAATCCTTCCATTGCTTTTTATTGCTTTTCACTATTGGTTCAGTGCAGCGCTCACAAGTACATGTGTAAAGAATAGGTGTAAGGGTTAAAAAGCATGTACTGAAGAGCTTTGACCAAAGTTGCATAGTATTTGAAGGACTACTAATCTGCCAGATTCTTTCCTTGGGATCAGCATGTCTACAGAAGTGTAGAGGGACAATGGCAAAAGTAACTTTCTCTATGATCCCCACTATCATAGTAACCACAGCACCTTGCAGTCTACAATGGCTTTACCCTCACACACACTTTGAGTTAGGAAATCCTGTTGTCCCTATTTTACAGATGGGATACTGAGGCAGAGAGATGAAATGACTTACCCACAATCTCACAGAAAAACTGGGACAAAGCAAGGAACTGAATGCTGGTCCAACACTGCAGGCACATTCAGACATGCAGGCATATGCAGTTTGTGGTGCCACAAACCTCTTTGTGTCACCACGTTAAACCATGTATGGCACTGCTAATTTGCAGCATGGGGACAAAATTTCCTACCAGAATTTCCTGATAGCAAAAAAAAAAAGCCCCGATAAAAAAGGCTGAACAAAGCATGTGAAAATAGCTTGTGCCTAGATAAATGCCTATGGTTGCCTGCTCCCATATCTCTGCATGCTGCAGAGCCCCTGTACTGAAGCACATTGCATCCCAGCCAGCCAGCCAGCAAAAGCAGCTGGAAGCTCTGGGTTCCCTCTCCTTCCTCCTCCTCCTCCCTCCAGGCTCCTCTTTTCCCTCCTCAGCAGCAGAGGGGGAGATTAGGTCCATGGGGTGGGGGCAGGGGAGGTTGTGCCCACATGGGGCAGCAGTGGAGGGGCTGTGCAAGACAACAGTGTGGGGGGGCAGTGGTGTGGAAGGTGCCCATGCAGATGTCTGGAGCAGTGAGGTGTGAGAGAGTGCATGCAGTATGCAGCCTGTGCTTTACCTGGTACAGCTTATGTGGCATGAGGCCCCTGCTAATGTGGCATCAGGAGGATTAGAAGTTGGATGGTTCTGGTGAAGAGCATCTCAGCTTCCCACTGCAACATGCCATGAAGATTATCACGTCTCCAGGTCTTTCCCGGGGGCCTGCTGCACCCCCTGTTGCCATGTGTGATCTTTGATATTCACTGCTTACACAGGGAAACTGCAGGAAACAGCAGATGGGGCAGAAAGAACATCATGCCAGGAGCATGAATGCCAGGAGCTTGGGGAATAAGCAGGAGGAACTTGTCCTTCTGCTTAACACAAATAATTATGATGTCATAGGAATAACGGAGACCTGATGGGACTCCACCCATGACTGGACCATGGGTATAGATGGCTATACCCTGTACAGGAGAGATCGAGTAGACAAAAGGGGTGGGGGTGTAGCTCTTTATGTCAAGGAGAGCTACGCGTCCCTGCAAGCTGATATTGGCGACCAGCGTGGACGACTGGAGACTCTCTGGGTTAAAATCCATGGGGAACACGGCACAGGGGACAGAATGGTGGGAATCTACTACATACCCCCCACCCAAAGTCAAGAGCTTGACCAGGAGTTCACCAGGGAATTAGCTGAGGCTGCATGCTCCCAGTCTATGGTTGTCATGGAAGACTTCAATTACCCAGACATCTCATGGGAAGAGCGCTTCGCCAAATCTGAGTGATTGCAAAGTTTCCTCTCGTGTGTGGATGACCTCTATCTGACTCAAGAAGTCTGCGGGCCAATGAGCGGTAAAGCACTGCTTGACCTGGTACTGGCAACCAGTGACAACCTAATCAGTGACATAACAATCGATGGGAAGCTGGGCAACAGTAACCATGAGCTGATCACCTTCACCATCCGCTGGCAAGTCAGTCAGCAATACAGAAGTCCTTGACTTTAGGAAAGCTGACTTTGACAAGCTCAGGAGGCTTGTCAGTGAGGCCCTAAGGGACCATGACCCTAAGGGGAAGGGAGTCCAGGAAGAGTGGTTGCTCTCAAGGGAGCAATCCTTGATGCACAGGCTCAGGCTGTTCCATCTCAGAGGAAAGGCAGCAAAAGGGCACAGCAGC
>NW_017729028.1:7294234-7297492 GCF_001723915.1 Gavialis gangeticus
CTTCCTGATGACACCAGCACCGCAGTCTTTGGTTGACTAGATAGATATATTGCTATCTATCTATCTAAGCCTGATCAAATTCACCCTTGAGTATTTAAAGAACCTGAGGAAGCCATCTCTGAACTATAAGAGTGCTTCTATTTGAGAACCCAAGGATGGCAGAGGAAGGTCTCAGAAGACTGTAAAAGGGCAAACAGTACCTGTCTTCAAAAGGGGAAGAAGGAAGACTCCAGGAATTATTGATAAGTCACCTTAACTTTGAAACCCAGAAAGATAATAGAACAAGCTGTTAAATAATCCAATTACAAACATTCAGAGAATAATAAATTGATGAAATTATCCAGCATAGATTTTTCAAGAACAAATTATGTCAAAACAGTCTAATTTCCTCCTTTGTCAAGCTAACTACTTTAGCAGAATGAAGGAACTAGTAGATATGAGATATCAGGACTTTAATAGTAATCTTAACTTTGTCACACATGACATTCATAAAAGCAAACAGGAGAAATATGGTTAATGATGAAATCACCATAAGGTGACTATGCAACCAGTTGAAAAAACATACTAAAAATATCTAGCAGCAGTATGCTATTGAACTTGACATTCCTACAGGGGTCTGTCCTTGATTTGGTATTAGTCAATGTTTGTGTTAAGTACTTGGATTATGTAATATAGAGTATTTTTACAGGTTTCAAGCATTTAGGGAAATAACTGATTGCCACAGAAAAAGATAGAGGCCACTAGACTGAATATAAAGCAAAGATGGTACCGTTACAAGACAAGTCTAATTCTGGTATATATTAATGGGATTGTTGTAAGTAAGACCTGAGAGGTAATTAGATCCCACTCTACTCAATGGTGCTAAAGTCTTAGCTGCAATACTATGTTCAGTTTTGGACACCACCATGGGTAGGTCTAGGCAGACGACAAGGGGGATGTAGCTACACCCCTTTCAGCTGCGTAGTGCATGTCATAGCGAGCTCTCTGACCAGTGAGCACTCATGGGATCTGTGGCGCTCCAGCAGGAGCTGTGCTGGCACGTTCTGAGTTCAGAAAACTCACTGTGCATGTGCCACACAGCCGAATGGGGGTGCACCTGGACACTGCACATGACCAAAGATTTAGAGTCCAGAGAAGAAGAGGTTTTTAAAAACAAGCACGACAAACATCTATTGAGGATGGTCTCAGTATACTTAATCCTGCCACTAAGCAGGGGATTAAAGGAAGTGACATCTTCCGGCCCTACATTTCTATGATTGTTTTAGACATATTTCTTCATTCATCTAGACATAATAGGCCAGTTACAAATAAAAGTGTATGGCTCTTCAATAGCAGGGACTGCTGCATGACAAAATTATTCTTGCTTCAGGATGAGCAGAGTCACCTGCACAGCTCCAGCAGTGCAGGAGAGCTGTTGGCTGTAGTGTTAGGTGAAGTGTAGGGGTGAAATCCACTTGTAAAGGGGTCAGGAGATTTCTGAAGAGCTAGTTCAAAATCACAACAAACTCTCACCTCAGATCTCTCCCCTTCCCATTCCAAGTGCAAAATAGAAATCTTATCCCTTATCTTTATTAATAAAAAAACACAGCAAATGAATGTGTCTTGTTTTTACTGGGAAACTCAATTTGGGACATCTGAAAGGTTCTTGGTGTTTCAGTTCATCATTGCAAACAGGCTGTTTTTTTTAAATAAGTACAAGATGAATTCCAATGCCAAACAGAACTTGCTCTAGTGTTTACCAAGAACAGTCCAGTTCAATGGAATCAGTGTGAGGAACAAGGTAGTGTGAAGCAAAAAGTTAAACCAGTGTAGATCCTATGCGAGCTGTTCTCTTGCTCAAAGTGAATGTTATCAAATTTAGTATAATATGCTTTGAATGAAATTAAACCAAGTGCTAATCTGTACTTTGTCATTTGTATTGTAATTTGTTGCAAGCTGGTCACTGTCAGACATGACATGCTGGACTTGGTGGATCACTGGTCTGATACAATATAGCCTTGACCTATCACTAATACTTAGAATACCAGATAGCTCAGGGGCAGGCAATTATTTTGGGTGGAGGGCCGCTTACTGAGTTTTGGCAAGCTGTCAAGGGCCACATGGGTAGCCCTGCTCCCTGACAGGTGCCCTGCCCCCTGGTCACCTGTGCCAGCTGCTTGCGGAGGGATCGGGATTGAGAGTATGGTTGAGGGTAGAAAGAAAAGAAAGATTTATTGACTTAACAAAAACACAACTATGCATAATATACTAAGACAGATAATGACAGACAATAATAATTCATGTTGGCAACTTATTGGCAGTCCCCTCTGATGCCTGATGTATGACAAATTTCTCTTTCCACAAAGCTCAGCGAAGTCAGGTGTCCCTGATCAGTGCTGTACGAGAGGAAGGACCCTGGTGTTCAGTCCTTGGGCTCCTCGAGATCCATGGGCCCACTGATCCAGGTCAACAGTTAATTTGTAGTTCCTTTCACAGAGCTGTATCTTCCTTCTAAATGATTTCTGGATGTGCCAGCCAATTTATATTTTCTGAGCTATGCTGATAACTTACAGCCATTCAGATTCTTTTTACTTCAACTGTCCTTAGACTGACCAATAGCAGTACAAGCCTTGCATTCTTCTGATAAGGTTAATTTTAACTATGCCATAGGGCCTACCATCACTTATATAAGGTTTTGCTAAATTTACTAGGCCTTATACGACATACAAGGCCTCACTACATCTTAAACTTTAATTAGGCTCTTAGCAACAACATATAGCTTAATATCTGAACAAATGACAGAAAAACACTTGGTCTAATCTTCATAGAGCCTTCAGCAAGCACCTTTATCACACAGACATAATTTTCAGCTGTCACAGTCACCATCTTGGGACTGGAAGTCCCGCCCCCTAACCCCTGACCTTTGCCACCACAGGTCCCTTCCCTTGTCCCCAGGAGTACTTATTTCAGCAAGGGGCTTTGCCATTTCAGAACCAGAAAAATACCAAATTATATTCTAAAAATCGAACATATACAACACATTAATTTGATTCCAAAATAATTTTTTGTCCTGATTTACATGTGTTTGTGTAGTGTACACAGAGGGGATTGCACAATAGCTTAAAATGAAGTCTTACTCTTGTATATTGTTGGGGGGGTGGGTATAGGTTTGTGGGGGAATGTGGGTGTGTGGATATGTGGGGTGTGGGGGAGTGTGTGGCTGTGTGTGGGGGTTTGTAGGGGTGGATAGGTGTGGGGGTGTGGGGTGAGGGAGCATGT
>NW_017729028.1:7297735-7314615 GCF_001723915.1 Gavialis gangeticus
TATGCACACACACATACAGGGAGGTAGATGGGGTGCGTGAGGGGGTGTGGGGGTCTCCATGTATGGCATGGTGTGCTTGTGGGATTCACCCTATGCACACACACATACACTCTCTTTCTCCCTCCCTCACTGCACACACACACACACACACAAACATACTCTGTGCCTCCCTCTCTACTCTCTCTCTCTACCCCTCATTGCTGTCTCTGTCTCTCTGCCACCTTCACTGCATACACACACACACACACACACACCCTCCCGCTCCTGGCCCTGGGGTACCGGCACAGCTCTGTGCTCCCATGGTCTGGCGAAGCAGCCTGGGACCACATGATGCTGGAGCAGGTGTGCAGGGAAGCAGTGAAAGCTGGGGCAGACAGAGGCTTTTGGTTGGGTGGGGTGGGGCTGTGAGGAGGCTGGGGGCCGGGCCAGCCTTTTTGCTGGCTCCTGCTGGCTCCCCCAGCATGCATATAAAGAAAGTATATTACATCTTTGAAAGACAAGGTACTTTGGGTAAATCCAATATCTTTTATTAGTCCAAAAAGATATCGGATTTATCCAAAGAACCTTGTTTGCCTACGTCCTTAGACCAACACAGCTATAACAGGTTACCTCTGTGGAAAACACTCACAGCAGTTTTCTCACAGTGGAGAGCTGTCCCAACACAAATGCTCAAATTTGTAACCAAGTTGGTTACAACTAACAAACTAGTATAAGTTTCTGCATCTTTCCCAATTGTTTGAATCAACTCCTTATCTAAACACAGTATTCCCCAGTTAGCATATAAACAGTTTACATATACTAACTACTCCCTGTTACAAGGTGCCTATTTTGAATATTGGGTCACCTCAATGTCACTACAGATTCTAAAAAAACATTCTGTTTCATAACTATTCAGTCCCTGGAAGAAATAGTTACCACTTTTTATCCCAAAGTGATTTTCAAGCTTCTCCTGGGACACCAGAAATAGATATTTGAATGAATCCATGTTGTCCTAGGTGTCTTTTGGGGTAAATGCAACATCTTTCTCTTCACAGCCTCTGAAGAACAACTTACCATAAATGCAAAGTGCTGTAGGACCATAATTCACAGCTATATTCCTGGCATAAATACAGATATTCTAGGAATACAAACTTTGTAACCAAAAGCAATTCCTTTGTTATGTTATGTGTTTATACAATGGGCCCTTAGTTTGGTGGGGTCTCTAACCAGTACTATGATACAAATAAATTAATACCTTGTATTCTCCACATACCCACCCACACCCAACATACCCACATACACACCCACATGCTCCCTCACCCCACACCCCCACACCTATTCACCCCTACAAACCCCCACACACAGCCACACACTCCCCCACACCCCACATATCCACACACCCACACCCCCCCACAAACCTATACCCCCCCCAACAATATACAAGAGTAAGACTTCATTTTAAGCTATTGTGCAATCCCCTCTGTGTACACTATGCAAACACGTGTAAATCAGGACAAAAAATTGTTTTGGAATCAAATTAATGTGTTGTATATGTTCAATTTTTAGAATATAATTTGGTATTTTTCTGGTTCTGAAATAGCAAAGCCCCTTGTATTCTCAGCTTTCTAAACTTTCTAATCTGGGAAATGGGGATCCAGCATGATGTTGTTGTTTTTATTTGCATTTAGAAATGGGAAAAAAATCAAGACTGAAGGCCAATATGCATAGATGATACTCATATGTACTGTGTATGGACACAGAGGTATTTTGTGGACAGAGATGCTCAGACACAAAAAAGTAACTTTCAGTTTTGCTCCAACAGATATGGCTGCTTGCGCTCCACAGTTTCCATTTGAGAAGACCCAGCTGCTCAGCAGTGTCAGGAAGTGCACTCAGAGCAGCTGGGCTGCTGATCAGGTGACCAAGAGGACACTTCTGTAACGTCCCCTAAAGAAAAATTGTTACTTTGCTGTTGGTTGTAAAATACGAGCGTGTCTTAGGATGGTAAAATATTTTAAGGGTTATTTTTAGACTTTTGTTTATATAAACCCTTTTCCTGGGCTGCTGATGTTGATACACAACTGAAAACTTTTAGCAGCTGCCTGTGAATTTTTGTACTGAAATGCAAACACTGGAACATGAACTGCAATTCTCAAATCTAGGATGCCCCACAGACACCTGTTTCAATAACAACAAAACTATCCAAACTACATCCTCTCTGGGAAGGACTGTGTCCCCCCAGAACATGGGAGTGGGAACTATTTTCAACTTGGCCACTTTTATTCTACCTTGGCTTTCATTTCACTTCTGCACTTCACTTTCTCCCTTTATGATATGAGAATTACAATGCTTACCGTTTTGAGGGGGTTGGTAAAAGGCTTCAACTGAAGAGGTTGCTAAAGCATCTATGACAGAGCCATATATGAAAGATGCTGTACAAGGGTTATCAAATGGATTCTGTTTTTCTGTCATTATCTTATCCACTACATCATTCATTTCATACTTATATCAGTACCATTACATAGTTTTCTTCCCCTAGCATTCAATTCCCAAAATCTATTCTAATTTAAATGTATACAAGTTTCACAGGTCACATACTAGTGCGTTTTTTTCCTGTAACACCTTCAGAATATGATGGGCCATCATGATTCAACAGAATGGCTTAAGAGTACCCTCAACAGCCCTCTTGTACTACATAATGCAGCTTTGGTTCAAAGTGACTGCAAACTTAAATGTAAGATATAACATATTATTGAAACACTGCAATATAAAGGGAATAAGTAAAGCTATTTGACTCACTTATGATTTATAAATATTTTTTCCAATACAATCATGGGAGCAATTGCTTCATGCAGGATTTGACACGTGTGTACAGAATTTCTATGTGCTGTATTTACCCGAATACAAGACAACTTTGAATCTAAGATGAAACCTCAATAATTAGATTCTAGACATGACAAATTTATAAAATTGTTGTAATTTTCCAGAGTATTGGTTGTAGCTGTGTTGGCCTAAGGACATAGGTAAATATGATTTGGGTAAGTGTGATATCTTTTATTAGACCGACTGAATAGTTGGAAAAATTGTTCTTTGTAAGCTTTCGAGCACAAACACCTTCTTCAGTCACAGGGAGAGTCTGTTTGGTGTTTTGTATTCTGGATGGATTAGAAGCCAATATGCAAAATACATGTCTGTGAAAATGCAGATGTGTGGCAATGAGGATCAGAGGCCATGGGAGACAATAGGTGAGAGGCAGGTAGGTGGGGGAGGATGTTGAACTGGTGATAGAATGTAGCTGGTAAAATGCAGACAGGTTACCAGGGGTTAACAGATGGCAGGCAGGTTATAATGTGTGAAAAATCCAATGTCTATATTTAGTTCATGATTTTTTGTATCCAGTAGATTTATGAAGTGAAGTTTGTAGGCTGGTCTAGAAAAGGTGTTTTGTAGATTTCCTTTGAAGATTAGAACTGAGAGACTGGAGTGGATACACAATCCCACTACAGTGGAGAGATTGGAGTGGTTGTCTTGTGAGACTTGCGTGCCCACGGGTAAGTGGGTATTTTTCTTTTTGATAGATTTTCAATGTGTGTTCATTCTGGTATGCAGTCGTTGTTTGGTTTCTCCGACATATTTTCCATCAGGGCATTTGGTGCACTGGATGAGATATATTACATTTGTGGAGGTGCAGGTATAGGATCCAGGAATGGTGATGGTTCTCCTCATGGGATGTAGTTATTGTGGGAGTGGTGGAGATGTGTTGGCAGGTTTTACATTTCTTATCCCAGCACGGTCTGGATCCATTTTGTGTGCTTTGGGTCATAGGAAGCTTGCTTCTATTGATGAGGTTAGCAAAGTTTGGTGGTTGTTTAAAAGCTAGGATGGGTGGTTCTGGGAAGACCTCCCAGAAGACCTGGGAAGAATTGGGTCTTCTTTTAGTATGGGTTGGAATTGTTTGCGGATTTTCCATATAGGTTTTAGGGAAGAATAGTATGTCATAATGAATGGTGTGCGATTTATGGCACATTATAACTTGCCTGCCATCTGCTAACCCCAAGTAACCACTCTACATTTTGCCAGCTACATTCTATCACCAGGTCAACATTTCCCACTTTTCACCCCCACACCTACCTGTCTCATATCTATTGTCTCCCATGACCTCTGATCCTCACTGCCACACATTTACATTTCCATATACCTGCATTTTGCATATTGGCTTCCATCCAGGAGAACACAGAACAACAGAAAACTCTCCCATGCCTGAAGAAGGATGTTTGTGCCTGAAAGCTTGCAAAGAACAAATTTTCCAGCTATTCCATTGGTCTAACAAAAGATATCAGATCTACCTAAAGAACGTTGCCTGCCTTGTAATTTTCCGTGTTTAGAATCAAATTCGTGGAGGGTGGTCTTGAATTCATCTCCACACTGTGGCAGGAGGGGCAGGTGGTGGGGGAATAAAGTGTTCTGACCCCTGCCCCTTGCCACCTGTCCCTCCCACCACTTGCCCACTGTAGCACACTGGTTTCCCAGAGGGACCGTGATGCCCCCGGTGGCTCCATGACCATGCATTGCTCTGCCTGTGGGGTGCCCTCCCTTCTATCTTCCCCATCATTTACAGTTCTAAAGACGGAGGCAGGCCCCTCGCTAGTCCTCACAGGTCCCAGACAAGCCCCTCACTGGGCCTCACTGTATAACCATGCTGCTGCATGGCACCCTCAAGCTTGCATGGCTCCAATCCTTCCCTATACCACCTGCAAGCCTTATGGGTGTTACTGTAATGATGGGACAAGAAGCTGCAGTTACTGTAATGATGGGGGAAGAAGCTTCAGTCTCCTGTCCAGGCCTTGGCCTCCCTGGCCTCCACCCCTTTACTTCAGCTAGTCCTTCTAGCCTAGGCCCGCTGTATCAGACCTGGCTTTGAGGCACTAGGTTTGGTTTGGTCCTTTCAGGCACCAGGCCCCTAGCCACTGCTTGCTGGACCCCTGGCCCTCATCTGGTCATGCCCCTCTTGGGCACCAGGCCCTTGGCCCCTGTTTGGCTCTGTGGCCTCAGTCTCTGTCCACTCCAGGCTCAACAGTTGCTAGAGCCTTGAGTCTGCCCCTGGCAGGGCTCAAGGTGACCACATGCCCCATAGGCACCAATGGGACCTCTGTATACCGCCCCTACAGTCCCAACCCAAACCACCGGTTGCAACTATAACAAACATAAGTCCCTGGGCTAAAACATAACATAAAGGGGAAGCAGCTCTTTTCCCTTTTTAGAGGGAAAACCTTCTCTCATCTCTCATCTGGCTTTGGTATCGTGAGCCACACTGTTCCCACAGGCAGCAGGGCAGTCAGCCTAGCATCCTCAGGTAGCTCTTCTGGGCAGGAGCACCTAACCAGGTGACTTGCAGGACCAGATTAGCTTGCCAGCTCCAGCTCTGGGCTTATATATTCCCAGGACCATGCCTGCTTCTGGTCAGCACACTGCCTGGGCTGCCTGATAATCAGCCTCAATGCCCAGTTGTCCCAGCAATCTGCAGCTACTGCACCCTGCCGAGCCTGCTCACCCCTTCCCCTGGGCCTATTTCTTTCTTAAAGGAAGAGGCAGCCTCCAACTCTCTCTTATACCCCCCTGAGGCCGCTTACTCCATCCCTGTGACTGCACATCCCATGCTTGCCCCTCTGGTGATGCCTGTACCCCTCCACTGCCTGCTCCTTCCACTTACCCGTCTGCCACCTGACCCCCCTCACAAACCCCTCTGCACCTTGTCCTCTGCCACTTGCCCCCCATATTACCTTCCTCTGCGCACTTGCACCCCTCCTGCCTACCTCCCCAGCTCTGACCCCTCTGCTATTTGCACCCCTCCCTCCTGCTCCCCCACCTCCCACAACCTCCACCTTGTTGTCTGCCCTCCTGTCTTCCACCCCACTTTCACCACCACTCACCTCTGTATTGCAGCTCTGGCTCTGGCTGGGGCCAAGAACATGTAGGAGATGCTGCCTCTGGCCCCAGCATGGTCATGCACCAGCTGTTGTGGTGGTGAGGCCAGAGCTACCATAGTGCTGCATGGTTGAGTTGGGGCCTGAGGCAGGAAATATGTACTTGGTGCTCCCTGCCCTGGGTTGGAACAGGGCTCTAGTCCCAGTAAGAGCCAGAACTGTGACAGGAAGGTAAGGGGCAGTGCTGGGGGGCAGAGGTGGCAGGGGATGGTGGTAGGGAGCAAAGGGAGCTGAGCAGAGTCTGTGGGGGGCAGATGACAGAAGGGGGTATAGAGGCTGTGGCTGCAACTCAGACTTGTGGTCAGAGTCAGAGCCACAGCTGCTGCCCCTTCCTGGTTTGTACTCCAATCTAAGACAAGGGGCTTTTTTCCTAATGCTGAATGGGGAAGAAAGCCTAATCTTGTATTTGAGTAAATACAGTATACCTGTCAGGAGCCTTAGCAGGCAACCCAGGCTGGTCTTATTGCCCAGTGGGACAGACCTACCCAGTGGGACACACCGGGGGGCTGTAACTGGCGGTCCTACCCCAGCTAATGAAAAAACTGGCCACTGTCTGGGCTTCCTGATTTGTTCCTGAGAAAAGCAACCTCTACTTAGTCCAAGCAAACTGCAGCCCATCCACCATTAGGCAAGGTTATCAGAGTTGCTGACAGATGTGAAAAAAAACAACCCCCCCACACTTTACCAGAGGAAGCAGTGTGTTATTTGACCCAGCTCTGCAGCATTTGTATAGATCAGGTGCTTCAGCAGAGCTTTTTGACGCTTTTATCTAATATCTGATCTAATCATCTGTTAGAGAAAAGCACCAAACAAGCTCCACTAAAGTGTCCAATCTATATAGATGTTGGGCGAGCCAAGTCAAACTAGTGTGCTGCCTTTTCTGGGCATGTGCTGGATGCACCACTTTTAAAGTAAAGCACCATTTTTTTTAACATCTGCAAGCAGCCTACAATATCACTCAGGAAAACTTCAGGATGAACCAGGTTAATTGTTTTGTCTTTTGTCTGCAATCTCCAATAGGTTCCCCTTATGAACTACTATTAAGAGCAGGTAGAAGACAAGAAAGGGAGGTGCCTGTCTCATAGAAACAAATCTGCTACAAAATGTATTGTAAGGCCCCTGGCAGACATTACACTTAAGATGTGATTAACCACTTAATAGCATTTTAAAGTGTAACCTTTGCCACACATTCAGGCAATTAATGGCATGACTAAAAGCAAAACCAGCCACAAAACTGTTACATAAATATGTGTAATCATTTGTATTCATTTTGTGGCTGATTTCATTCATGCTTTAAAATGAATATATGGGTGGGTGGACCACGCTGGGACTCAAATGGTCCCTTCCAGCTGCTGATCAGTTGACCGGAGGCAGCATGGGGACCACACTGGGACCCATTTGAGCCCAAGTGTGATCCCCATGTTGCCCTCAACAGGTTATCGGTGGCTGGCCACAGGGGCTCAAATTGGCCCAATGGGTCTCTGGATTCAGTGGACAACCAGCTGATTGTTGGGTACCCTTGCCAATACAGAGGGAGCCCAGGATCATGGGGGTTTGAACCGGGATTGCAAAATAGGCACCCTGCCATGCACATGCAGTATGGCAGGAAGCACGATTGTTGGGAGTGCAGATCAGATCCCATCATGCCTTTAACTGAATATCTGTCAGCAGCCTAATATGATCCTGATACAAGAAGCATACGGTAAGGCTCCAAGTACAATGGTATGATCTGTGGGGTTTTGATGTTTTAATTACTCTGTTCTCCAACAAGCAATTACCATAGCAACCTCATACTTGTATAAGTCTCCCTACTTTCTATTATTCTAAGACACAGATACAAATAGCAACTTATTTAAACAATCATCTAAGCCATTAAAAAATAGAGCAAAAAGGGATGATACCCACAGATGCAAAGACACTCAGAGAATAAGAGGGCTCTCCTTCATTACTCATGGAGGGATGGTGTACCAGGGAGCCAAAGGCCTCTGTTACTAAAAAGGGGAAAGCACAGCAGACTAGCCTGGCTGCATAGGTAGGCAGGCAGCTGAGACAAGGCTAGCTGCACACCAATAAGCTGGAGGAATAGGACAGATTCCCAGGCAGCCATGGGAAAAAGGCTGCAAGCAGCAGGCCTAAGCTGCAGCAGAGAGGTGCAGGTTGTCCATTAGATGGAAGAAGACACCCCTGCTGAGGCCTAGGGAGTCACCTGATCCAAGGGGGCAGGGCTCCAGGGCATATAAACCCAACATGTGGAAGAAGCTAGTCAGTCAGGCCCAGTTCATTGCAGGGAATGGAGTAGAGCTCCTAGGAGAGAGGGGCTGCAGGAGGTACCCTGGTAGGCACCAAAACACCCTGAACATGGAGAGTTGAGAGCACAAGGGGAGCAGTGCTAGCCAAACATTTGTTTTACTCAGAATGGGCAAGATTTTGCTTAAAAGTGGTGTCTTGTATTTTTTAACATATTAACCAGAGGATTGGTATCGCTATAGGGGTGGGAAGAAGGCCACAAGGGTGCCGAAGGGGCATGCCAAGTTTTTTAGCCCTGCCAGGGGCAGGGATGCAAGACACAGACAGATAAGGCCAAGAGAGCCAGGGCCTGAGGCAGAAGGAGCAATAGAGGTGGCCTGAAGCCAAGAGGGCCACAGCTTGAGCCCAAGAAAGTCAAAACCAGAAGCCAAGGTCTGGGGTGGTAGACAATACTGGGAGGAGCGCAGTCATAGAAAGGGGGCCAAAGCTGGGAAGGCTGAAGCCCCAACAAAGATTTTGAGGCCTGAGAGGGCCAAGCATTGTGGTGGGGCTGGGTGGCCCCTCTAAAGTGCTATTATATGCCACTTGTGAGGCATGGGCATGGCTGTGGGGGTGGACAGAGATCACAAACACAGCCCCTAAGGTACCTGGTGTCTTAGGGCACCAATAGGGCCAGAAGGACCTCAGTGGCTTGTCTGAGGGGAAGTTTGCAGTTGACTGGATCCACTCTGGGTCCTTGGAGCAGCCTCTCTATCCTTTTTGAGCAATATCAAGGCATGATAGGTAAAATAATAGGGTAGGGCACCCTAAGGCACCAGAGTAAAATCAAGAAGTAAAATAATTTCATTTCTTTAATTCTTATTAAAAATAATAAATAATAAGAAAGAAGTTGTAGGGCCTTGCAAAAGCCTATTTTAAAACACTTACATGCTATCATGCAGATCCCAAACCGAATCCAGTTCACACAGCTCTAGTAGAGCTCCCTCAGCGGGGCACTGACCAGGCATGTGCATGGGTCCCGCAGTAGTGTGTGCGTGTGTCCTTTGAGCTTCTTTAGGCTAAGTAAGTTCAGTACAGTCTCTTTTTTTGACCTCTCTGGGATACTTGCTGGGCACAAATTGTCCATCTTGGTTCTTGCAGTAGATTAAGCATATCCTTTCCAGAACTCCAACCTTGTGGGCACTCTGGGTTTATGGTTCAGCTGTTCAGGAACATGTTGGTTGTTGCGTACAGACTAACTACATCTCTCTACACACAGACAGTGTAAGAGTTCTGTGAGCTAGCACTAGAGATAGACAAAATAATACACATCTGCATACATGTCTTTATTTCAGTTATCTGAGCGCTCTTGAGTGTTCTCTAGGCTTATGTCAGAGATCTCTAAGGAGTCTAGGACAGTGTTTCCCAACCTTTTCCAGCCCAAGGCACACTTAAATTCATAAAAATTTTCTGTGGCACATCTTTTAAGGCATTCCCCATCCTCATACCTATTGTAGCTCATTGCCGTGGCAAAATTCCTCTGCGCACCTGTTCATTTCTGACGGCACCCTTTTTGCGGTGCGGCACACTGGCTGGGAAACACTGTGAGGATTCTCCCTTCTCTGCACATGGCTTCTCCAAATCACAGAGCCTCGCCTGTGCCTACAGCCAGTTTCCATGTTCTCTTTCCTCGCGACCTTGAGAGACCTTTCTTTTAGAGTCTTTTGACCTCTTTGTTGCACGATCCTGTTAGTTACCAAACTTGACGAACTGGTTTCCTGTGGAGCTATCCTCTTGATAGTCAGAGTTTTGCCCAACGGCAGTCTGCTTAAATGGATGATCATCAAAATGTATTGATTCCCCCATTGTTAGCTTTGTGCTCAGTGCAGGGATTTATCTGCTCATTTCCTGTGACTTGTCTTGGTGTGGAGACAACTAAACAGTATGTATGGAAGACAAACAAGTACTGCATTCAAAATGGAGGCTGTCACCTGGCACAAACAACTAAAGAAAGTTCTCAATATCCAACAAAATTCATAAGCTGCTAGTAGACAGTTTCCACAAATCTTCACCACAATTTTTACTAATAATCAGAAATTATTACTAAGAAATTGGGTTGTTTTAATTAAGTACAGTATTCACAAGAATTTTGAAATAAATCCATCCCTAGAAACTTTTTTATATAGGAAAAAATAAATCACTGGAATGTCTCAATCAGTTTTATTGGAAACCTATTTTTAGATTCTGGTATCTGCTCATTTTCTGAAATGACAACTCTTTTTCTTTTTTACTTAAATACATTTTTTTTACATTGTAAAAACAGCAAACGTACAGCCTCTGGGGGAAAAAGCTGTGCCTTCCTGTGTTTGGAAAGTGTGCAGCAGATTTTAGCTGCTAAGAGAATATTAGTGTTATGTGCAGAGGTGTAGCAGGGCAGATCCATGCCATGTAGCATGGGGCAGCACTGACTGCCATGGTGTTGATGGTCATGGCGTAGCCCTCACTTATACTGCTGGTTATGCCTCTGCTCTTGATATAGCCAAATTCAACTGGGCATGTGGAGAGCTCAGATCTGTTCCTTACCCCAACACTGATTCCCTGTATGAATTTGGGAAAGTCAGTTAGCTTCACTTTCTCTCACTTTCCACACCTGTAAAATGATGCTGACAGGATTGATTTTGTGGGATGCTGTAGAACTTATTACATTATTGCTTCATTACCCAGTGACAGATTTAGGGAGAGTGCAATTTGTTGTTTTACAGCTCTGGATTTTTTTTGTCAAACCCATCCCATTGGCGGGGCTCTAAACTATCTGTACCAGTGTCTGACACATCTTAGTAAGAAAATCAGGACTAGTGGAAGGAAGATGCATTGAGATTAACCTCTATGTGAAAGAAAAGACTTTTTGCTACATTAGTGGGAATTCTTATATTGAATTACACAACATAAGGGTGTGATGAGACTAAAAATGACAACTAAGTGTAATGCATGTAAACCTGATTATTGCAAATGATGTGGGTCAAAGTCCTCATAATTTACACCCAGCTAACCCTAGTCTTACCTTGACACAATTCATACTCTACTTTTAGTTGCCATTAGCCTTCACTAATCAAACTTCTGTCAGTCAGGATAATTATATGAATACTCAGCAAATACCATATTGTTCTGATTATGCCAACATTTTTTCCCTCAAAAAGAACCACAAAATCAGTCAACTTATATGACGGGTTGGCCTATAATTGGAACAACGTGGTTTTAATGTACAGAGGAGAGAACCTGTGTATGCCCTTGAGGGCCACCAGTGTGGGGTCATCTGCTATCCTGCCACCACGCTGGAACATATGACCTTGTGTAGCACCCTTAAAGTCATCTGTTCCACTACCCCTGCACAACACCATTAAAGGCCATCTGGTGTGGAGCAAATGATGGCACCTTAGCCTTAAAGGTGGCATGCATGTTAGTCTGCTCCATCATGGTGGTGGTGGGCTCAGTCTTGGTCACCCAGGTGGGTACCACAATGACTGGGTGACCAAGACTTTAACCACTCTGCAGTTCTCACTGAGGTGGAAGCAGACAGGATAGAAACCGAGAAGCCCTAAGAGCTCTGTGGCAAACTTAGGCTTCCAGACCTCACAAGAAGCAGGGAGCTGGACAGTATTGGATATCCAGCTCTAAGGGTGTTCTCCACAGGCACCACTGAGCCAGGAAACAGCCCACAAAGTGAGCTAGCAGAAAACCCTGCAGAGGTGAGCATGCATCAGAGGTGTGTAAGTTTAGAAAAATTAAAAATGGTTTTATTTTTTTCCCCTTTCTCCAGGGGACTGCATTCTTTATTTGGAAAAGACTAGTGATCCTGAGTGCTCCTAGAACTAACCTAAAACATGTCTGAGGCTAAATTTGAAATATTTGAAAGACAAGAATATGTTTCATTTTCCCAAAATATTAATTATCTGATTGTACTTTACTCACTTTTGGGAGAAGTCAAATCTGTAATGAGCCAAGGCACCAGCTGGGGCAGATCTGAGTCCACAGCCCTAGTAATCAGGGAAGTAATCAAGGAATTGGGCAGAATCATCCCTCAGGAACATGGTCCCACATTGGCCTAGACAAATTCAGGCAAGACAGCGGCAAGCTGTCTAGGCAACAGACTGCCTTGTGGTACCCCTAGCTTAGACCTCTAACTTGTACCCTCCTGCCTGTTCCTGCTTGTGCCTGTGCCTGTCTTGGACCGCTCAGCTTTGCTCTAGTGCTTGCCCTGACTGCAATTTTGTCTCGACTGTCAACTTGCAATCCTGAACTAGTGCTAATTCCTGGCTTTACCTTGGCCTCCACTCCAGTAAACCTCTAGCACTGTTTATTCAGACTGATCACCTATGCCCCAGTCAACCCTTACAAAATCTGAGCTGACATCTGCCCATAGAAGTGGGATACACACAACTACCCACATTCTCCTTCCCCATAGTTCTCTAAAAATTAAGAAAGTTTGGATTTGGAATCTCTAAAACCAGAGCTATTTGATTCCAGGGCTTTGGCTCTACATGTCATATGAAGTTTGAATCCATAAATGTAATTCAAATCTGGCCTTTTAATAAGGGACAGTAAACAATTTCCATGTAACTGTTTTTTGTGATATATATTGATAAGGAACTTTAGGTGGAAAGTGGTGCACCTTAGGCAAAGTATCTTTGATACAGAGGATGCTTTTTTATTTTAGTACTTCTAGTGCATTTTACACTCTGGCTTCTTTCCATGGTTATTAGATTTTTCTGTAAGAGCAGTAGCAGTCCAAGGACTTGATTGGGAGTTATTAACTTAAATTTAGGGGAAAAGTTGTTTTTTAGGTTCAGTTAGAAAAAATGTGCAAGATCATCTTATAGTTGGAACAATATGGCACATAGGATAATGTTTAATTGCCTTGCAGGGTCAGTCAGAAGCGACAGATTTTTAGCTTTTCTGATCATTGCAGAATCTTGTATTCTGTACACGATACCTGATCCCTGACATAATAGAAATATTATCCTGAATTAAACATTTCTATTATGTTAACAAAATCTTAAATAGTGTATTTGTTAAATAGGGAAAAATATCTTTTAAAATCTATTCTGATTGGTTAGATCAATATAACCAGTTTCCCTTGTAAAAAAGGATGGTAAAGGGAAAAAATTAGTAGTATTCAGATTTTTAATTTGTAAGGGAAGTCTGGGTGGCAGTAGAAAGAAATCACATATGATTACTGATGCTTTCCATAAACAGAACATGCAATTTCAACTTCAATTTTGTTTGAGGAAGAAAGAGGGAAAGGGACAGAAAAGAAAGGAAGAAATATTAATGCAAGAAAAAGCCAATCCTGGTGGCTTTCTTGAGATCTGCCATCCCAAATCTTCTCATGACCTTTGATTTCTAGGTTTAGGGACAGACATTACACAAACTCGTTTAAGTGATCAGAAACTGATTTAAACCTGTAACAGAACAGACATTCAGTGCACATAAAGCAGTTTGAAAATGTCTGAAACTGGTTTGAGATAAACCTGATTGAATGTAGTATTAGACTTAACTGATTTGGCTCAAACCGGTTTATGCAATGTCTGTCCCAGACCTCTTGCTGGTTTAAGATAAACCAGACTCCCCCAGCATCCCAGCATGCTCTCTGGACGGGGCTCTGCTCTGCTCCAGAGCTGGGCTGCCCCCACCCCTCTGCTCTCTAACCAGAGCAGGGACGAGATATGGCAAGACACTGGGCAGCATGGCCCCGGTAAGGCAAAGTGGGCAGGGAGGGGATTCATACTTCAGGCCTTTCCCTCCTTCCCTGCCGCAGCTGGGGTCTGCCTGTCAGCAGGGAACAGAAGGGAGGGACCTGCATCCGTGGCCCCTGGGGCTGGCAGACCCCGACTGCAGGGCAGAAGGGACCAGAAGAGACAGAGAGAGGAATTAACCCTTCTCCCTGCCCCCTTCACCATAGCAGTGACATGCTGGGATGGTTGTCCTGTGGGGCAGGGAAGGGGGCTCTGTTCTGTGCTAGGGGGTGTTCTGTGGGGGTCCCCCTCCAGCCCCCCAGCTGCACACACTGGGCCATGCTCTTTCACAGGGGAAGCAGCTGCCCAGCTGTGCTGGCCTACCCATCACTGAGCTGGACCCGCCAGGGGTAGCCCCACCTGGTCCAGCCCCACCAAGTGGTTGCTTTAGGTGGGGCTAAGTGAGGCAAGGACAGGCTGGCTGTGGGGCAAGAGTTCTGCCCCCCACACTGAACAGAAGCATCTCCCGCCAGGGCCGGGGCCAGGGCTGGGGCCGGGGCCGGGGCCAGGCAGCCCATGGGGGCAGGGGGTTGGGGAAAAATGGGGCCAGGCAGCATTGCATGGAGCCCCCCCCCATCTCTTGGTGATGGGGGAGAAGAAGGGGAAGAGTCCCCCTCTGGGGCTGAGCAGTCTTTCAGTGCTGCTCTCCCCACCCCAGGATGGTGGGGGGGAGAGGAGGAGGAGGGGAAAGTGTCTCCCCAGCACCGAAAAGAGTCCCCCTCCACGCCCTGTGGCAGTAGGGGAGAGGGAGGATGGGGAAGACTTCCCCTCTGGGGCCAGGCAGCCCTGTGTGTGGGGATTGCTCCCGACTGTCAGGGAGCCGCTGGGACAGGCAGAGCTCTCCCCTCCTCTTCCCCCACAGCAGATACTCCCTGTCGCAGAGCACTCAGGTGCCCTGCTCCTGTAAAGAGGGGAAACTGCTATGGAAAGAGCCCTAGCAGTGAGTGAGAAGCCCCAGCTGCTGGTTGCCAGGGCAACCAGAGGGAGCTAGTGGCCCACACCTGCCAGAGGTCAGCTGACAGGAAGAGGCGGGGCCTGGCCCACAAACCCCAGGGCTGAGGCCAGGAGGGAAGTTCCCTGCCAGCAGCCAAGGGGGAAGAAGCTCTGCCTGAGTGAGCAAAAAGGGAGAGGCCTGACTGCATGAGCAGCTCTTGAGACTGGTGAGAGAGGGAGCACCCTTGGGTTGGCTTGAATGATGTTGTTATAGCCAGGTGGCTCAAGTTTATGTTATAGCCCTGGGGCTTGTGTTTTGTTTGCTGTTAATACTGGTGGCTTGGGGTTGGAGGAGGCCTCACAGGGGACCCACGGCAGCGTGGGAACCCCAGCCCCAGAGAGGGGGCAGAGAGAAGCCCCAGACTGAATAATGTCAGTTCCATCTGCAAGGCTTGGGGTGTGGTAAAGGGGTGGTCGCTATGCGTAGCCCATAAGGATAGGGTGCCCCAAAACACCCATTGCAGAACGGGACCCACAAGGGGTCTGGGAGTCCACGCGGTCAGATATTACAGTGAACCATGTCCAAGAGGACGTAAAGCAGCCTCCCATATATTTATTCTCCATCAAAGATGTGGCAGGCGAGAATCGAGGGTGCCCTTTGGGCCAGCTTGGCATGGGAAGAGGGCCTTGGGGGGGATCATGGCCATCCTGTAGGACCCCGTGCTGTGACACTGCCTCTTCCCCCACACTACAAACTCTGCAGGCCAAGATGGAGGTTTAAACCCCTCCTCAGTCTAACTCAGGCCTGTGGGGCCTGGCCATACTCCCCTGAGTTCACCTTCCCTGTTGGAAGGGAGGGCTCCTCTAGTGCCCCCAGGCTTGTGGCCTGAGCTGCTGCAGGCATGTGCCAAACATCTATGCTCTTGCAAACAGGCTCACTCTCTGCAGGTTAGACTAACCTGCAAAGATTGAATCAATTCAGGCTTGGGCTTTCTAAATGTCTGTCCCTAGCTTAGCAGGTAGGCAGATTCCTTGAACCAAATCTGTCTACTATGATGCCACTAAAATGAAGGGAGTAATGCTAGGCTCCAAGAATCTAAGAAGCAAAACAGAAAATCATAGCCTCATGATCCTTGGCAACTCAATGCCATTTGTAAAATTACAGGACAACTACTGCCTTCCAATTTTCCTAGTTACTTGACAGGTCAGACATTGCATACCACGCAGTGCAGAGGTATCAATTGCCACCGTAATTTTCTGCAAAATTATCCCTAAAGTTTAATGATGCAGCGAACTTGTGAGGGCTCCAAAAGTGGAAGAAAATGATGCATAGAAAAAATACCATGCAGCTGATATCCTGTTCTGTTTTTGGATTATGACTACTGGCCCCATCCTCTCAGTTGCTACCACCAATCATATAGTTGTCATGTCTTATGGAGTGCCATGCATTATTTGTGTTACCTTACAACTGCTTCTTAGATTGCCTCTTTGAATATAAAAAGTATTCTTGGTGTTTTGGATACTGTACCCAGTAGCTCTGTGTGTGAGAGTCTGAAGCGGTGCTTTGTGGAATCCCTAAGTAAGCACTTGCCTGCAGATGCAGGGACTGGATCCGGTTTGCCTGGGAGGCCTTTTCCAGCCCCAGATCCTAGAACAGCTATGAGCACATTTTGGAACCAAAACTGTAAAATATTTTGCCTTTTTTCCAGGTGTCAGAGATTTGTCTTCATGTGTTTCCACAAAGGAGGAAAATGGCAGTTAAAAAGAGGAACTACTATGAGCCTTGAAACCACTTGTTATTTTAGCCTCTTTTTTTTCTTGAGGCTACTTTATTTCCCACCCCACCCTTTCCTTTTGCAGAGTCTGGGGCTGGGGTAATGCAGAAGTGACGTCTGAACAGAAGCAGGCAAACAGTTCCTTTGCACCTTTATTTCATAGTTTCATAGATTTAGGGTCGGAAGGGACC
>NW_017729028.1:7314626-7319176 GCF_001723915.1 Gavialis gangeticus
GCCGCCCTGTGCAGCTACCTCGCGCCTGCCTTACGCGAACGCTGGCGCAAACGCCGGCGAGCCCTTACAGAGCGCACCTGTTTTATTTTTTTTTTATTTTATTTTTCAGTGGTGCCCAGCACTCCTGTGCTGGCACTCAGAATCTGGCTACCAAAGCCTGCTGGGAAAGCTGTACAAGCAATTCCTAACTCACCCTCATTAGCCATGCCAGTTCCATCAGTCTTTAGAGTAGAGGTCTCAAGGTTGCTTCAGAATCGAGGTCTTTCACTCTGAATTGTCATTATGCTGTTTGCCAGCATATTGGGGGAGATGATCAGATGGTATAAATTGCCTTAGCTTTACACCAGCTGAAGATTTGATCCCCCAGTACTTGCATCAGTCATTGATAACTCTTTATAGTGTGAATCATCATTTTAATGCCGGAGCCACTGTGATATTTGTGTAGCCACATGGATTCATATAATTTCTACATTATCACAAGTCTAACTTTACTCCTTCTTAAGTCAATGGAAACTCATAGACATCAGTGGAAGGAAGATCAAGGCCTATATGAGAAAATAAGGTAGATATAAAGTAGTAAATTAAATCCACCTTTTCTCTGCTTTAGTAGTGTGGAATCCATGGCGATTGCTGGGAATTCTGTATGTGTCTGAGTAGAATTTGACTCCAAGTTCATTTTTGAAAATCAGGTAGCAGTAGAGTTGAGACGGGGTAAATCATTTCTGAAGTGATACAGAGCATTGTGTGTGCAAGTGCTCAATGACCTCAGCCATTCTTACAGGGGTGACTATAGCACATTTCATGGTGGGCTGTGGTTTAGACTGGAAAGGCCATTATAAGCTTTGATAATTTAATGCTCAGTATTTTTCTTGTTGCAACCAAAATCCTTGTACTAAGACATAAACCAACCTAGAACCACCCACTGGCTTTGTATAATTGAACCTTTGCATGTGGATGAGTCTTTTTCTTTCTCTTTGTGTTCACATAACGCTCAGTAATAATAATGAGAATTATGGACACAATCTGTCAAGAAGTGGAACTGGGATTTAAACTGTGTGGCAGCTCTTGGATGGCAAGAGCTTACACACCAGAATGTCTACCTATACCGAGAGCCCAGTTTCTTGCAAATTGTCTGTTTACTGCATGGAATGGATTAGATGATACTGGCCTCACACTAGAGTATAAACATAGTTGTTTAAAAACAAGTTATAACTTTGTATTGTAAATCAGCTAAGTAGGAAAAACACACATTTAACATCTCTGGTTATTTGCTGGCTGGCAGTACACATTTTTTGAATTCTACTGCAGATAATTTTAATGCCATCTCTTTTTTTAATAAGGTATTTGGCAACTGGGGATAGCGATGTAATTACTTCAGTGTGCTTTGTAGGAAAGGAGATAGCTTTTGACTATACTAAGAATTTAACATTTGGAAAAAAAAACTCTCTCTGACCTATCAGATAAACCTGAATGTTGTACTCTTCCTGTGACCGCTTTGTGTGCTCCATTATCTTTAGCCTTGTTTTCTTGACATTGATTTAACTTTTATTTAGCTTATCTATATGCTATTAGGAGGTTTTTACAAATGTTTTTTCTCATTTTAGGAAAAGAGTGAAGCTTGAAGTGCAAACCCAGCTGAATTTGTAGTTTCAGCTATTTTATTAGTTAATACTAATAAATGAAAGGGCAACATACTAGTAGAAAAAAAATCATTTATGTAGATTGGTATAGCTTTTACATTTGTTCTAGTAGAACAAAATGTATATTATCAAATATTAAAGATTTAGGGAGACTAGAGGTGTTTTATTCCCTGGTTCATGCAAAGTGTGAAATCTGTTTGTGATGGACTATTTGAATGATGTGGATGTGAGGGTGAAAAGCTCACTAGCCAAGTTCATGGATAACACCAAGTTATGGGGAAGCGTGGTCACGCCTGAAGATGGGCTACAGTTATAGATGGACCTAGACAGGCTGGCAGGTCGGGCAGATCAGAACGAGATGAAGTTCAATGTCGAGAAATGTAAAGTGCTCCACTTGGGGACAAACAATCCTCTACCCACCTACAGGCTTGGCAATGCCAACTTGACCAGCACCACAAATGAAAGGGACCTGAAGGTAATAACAGACCACAGTATGAACATGAACTGGCAGTGTGACACTGTACCCAGAAGGGCCAACCATACCCTGGCATGCATCAATCAATGCATCTCCATCCAAACCAAAGAAGCGATTCTCCCACTCTACTCGGCATTGGTGAGACTGCAGCCGGAGTACTGCGTCCAGTTCTGGGTGCCACACTTTAACAAGGATGTAAAGCTTGAGAGAGTCCAGAGACGAGCCACCTGTATGATCAGAGACTTGTGCAACTAGCCATATGAGGAAAGGCTGAGGGATCTGGGACCCTTCAGCCTGAAAAAAAGTATGCTGAGAGGGGACTTGGTAGCAGCTTACTGCTACATCGGAGGCATACATCAAGGGCTCGGTGAACAGCTGTTCACCAGGGCACCTTTCGGAAAAGTAGGAATAATAGTCATAAACTCCTGGAAGACCATTTCAGGCTCAACATTAGGAAAATCTACTTCACAACTAGGGTCCAGACTGTGGAATAAGCTCCCTCCAGAGGTGGTGCAATCGTCTACCCTAGAAATCTTCAGGAGACTGGATGGTCACCTGACCCCAGTTGTCTTTCCTGTTTGGTGCAGGGAGGGCTGGACCTGATGATCTTCCAAGGTTCTTTCCAGCCCTTTACAATGTATGAATCCGTTAAATGAATTTCCTGATCTCAATACAATTCCCAGCTGACAAATGCATGAACTACTAACCCAATGGACACCAATTCTCCTCAGAGAAAGCAAATATTAAATAGGAAGTGATATCCCTCTCATGTGCAGAACTGATCAAGTTGAAGAGCAGATTAGAAGTACAGGACAGGTTGAGATCTCCTGGCTCGCAGAGTCCAGGACCTTTTGAAAAGATATCAGACTCCATCTTAAAATTAGTCGGGTGCTTTTGTCCCTAGTACTGCTACTAGAAGGCTGCTATGCCACCCCACTGCTCTGATACTCAGAAACCTTCCTCTACCTTTCAGCCTAAATCAATTCATGGTAAATTTGCCAGTTGCCTTTTTCATAGCTGCATCATATTGGTGGCTCACAGTTCTCATGTGATCAGCTAGTATACATTAATGGCTGTCTTTTCCTCAGTCATGTCCAAATGATGAGCAGAAATTCATATGGTCAGACCCTGTGTGCATGACCCTGCACTCCATGCTACTGAAGTTCTTCCCATTTCTGTTACACCTAGCTCATCCTATTCTTTCTGTGTAATGTCCTAATTCTCCTCCATACTAAGGGGACTCCCATTTTTGCTTCTTCAGCAGATTTATTAGTACGCTCCTACTTTTGCATGCCAAGGTAACTAATTAAAATATTATATAAGACTAGTCCCAAAATTAAATGGCTGAAGAGCCCTGACCTGCTTCTGACTTGTGGATAAACAATGGATGTAGCCAGATTGTTGCTGGTGTGAGTCATATAGTTTCATTGATTTGTTTTACTCCTGTTTGGAATCTGGCCCTTCTGCTTCAACGCTGTGTCAGGCCAAGAGGCTCCAACACATTTACACACGGAAGATTTGAAAAAAAACAGGTAAGGCTTTGGATTATTGTAAGGGAGATACCTGAACACCAGTAGAGAGAGCCTGCAGTAACAGGCACTCATATGTTCTCACAACCTCAGAATCAATGGTCAAGTACAAGATCCATCAGGGAAATTAGTTTTCAAGTTACATATAGAACATCTAATAGTCAAAGAAAGATCAACTCCTTAGATGGCATAAATCAGCACTGTTCCAGTCAAGTCAATGGAGCTACAAGAATTCACATCCACTTCAGATCTGGCCTTTACAAGGATTTCACATCCCACTGGTCATACATGCACAGTATTGTTCAACTTCACTTTAATTTTACTCTGATAAAATAATTAGTATCATGAAGAAATAAGTAGGGAGAATGTTTTGTATAACATACATAGCTATAAAGGAAATTCCCTAGAAAGTTAATTTGCAAGTTTCATTTGGAATTTGTCTTATTCATTGCTGACCAGGCACTCAAGGCCTTGGTAATAGCCCTGGGAAGTTTTTGGATGCCCAGGTTTGTGAAAGGCAATAATCCATTTAGTGGGGAAATTGGTTTGCAAATTAAGTCTCTTAAGAAACAAAAATAAATTGTGCCATACTAAGAAATTGCAGCTGCAAGCTGGTGAGTTCAGGTAACAATCCTGCTGTAGCAACACAAGGAGAGTCCCAAGCAAAGAAAACAGCTGGCTTTCTCGGAAAGAAGCTGGTGCTGTCTGTGCCAGCTGTGACACCTCCTACCTACCCAGAGCCTGAGCCTGGTGACTTCTTGTTCTTGCTGGATCCAAGGCATGGGGAAGTGGGGAGTGCACCTAGGTCCTGGCCAAAGGCACCCGCGTCTGCAGCTGCCTCCATGCCCTTCCCCACTTCTTGTTTGGTCTCTGAAGGTTTTGCAGCTCTGATAAAGTCCAGGGGAT
>NW_017729028.1:7324176-7326010 GCF_001723915.1 Gavialis gangeticus
AATCCTGCTGTATCAGTTGATCTGAAAGGAGTTGTTAATCCTACTGTGAAATTAATTCTGGGGTAGGTTCAATTTTCAGAGCATGCAAAAGTGTTTCATACTGTAATATCTGATGGGGCACTTTTACATCTGCTCCAGAGGTGGGGAGAGGGATGTTTTAATTAGAGCCATTCTTAATGCCACTCTTATAAAATTGTTCACAGCAACTCGTGTATCAGTGTCAATGTGGTTCAAAATGGTGACGTGGGTGCATTAACTAAAGCATGGGGATGCGCATACATGAGATGCGGAGGCTGCTGGAGGCGTGCTAATCACGCTCTAGCAGATTTGATTAATCAAGTCTGCTTCAATGTGCTATAATTACAGCATGTCAGAGCAGCTTCCCAGACATCTACAGCCACTGATTTCCTACCACAGACAGATATGGGATTTTCCAAACAGGTCTGGACAGTGCAATACTTTTTTTCAGGATCATTTTACAAGACCTTACAAATAACCCTTGAAATGAGCTAGGTCACATTCCCAATAAAAATAATAAAAAAGAGTCTGAGTGAATTCTGGAGTGGCTTATTTGAAGGAGAGGCACAGTGAGCCTGTATTAAGTGTACTCCCGTACCCTAACTCCACTTCTGTGGGATTTTCCTGTTGTTTCCAGGGCACACTACTACTAGTGTGGGCACCCCAGTGCATACACCTGAGAGAGAATATGTATATTGGATATAGGGTAAGTAGGAACTTCAGGTCTCCAAAAAATGTCCTTGCTTTTTTAATTTGTTTTTTAAACTTGTGGTTCTGGCAGTACCATTTGTCAAAAGAGAAGTCGTGGGCACCATATTTGATTACTGTGCATCTCAGCTCTTGCTTTACTTCCAGCTAGCCTTTTACTGGTTTGGCAATGATAAACTTACACAGACTTCTATAGGTTCCTGCCTTAAAATAGGTATTGTGAACTGGTAATAGAAAAAGAAACATTCAAGAAAACTCTCTTGCTACTTTGCTATTTCCACCTACATCTGAGAGTGGTAGTGAGCCTTATTAGGCAGATGGCAGGGCAGTGTGACACCTTATAAACTAATTTGTTCAGAAGGGCATGAGCTTTTGAAATAAGTTATAAGGTACTGCCCTGCTCTGCCTTCATCTGTGTCTGAAATTAGGAAGGGCAGGACAATGCCCTTCAGGCTTGGGACCAACTGGAGAAGCAGCAGCTCTGCAGAAAAGGACCTGTGGGTTGTAGTGGACAATAATCTGGGAATGAGTCAGCAGTGTGCCCCTGTTGCCAAGAAGGCTAACAGCATACTGGGCTGAATTAGTAGCAGCACTGCCAGCAGATCAAGGGAAGTGATTATTCCCCTCTATTCTGTACTGGTTTTGGGCCCTTCACTATAAAAAGGATGTGGAAAATGTGGAGAGAGTCCAGCAGAGAGCAATGAAAACGGGGAGCTGGGGACATGACTTCTAAGGAGAGGCTGAGGGAACTGGGCTTATTTAGTCTGCAAAAGAGAAGACTGAGGGGGGACTTGATAGCAGCCTTTTAACTACCTGAAAAGTGGACTGAAAGAGGATGGAGCTAGACTGTTCTCAGTGGTGACAGATGACAGAACAAGGAGCAATGCAGCAGCCTCAAGTTGCAGCAAGGGAAGCTTTGGTTGGATATTATCGAAAACTCTCTCACTAGGAGGCTGGTGAAGCACTGGAACGGGATACCTAGAGAGTTGGTGGAATCTTCATCCCTGAAGGTTTTTAAGTCCTGACTCAACAAAGCCCTGCTGGAATGATCTACTTAGGGCCGGTCCTGCTTTGAGCAGGGAGTTGGACTAGATGACCTCCTGAGGTC
>NW_017729028.1:7326109-7330908 GCF_001723915.1 Gavialis gangeticus
TTTCCAAACCTAAATTTTCTATGATTCTATGCCAAGGTGTATGATGTGTACGTGCATAAACCAAGTGTTCAATGCTGCAAAAAGTTTGGGTCAGCTTGAATTTTGGTGAAAGTTTGGCCTGATTTATTACCACATCCACTTGGTAGCTCAGTATATCCGTAAAATAAAAGACATAAGAATCTTTTTCCTCCACCGCTGCTATCATTAGGCTAAGTCAAACCTTCCAGTTAATACTAATTTGAGCCAATGATGAAGCTTCGATGGGGTTTAAATATGCAATTAACTTTAAGGAAATGCTTGAGTGATCTACTGAATTAGGCGAGAACCAAGGATTTCTTAGGGTGATATCTTCTATTGGAACAACTGTGTAGTTGGGATAGAGTTGGACAAGCTTTTGAATGCAAGACGTTCTTTGTCAGGTCTGACCAGAAGCAGCTAGACCCAGGATAAGGCCTTCCAGGAAGACCTCTCACTGAAGTTACCGAGGGATGAAGTGGGGATTTGACTTGTGTTCCTTTTCCTATTAGGTTTTACCATTTGTGTGTATGAGACAGTATATACATTTGTCAGAAAAACCCTTGATTATTGGCTTTGACTCATGAGCTCAGCTCCCTTAATTGAATATGGAGTAATTGTTAAAATGATCACTTCAAATTGCATGTTTTAAAAAGCTGTTCTTGGAAACATATAATCCCATTATTGTGAAACTATAACATCAATGCTGGGCTTTGAATACATGAAGAAGTTCACACTGGAAATTGAGCAGGTCTGTTATTATGGGTTGCTTCTACCATATAATCTGAATAGTGTGGGAGAAAAATAAAACTTCTGTTTTGATACCTGTGAGGCCTAAAAAAAGCAAATCTGAATAAGTCTAAAATGAGAGTTGGCCAATCTGTTCATTACCAAGCCTATCCAATATCCATTTATTTCTCTTTTGGCGAGTAAATAGTTTGTGAATCAACCATGATTTTCCTCAAATGTATTCACAAATATTTGCCAAGCAGATTGATGGAATGAAAGATGTTGAGGCTACTGGTTGTTCCCAAATTGTCACTCAGCTGTTTGTGGTGCATGGCTGGTCACCTAAGACAATGGACCTATATAGATTTAAACAACTCATCCTCTGGCTTGGGCTATTTTTTTTCTACAGAACCATGTAAAATAACAGATTAAGTGATTGAGGATCAGTAACTAAGGATTTGTGCTAAGAACAGTGAAACACTGGGATTTGCAATTACGATCTCTCTTAGTGGCTGTATGAATATTCCCATATAATATGGCCCCACAAAAGCAAGCTACATTCAGCACTT
The DNA here is from genome assembly GCF_001723915.1 of Gavialis gangeticus. NCBI lineage: Eukaryota > Metazoa > Chordata > Crocodylia > Gavialidae > Gavialis > Gavialis gangeticus. The sequence goes on from NW_017729028.1 coordinate 7,327,423, forward strand.
TTCTCACAAATTAGGTAACCCTTTTCCCTGCCAAAGCTATTCTACCATGCTTAGGCGAAACACAAAGTCTATTAAATATGATTTATTGGGCATTACTTGCCTATACTGTTGTGTACAGTAGCAATGGAAAGAACTGGAAGTTCTTCTCTTTGTCTTTCCAAGAAAGAGTTTAGTTTGAGTGTTCTTAATGTCTATCTCAAATTCTTCTACCTCATCCTCTAGCTCAGTTTTTTGCTGTGAATATTTGGAATTCAGGCCATGTTGAACACAGGTCAGCGTAGCCACACACATCCCTGATTATGTCTTGTATGACTTCAAAATATATGCACATTTCACTGTCTGTTTTGCCCCTTGTGGAGCCTGGAACCACTGGCTGGATCCAGACCTGCAGGCATGTGCATTTTGTAGTGCCACAAACATCTCTGTAGCATCACATATGGCACATGTTGAATGTTAAAACATGCGTGGAAGTGCTAATTTGCAGCTCCAGGGCAAAATTTGCTACAAAAACCTCTGAAGAAAAACGTGGCTTTGAGGCATGTGGAGCACCCATGCTCAGGGACTCTGTGCCCTAGCCTGGAGAGCAGCTGGCTGGGGCGCAGTGTACCTTGAGATGGGAGCAGCTAGCTCAGGAGCCCAGGGAGTGGCTGGCTGGTGAACAGGGTGCTTCAGCATGGGGGCTCTACTGCACGCAGAAACAGGGGAGCAGGCAGCCCTGCTCCCCTGTCTCCATGCGCCACTGCCCGGCTGGCTGGGGCACACAGATGCCTCAGTCCAGGGTGTGACTGCCAGCTAGCCCTGTACTAAGGCACCCTGTGCCCCAGTCAGCCCCCACCACAGCACAAAGAGCAGCAGGACAATGTGTCCTACTGCAAAGTGTGCGAGTAGGCAGCAGGATTATGTACCGTGGCACAAAGTAGTGGCACATTTGTGCTGTTACTATTTGTGCTGTTGCTAATGCATGCCCCTACTCCTGTGGACACAGCCATTGAGGAGAAACAAACCTGTTCATTCACTGCCCATTAGTGCTGTCCAAAGCTTTGGTCCCTGATTTGAGTCAGTGGAGATTCAGCCTGATTTTTGTGGTTGAATATCCAAATAGAATCAGGAGCCCCTTTAATCTCTCCAAATTGAATCAGAACCCTCTAAATTAATTCGGAGAGATTCAGACACAGAGACCGCTTTAAATGTTTTTGCTACATACCTCTACATAGCAGGTACATCATGAATGCTGCAGTGCTGGGGTGCATGGAGTGTCCCACGGGAGCGTGGGGGGCTCCCCCATGTGCTTGGCAGCAGACCAGGAAGTGGACCAGAAGAACTTCCGTTCCACTTCTGGGTCCACCAGGGAGCGTGCTGGTGGGCTCCCCACATCTCCCCCCCAGCTTGGCAACTGGTGCCTCCTGGGTCTGGGGAGGCAGAGGTACCCCTGCAGCCAATCACCAAGCTGGGAGGGCATGCGGGGTTAAAGCTATGTCTATGGCCAAATCACTGATTCTCTGAATCTGCATTGAATCTTCAGATTCAGATTCGGCCGAATCGAATTGGGGACAGCAATCCGAGTCAATGAATCAAATCACTGTCCCCGATTTGGGTTGAATCAGAATCAAATACGGGCCACTTTGTACACCCCTACTGCCCATCTGCCTGTGCTTGATCCCAGCAATTATGCAAACTCTGTCCTCCGAGGGGTCATGAATATACTTCATCATCAGTGTCATTCTCTCTGTTTTCTTCTCAGCAGGGACACAATGACGTCACATTTAAAGCCCAAAGATGCTCTTGGAAAGGCATATTCAAGCTGAGCACCTGCATTTTGTGAGTCTGCAGGCTGATAAAGGCCAAGCATGTACATATTCCCTGGAAACCAACACTCAGGTGCCACCAAAACATTAAATCAAGAGTCACTCCTAAATGGGAAACATGTTTCACTGTTTACTTGTTCTAATTACAATCTTGGCACATTAAATATATTGAGAGAAAACTATCCTTTGTTTGCAATTAGAGTTTGACATACCATCTAAAAAGCATCAAAGTTACTGTAGAAACAGCTCTGAAACTGTCTCCTATTAAATAATTACTCTGACCTCATAATTAAGGCTATATGAAAGCAGCTGTTACTAAATAGTAGCAAGTACATTGTTTTTGGGTTTGTAACAAAAATACTTTTCAGGCTTCCTGTTTATTCTCTCTATAGCATGACTCAGTTTCTAGACTAGATTTCATAGACGTTAGGGCTGGAAGGGACCTCAGAAGATCATAAAGTCCAGCCCCCTGCCCAAAGGGCAGGAAGTCAGCTGGGGTCATAGGATCAGCTATGTGGAGACGAACCTGAGATGTAATTTCAGATCTGAAGAAACCTTGAATGGTGGGAAAGTCTGATTTCAGTCCTAGATTTAGACTTCATAGGTCAGAGCTGTTTCTGATTTCAAGCACATAAACCTCTATGATTGCATGTTCAACTTCCTAGGTCATGTTGCTGAATCTGATACTCCCATCAGGCCAATATCTTACTGTATTGTCCAGAACTTGAATAACTTGTATCCCCCAGGGATGGGAGGGCACAGTGACTGCCCACAGGCAGCTGCAGTGGTAGCAGAGGCATGGCAGTAGTGAGCAGGGAGCTCCCAGGGAGCGAGCAGGCAGCCACAGTGGTGTCAGCAGTGAGGAGAGGGGTGGCAAGTGCCGACCAGTGGTTGGTGACCACCCACAGATGCCGCTGGCAGCCACCGGTGGTGGTGGCTACTGGTGATCGGCGACCACCCGCAGATGCCACAGGTGGTGTTGTCAGTGAGGAGGTGGAGGGGCTGCACCGCCAATCTCAGGAGGTGCAGGTGCACCCATGTGTACCCTCTACATGTTGCCAATGGTCCAGAACATAAAGTGCAAGACTTAAGTTGCAACTTCATGATAATGTTAACATTAAAAAGGGGAACGCTCTGTTTTCCATAACATTTGTGCCTATCCTGAGTTTGTTGTAGTGTATTATATAAGCAATAAACACATCATTATCATGCCTGTGTAAGTGATGCTCTATCTTCAGTAAATACCAATTACACCATCAGAGAGTTGGGAAGGGAATCTCATAACTGTAGTCAAGTCTAATAGCTATGTAATTAAAATCCTTCTGCTTTTTGTTGCTAGTGTTTTCTTGACTCCTTTTACTTTATCTCTTCATAGTAGTGGGTGCACATCATTAATGCATGGCACCCTGAAAAAAAATGCTTCCCCTAAGTTTTTAAAATATTCCCTCTAGTTTTGTCTCATTTGACAGTTCATTTCAGTTTGAAACTCTTTGCACAGAAGCAAATAACAAATAGTTAAAAATCTGGCTTGTTTTGGAAAAACAAGGTCTCAAACTATGTAGCCTGGGTAGGTGCTACTGGTATTGTGAATTCAAGCTCTGAAGCTTTGTGTTGTCTTTATTAATCTACCAAGAAAGGTACAGTATTACTCAGTTTTGTATTATAGCTTTCAAGCTACGGT
>NW_017729028.1:7335908-7341622 GCF_001723915.1 Gavialis gangeticus
TAAAAATCTGGCTTGTTTTGGAAAAATAAGGTCTCAAACTATGTAGCCTGGGTAGGTGCTACTGGTATTGTGAATTCAAGCTCTGAAGCTTTGTGTTGTCTTTATTAATCTACCAAGAAAGGTACAGTATTACTCAGTTTTGTATTATAGCTTTCAAGCTACGGTCATTAGGATATTCTGTTGCTCTTTTACTACCAGTGATAATTAGACATTAATTATTAAAGCATAAATCAAGGACTAACATTATTATAATTATCCAGAGATCTTTGTGAAAAAGTGGCATGGATTAAATCCTATTTAAATTTGTCACAACATTTTACAATTCCAATTTATACTGAGAGAGGTCTCTTTCATGTGCTCAAAACAAATTGGCTGTTTCTTCAAAAACTGAGATAGAGGCTACTGTGCATTTGCACCTTGCAGTATGTAAAGTATGAAGTCCTAGGTTGCTATCAGTGTATACAGAAACATTACTACTACCCAGAAAGAAAGAGGGGTATTGCAGATTTTAAGAGGGAGACATGCCTTGAGTCCCGTGTACCTTAGATAAAATGTCATTTGTTCTTTCTATAGTCTTTACAATATACCTCTTAAAGAACTGTTTAAAACAGTTTATGGGGATGCTAACTTCTATTTAAAGCTTCTGCTTGAGCTAGGCTACATATATCATACTTAATTGTGTTAGCCAGGACTGTTAGGGTATCAGCATGGACTAACACTGGCTGTGTTTATTTAATTAGTCTCCCTTCTGTTGGCCCACAGTATGCAAGGAGCCTTTGAAATCTTCCAAAATGCACTGTACCAGGGTATGGAGGATAAATATCCAGAAAGCAAGGTGACCAGAACAGTCAAAAAATAGTACTAATATGGCTGTGAGGAAAGCCCAAATGGTTTTTAGCATGCTTGAGTGAATCTAGGGTAGACTCACTGAACTGTTCCTGTTTAAACAAGTCAAATACAATCAGTTCAATTATAAATGGTTTAGTATTCCGGTATAGAATAAAGCCCTAGAAAAGAACAAGAGCTCCCTAGTAAAAACAGAGCTGGGGCAAAAGGGTATAGGTAAAATATGAATAAAGTTCTGTGCTGAGGAATATCTGGTCAGTTCTAATAAACCCAAGTATTAAGTTTCTTAGTTTAACATCCGGATAACAGCATCCACAGCAAACTGAGTGAAAGAAATTGTGAGATTGCTTCCCTTTGCACACTGGGCTTTGGGTGCAAGTGTGAAGGGGATTTTCATGGTGGTACTCTCCTTGATCCTTCCAGTCAAGGGAAAGGGCCCAGGCAGGAGTAGGCACATCCTGCATATCAATGCATGGCTGCATGGGTGGTGTCACCAGCAGGGCTTTGGCTTCTCTGTTGTTCCAAGGAGAAGGATTCATAGGAAGAGATGGAATCCACCTGACAAAGACAGGGAAGACCATCTTCACAGACAAGCTCACTAGCCTAATGAGGAGGGCTTTAAACTAAGTTTTCCAGGGGATGGAGACCAAAGCTCTGAGATAGGTGGGTGACTTGGAGGAAGTGCGAGCAGGAGTGGGCAACAGGGGAGGCATTCTCATTCTTCCTGAGATCTCAGGGCAGTTGACTAGTTACCTTAGGTGTCTATACACTCAGAGCCTGGGAAACTAGCAGAAAGAATTGGAAGTCCTTGTATAGTCACAGAATTATGACGTGATTGGAATAACAGAGACTTGGTGGGAGCTTGCATGACTGGAGCACTGTCATGGATGGGTATAAACTGTTCAGGAAAGACAGGCAGGGGAGAAGAGAGGAGGAGTTGCATTTGATGTAAAAGTGCAGTATGATTGCTCAGAGCTCCAATATTGCCATTAGGCCTGTTGAAAGTCTCTGCGTTAGAATCAGAGGGGACAGAAACAAGGGTGATGTGGTGATGGGGGTCTGCTTATAGCAAGGGATGTGAAGAGTAACAAGAAGAGGATCAGGGAAAAGTGTGGGTCACTTACTAAATGTGGGAGGCATCTTGGTGACAGAGGATGCAGAAATTACTCAAGTATTCAATACCTTTTTCACTTTAGTCTTCACAGGCAAGGTCAGCTCCCAAACTACTGCAGCTGGCAGTACAGTTTGGGGAGGAGGTGAGCAGCCAACAGTGGCAAGAGAACAGGCAAGGGATTATTTTAAAAAGCTGGACATATACAAGTCCATGAGGCTGGAGAGGATGCACCTGAGGGTGTTGAAAGAGTTGGCCAATGTAATTGCAGAGCCACTGGCCATCAGCTTTGAAAATTCATGACATTTGGTAGAGGTCCTGGATGATTCAAAAAGGGCAAATAGTGCCTGTATTTAAGAAAGGAAGGTCCAGGGAACTACAGACCAGTCAGCCTCACCTCCGTCTGGAAAAATCATGGACCAGGTCCTCAAGGAATCCATTTCTAGGCACTTGGAGAAGAAGGTGATTAGGAACAGTCAGCCTGGATACACCAAGGGCAAGTCATGCCTGACCAACCTGATCACTTTCTATGAGATGACTGGCTCTGTGGTTGTGGGAAGATCAATGGATGAGGTATACCTTGACTTCAGCAAGGCTTTTGATTGTTTCCCACAACACTCTCACAAGCAAGCTAAAGTAGTATGTTGGGTGAATGCACTGTGAAGTGGATAGAAAACTGGCTGGATCATTGGGCTCAGAAAGTAGTAGTGTAACAGGGGGGATTCCCGGGGCTGTTCGTCATTGGCCCACCCACATGTCTCTGGGCTAACTGCCCACCTTTCTCTTCTGCCATGCCTTGATGATAATGATTAAGAGATGTCAAGCTGCCCATTTACTTGCCCTGATGCCTAGAGCTTATGTACATGGCTCAGACTTCCCCTATATGGTGTCCCATGCCTTGTAGATGGCATCCAAGGCCTAACACCCAGCCTCTCCCTCTAGGGGACAGCCACTCTGGGACCTTTGGTCACACTGGCCCTGGCCTTACCCTCCAAGCCAGTCAGAATCCCATGCCCCTAGCTCTGGGTGTTCCTTGCAATGGGCCCTTTTGACCACTTTGGTCCTGGCCCCAGCACTGACCAGTCAAGGGCCTGTCCAGTCAGATTGACTAGTGGACTGCCTTCTCTCCCTCGCACTCTTCTACCCCCTCATTGGACTCTCAGATACTTGAGCTGCAGACCTCTCAATATCCACTCAGCTCAGGACTCCCTGCCCCTACCAACTCATCTCAGGGCTCTCTCAACCCACAAGGCTGTGATAGCTAGGGTTATAAGGCACCCCTTACTCACCTTTCACTGTGGAGGTGACTGGCCTGGCATTTCCAGGCACTACCCCACCATGAGCAACCCCACAAGACTATTTTACCTCAGTGGGGTGTAGTTTTCGGTCATGCCCAGGACCTGGAGCCTCCTCCTTCCCCATATACCTCCAAGATGTTGTGAGCAGCAGCTCCAGCCAGGTGATGTTCTCTCCATGACTGCAGCCAGCAAACTGCTGCCTCATCCATGAGGGCCTGAGTTTAAATGGAGGCTGCTCAGCCCCCTCCTACAATCACATGACTTTCCTGCAATCATGAGACTGCCTCATCAAGGCTGAACCACACCTGCTGACCACCCTGTTGCCTGCTCTACACCCTTAGTGGCAGGCACCAAGGGTGCTCTGCCACAAGCAGTCAATGACTTGACATCTAGTGAGTAGCCGGTATCAAGTGGAGTGCCCCAGGGGTCAGTCCTGGGGCTGGTTTTGTTCAATATTCATAGATTGTTAGGGGCTGGAAGGGACCTTGCAGATCAATGGGTCCAGGCCCCCCCGCCCCCCTTGTCCTGCTTTAGGCAGAAAGACAACTTGGGTTAGGTGACCCCAGCAAGGTGACTGTCTAGTCTCCTCTTGAAAACCTCCAGAGTAGGTGACTGCACCACCTCTAGAGGGTGTTTTATCTTCATCAGTGACCTGGAAGATGGCATAGAGTGCACCCTTAGCAATTTTGCAGATGATACCAAGCTGGGGGGAGCAGCAGATAAATTGGAGGATTGGATCAAAAAAACTCTCATGAGGTTCAATAAGGAGAAGTTCAAAGTCCTGGACTTAGGATGGAACAATCCCATGCTATACAGGCTGGGGGCTGACTGACTGATTATTCCCTTCTATTCTGTACTGGTGCGGCCACATCTAGAATACTGTGTCCAGTTTTGGGGCTCCCACTACAGAAAGGATATGGACAGGTTGGGGAGAGAGTCCAGCAGAGGGCAATTAAAATAATTAGGAGGCTGGGGCACATGACTTGTGAAGAGAGGCTGAGGGAACTGGGCTTATTTAGTCTGCAGAAGAGAAGACTGAGGGGGATTTGATAGCAGCCTTTAACTACCAAAAGGTGGTTCCAAAGAGGATGGTGCTAGACTGTTCTCAGTGGTGACAGATGACAGAACAAGAAGCAGTGGTCTCGAGTTGCAGCAAGGGAGGTTTAGGTTGGATGTTAGGAAAAACTTTCTCACTAGGAGGGTGGTGAAGCACTGGAACTGGTCTGTCCTTTTTCAGCTGCACTTGTTGATTAGTTAGGGCACTGGCTTAAGCAGTGAAGACCTGAGTTCTGGGCTCCATTCAGTCAACATGGGTTTGAACCCATCTCTCTCTTATTTTCCAGTGTAGTGTGATAACCATTATCACAGGTCAGGCAGTATCCAGTGCTCCTTTTGAAACTGCCCCCCTAGATAGAAGAGGAAGTCGTATAAGACGAGGAGGAAGAAGAAGCAATAGGAGATGCTGTCATGGAAGGAAGTCAGCCTTGGGTCCTTGCTTTCAGTGGGGCAAAAGACTCCACACTCATCTCTATGCATTTTATTCAATGACTATTAAAGTCAAGGGGCAATAACTTAGCTTTAAAAGGAACACCAGAGAAGGGACCAGGTAATATCTGACCTGTTGCGTGGTGATTACAGCACTCTGCTGGGAGGTCAGAACCATGTAGGTGCAAATCTCTGCAGCAAGGTCCAGGTCTGGGACCTTGATCTGCAGCTTTATAGGCAAGTGCTCAAACCCCTCAGCTGCTGGAGCTAAAACATGCTGGTGGGGGGAGGCTCCTTTCTCCCTTGTTCTTTCCTGGAAATATGTTCAGGTATGCTGATACACATTCTCATGTGTACCCAGCCAGCGCAAACCTATGGACAAGCTCAGTCTACAGGTGTCTGTTTACGCATTGACACTGAAAGGGAAGTAGATGTTTAGTAATTATCTCAATATAACTCATTCCTGCAGTTCCTATCTACAACAGGAACTGCTTGCATTAAAAACCAAAGGATTGGGTACGTAGGGACCAATCCCATAGACACTCACTATTGGGAAGAATGAATTTGCACAGAACTGTTGGAGTCCACATGCTCAGAGTGACTCAGGGTTCCAGGGCTTACATGTTCAAGTCCTTCTGGGTTCAGCATGTAATATTGCCATCACACTTGATACCTTTTTTGCTGACAGGCTAATCAGAGAAGCAAAAGATCAAATGAGCACTGAACTTGGATTACCATTTCTCCCCTGTGGAAGTAGTTCCTTTCTCAATACTTGCTGAAAATTTGCATTTCTGCAGCTTGTAGTGGATCTGCTTTGTGGGCAAACGTGATTCCAGTTTCCAGTTCTTTCAAACTGACATTTTTATTATTAATATATTCAAATTCAGAAAACCTTGGCATATACTGAAATTCAGAAACTCCAGGTAGCAAATTATACCGTTTTAGTTGCTGTTCAGAGTTTTCTTCAGCTGAAG
>NW_017729028.1:7346622-7351138 GCF_001723915.1 Gavialis gangeticus
GAAGTAGTTCCTTTCTCAATACTTGCTGAAAATTTGCATTTCTGCAGCTTGTAGTGGATCTGCTTTGTGGGCAAACGTGATTCCAGTTTCCAGTTCTTTCAAACTGACATTTTTATTATTAATATATTCAAATTCAGAAAACCTTGGCATATACTGAAATTCAGAAACTCCTGGTAGCAAATTATACCGTTTTAGTTGCTGTTCAGAGTTTTCTTCAGCTGAAGTGATCCTGAATTGCTTTCTAAATCACTTTGAACATGCATTCATTTTACTCCTTCAATAATCTCTTAACACTGGAAAAAAAACTCCTCATGATTAAAAAGAAAGCAATCCATGGTTCTGACATAGTGGAACTGGGGCTACAAAGATAAGACAGAAATTGAGAACTTAATTTGTTCATGAAAAGGATACATTCAGCTATAAGCATCTAATCTATTTCTTTGGCCTAAGTTAGCATTTCTATCTGGGCAATGAGAGAGATACCACTCTATAGGCATGGGTGTGCCATCATTTCTCCAGTTTTTTTTAATGCTTTTGGCCACTTTGCTCCCTGGATGCCACATTCTAATGTACTATTACATTACCATTACATGTACCATTAAGGGTGAGGAGCGGAGTAAGGATTTTACTCCTCAGTAGTCCCATTGAAGCAAACAGCACTTCCTACAGAATAGAGTAATACTCTGTAAATATATGTTATCCAGTTTTGCCCTTTTTTCATAGCGATTTTGTATTCTGTTTCTCAAATGCTATTTTTTGTGGCTTCACCTAAGCTCTTGGCATTCATAGTTAGTACCAAGTTGTCTCTTCTAAACTGATGTGCATAGTGATTTAGAAAGCAATTCAGTACCAGATTCATAAACACTCATGCCTGCTTGTGCTACATGAAACAATGTCATAAAGAAGATTATTTTTCTTGCACGTCAGAGTTTTTCTAGGGTCAAACTTCCAAGATGGTGTAATTGTTATACTAGCCAGTTATTTTCCTTATGCAACTTATAAGAGAGATTTGTCCACTTGACATTGACAATGTGTAGGGGGTGCACGTGGGTGCACATACACCCCCTGCAAAAAGTGCCACTGGTGGTGCCTGTGGGCAGTCACTGCTTGCCACCATCCCTGCCTGCTGCCAACACTGCTGGTGGCATCTGTGGGTGGTCCCCAATTGCCACTGGTGACTGCTGCCATTGCTGGCAGCATCTGCAGGTGGTCGCTGACCACTGGTTGGCACTTGCCACCCCCTGCTGCCGACACTGCTGTAACCGCCTGCAGGAGCTCCCCGCTTGGCCCACTGCCGACACCGTTGCTGCCACCACGCCCCTGCCAGTGTTGCCTGCGGGTGGTCGCCGTGCCCCCCCAGCTTCCAAGGGCATGTGGCGTTTGTGCCACTTGACACAGCGTTGTGACTCATTGGCTGTGTACAGATATTTGGCAAGGCTAGGGGTGTGTTAGATCAAGTTAAAAATGGCCACCTTATCTACGGTAAGTTGGGATGATTGGGGCCTTTTGGGGGGGAGCGTTGGGGGAATCAGGGAGGCATGCAGGCTGGGGGGGGGCAATTGTGGGGGGTAGGCAGCATTTGCCGGTGGGATACAGGGGACTGGGGGGGTGCTGGCAGTGTTCGCATGAGGGACTGGGGGAAAATTGGGAGGGTTAGCAGGGCCTGTAAGGGGGAGTTGGGGAATTAGGCGTGCAGGGAGAGTCTGTAGGAGGGATTGGGGGGGCAGATGGGGCCTATGAGGGAGGATCAGCAGGATTGGAGGGCAGGGGGGTCTGCAGAAGGATCAGAGGGGAAGGTGGGGGTCTGCAGCGGTGGGGATTGGGGGAATAGGTGGGACCCAAAGTGGGGATTGGGGGGCGATCAGGCATCCAGAGGGTAGGTTGATGGGATCCAGGAGGGTTTGGTTCATGAGGGAGCTCATTTTAGTGGATACCCAGCCAGCTCTGGAGGCTGGGGTGGGTGAATTCAGTACACCGACCCCATGCTGCAGTGATGGCTTAAAAACCCCCAGGCCAAACTTCCTCCATTTCCTTTCCCCTTCTCCCATTCTGAAAACCACTTGAGGCTGGCAGGCAATGCAGACAGAAGTTACAGAAGATACTGTGTTTTGAAACATCTTCATCTGACCCCTCATGCAATGAGGGTTCAGATTTTCATTTGATAGGCCATTTTTAAGCTGTCTGCACCTGTGCACTTGTGCTTGGTCATGACTATTGTTGCAGAGCACTTAAGTGCCCTGCTCCTTTTAAAGAAGGGAGACTGCTAGGGAAGAGCCCTAGCAGTGAGTAAGGAGCCCCAGCTGCTGGTTGCCAGGGCAACCAGGGTTAGCTGGTGACCCATACCTGCCAGCGGTCAGCTGACCAAAAGGGGCAGGACCTGGCTCACATTTAAAGCCCAGAGCTGAGGCCAGGCAGGCAGTTCCCTGCTAGCAGCCAAGGGAGAAGGAGCTGTACTGGAGCAAGCAAAGGGGAGAAGCCTGACTGCATGAGTGGTTCCTGATTGCAGTTATGGGGTGGAGAATTCCCTGGTAGGGATTGAATGATGTTTTAGCCAGGTGCCTTAGATTTTATGTTATAGCCTAGGGGCTTGTGTTTTGTGTTTGCTGTTTAGAACCGGAGGTTTTGGGTGACACTATCAGGGGTTGGAAGAGGCCTCATAGGGGACTCATGGCGGCATGGAGACCCCAGCCCCAGAGAGGGGGCAGCATTGATGAACACCCAGTGAGGCGCTGAGCGAGACAGAGCTACAGAGAGCCCAAGTGCTAGTGGGGGTGCGGAGCAAGACAGGGCCATGGAGAGCCCAGGGAGGACAAGGGGGCCAGAGTAGAATAGGGCCCAGACCAAATGATGTGAGTACCATCTGCGAGGCTTGGGCTGCAGTGTAGGGGAGGAAAGGAGCTGCAGATAACGCCCCCTTGCATCGGGGCAGTAACTGGGCAGCCTCCCGCTTAATTAACATCTTCTAATTAATCAATTAACAAGAAGGCATGGCAGGCGAGAAGGCGGGTGGTTGGCCCATAAGAGGTGGGTGGGGTCACCAGTAGATGGACCCCCAAAGGGCCGCACCTGTCACAGCCAGAAACTGCTCTCTGTGGCCAGATCTGGTGAAAATTGTCACTTCAGTCTGTTCCCTAAATTTGATTGTGTTAAAGATGGCCACCCAATTTAATCTCCCCCCTAACCTCCTCAGGTGCCTGTATGAAGCCATTATGAAAGCTACTCTGGAGAAGATCTCTTCCCAGCAATTGCTTTGTTCAGAGTGGGAAACATTTCGGAATGAAACTGTTCATTAACATATACTCTTACTACTGGAAGTGTCTATCTTGCTAAGAAGGACACAGGCTGAAGCAAGTGTTCGGCTCTATGGGTTTAAAACCCTTACTTGTAGGAGAAGGTTAATATAACCAATCTCTACTTCTTAGAGTATGACTTAAACTTTCTCCACCAAAGAAAAAAAGGAATTGAAATTCTTCACAGCCCAATGCTAGGTAGGATGTATTCCTATACCATCACAAATGCCATAGCTTATTACAGTACATCATCGTTATCTTGTTATGGAGCTTGTAACTGTGTTCAGTCCTATTTTAACAATAGGTTTATAAGTAGCAGTGTACTAACTGCTTATCACTAATTTTTTGTGATGTTCAACTGGTGTGACGATGCAATATAATATATAGTGAAGATTGGTTATGGAAATGTCCCATAAACTTTAAAGGAAAATAACAGTGCTGCTATAGAATTCTACAGGATGTTTCAAAAAGCCTTTAAAATGATATTATTCCCTAATTAAGCCTATGGATAGAACCCCATTGATCTGATTCACTGTCAGTTCTATAGGACTCTTCCCTAAAGGATGAGCAGAGACACTGTGGGGTGGGGGATTATCCTTGTTAATACTTTTGAGATAATTTAACTTCTTACTGGTGATTCTGACCTTCCTCATGGGAAGATAACTACTGTGAAAAAAGAAGCTAAAATAGCCCGTGATTCAAATGATCAGATTACTGTTCATTTTAGAATATAGGAGCACTTTGGGATTGGGAACCCTTTGTACTAGGCCCTGTACAAACAAGACACTTGAATTGCCCCTCACACCTTTTATTTAGGATTGTGATAAGATGCAAAAGAAATATGGAACAGGAAAGTGTCAGGGAAGGTGGGGAAAGGGAAAAGGTATTATGACAATCAGCCTAGCTGAATTTACCACCATCTTATTCCAGATGAGTCATTAATTGTGACATCCTATTTTTGTGCAAAATGCAAGAATCGGAAGGAAGGAGGACAATGGTACCTAGTTATGCTTATGGTTATACTAATAACAAGATCAGGAAATGGTAAATAGGCAGTATTCTGGTCATAGCAGTCTTAGGGTTCTCTGTAGATATACTGACCTGATAATATCTCCCAGTTTAGAGGGTGAAATTTTGGCATTATTGCCAGTTGTTGTAGTAGCATTATACCTTAAATACATGGAGGCCAAGTATTTTCACTCTTGCATGACACTGGAAGTGCCATT
>NW_017729028.1:7356138-7359336 GCF_001723915.1 Gavialis gangeticus
ATTGCCAGTTGTTGTAGTAGCATTATACCTTAAATACATGGAGGCCAAGTATTTTCACTCTTGCATGACACTGGAAGTGCCATTTAAGGGAACAGGTATGTTTTTAAGAAACATTGAAATTATTTCATGGATTTTTTTCAAATGAAAAACAACTCTCCTGAAGTGAATTGGAAGGGAAATTCCCTTTGCACACAATAACTAGGAAAAGCAAATAAATACTGGGCCTGGTTCTCCATTGCCCTGTACCTGTTGTATCCATTTACAATACTGCAAATGGGATATAAAATGTTACCAAACAGTTTTAGAAATGTATCTTATACAAAAATGTATTTTCATGCTGGTCTGAACAGATGCATCATATGGAGGACAGTGGAGAATCAGGCCCAATATTTTAATCAGTGTATCTTTGTTCTGATATAAACTAGTCCATTTTTTCCAATTTTATATAGAAACTATCCTGTTTTTTTTAAATTACTGTAGTGTGGAAGGTAATGACAGACACTCAAATGCAATTGCGAAGGCCCCACATGCTATCCTCATTCAGTTATAGCCTGAAATCAGTAATATGGGACCATTAACTGCATCTGTTCTGGTACAGATTCCAATTCCAATCTATGTAAGCATAGAAAACAAACACAGGGGTTGTCCTCAGTCAAGCAAAAGGAATAAACCATGAATAATGCAACTCAGTGCAAATCCAAGCTTGCACTGATGGGTTATCACTGTTGCTACTACACCAATCATTGATTTGAGGATATTCCCAGCATTGACAAAGTCTAAGATAGTGGTAAATGTCATGAACAGACTTCTACAGGCTTTATTATCATGTCTGGATGAAAATCAGTGTAGGTATGTGGCCAAATGAGATATTATTGGGTGGCCGTACCACATATAGAAATAACACAACAGGTGTATCCCTTTGGCATCCTGTTTTTCCAATTTATTCCTTGAAGACAGGAAATGATAAAGAGTTAACTAAAAGGAAAATTGCTGTTCTTAGTAGTATAGGGTTGGAGTTTTGTTGTAGCTAAGATGGTTCATGAAATATGTGAGAAGCCAAGGGGTTTTTATTTTTATTTTTTGGTGATATCTTTTATTGGACTAACTCTGTAGTTGGGAGAGATGTTAGACAAGCTTTTGGGTACAAAGAAAGGCCACTTTGTACCCAAAAGGTTATGTAACATCTTTCCCAACTAGATAAATATCACCCTTCCCCTTTGTTTCTCTGTAGTAAGTAGTTACTGATTCCTGTAAAAATACTGAAGTTGCAAAAGGTGCTGTTCAACATATTATTTACCTGACGGTTTGTTTTAAAGTCAAGACTGATGGCAACATTTTCAAAAGTGGCTAAGCAATTTAGGAACCTAAGTCATTTAGGGACTTGAAATTTTTGCCATCTTTCTCTTCTTTCCTTTGTATGTTTGTCACCTGTTTCTTTCTTCAAAAAGAAGTTTTGCATGGACTTATCTGAACAACTGAGAGTCCTAATTATAAAACTTCTGCCTTTGTGTACTTTTTATTGTTCCATAGAGATGATACTGATCTGCCTCGCAGAGGTGCCACTACAACTAATTAGATTGCATTCAGAAATCTGTGTGAAGATGGGGAATGCTGCAGCATCTAACTGCTAAGTATTATTAGTTATAATAACAGAATAAAGTACTAGCTTGATTTTTAAATTAAATGAGAGAAAAAAAGGAAATGATTCTTTTAAATACTGTCTAATCTCACCATTTTTCAGGAAGCAAATTATCAATTAATCAAATTGGGATGAAAATCCAGGGGAAAACTTAATTCTGTTAATTGTCAGCAGCAATTTCCTAGCAAAAGCCACTTGTTGCATTAATATAAGGGTCCTGATTGTGCTGTCAGACACAATGGGGTAATTTTGGATTAACTCTGCTAAAGTCCGTGGATCCACAATTGTGGTTCAGGTGAGATCAGAATCAGGGCTTGAGCCTCCAAGGATGCATGCTGTTTTCAGACAATTGAAAAGGTGGATCAATTGTTCTCTTTTAGGCACGGTTCTCTTCTAGGTACAGTGATTGATATAATATAGTGCATCTAAAACATACGTATTTTTAAATTGCATTCTCCTCCCAAAAATAATGTAAATCACTCCCTTTTATTCTTTCCTTTGTCCTCAAAGCATTCCAGCAAATCAGAAGGCTGCTGGGTTATCCTGTAGGCCTCACAGGCTCCATGTCACACTGCTGGGGTACTGTGGGTACCACAATGTTCCACACACTCCAGTCTGCACAGTGACTGCAGGGAGATCTGGTCTGCAAGTATTAGAATCCTCATCTATTTTCTGCTCTTTAACCAGTAATTTTCAAAGTAGGACGTGTCCCAGTCCCTCTCCCCTTGGGCAGATATTAAAATACTCTTCTGTCTTATAAATTAGGTAAACAACATTTTTCAGCAAGTGTTCAGCCCTACAAGTGGCTATTCTGACTCCACAGTTGCAGATTTTATGTAATTTAGCTGAAAATGAACTAAATGCTCTTCTGGAAGTTCCCAGATTCCTCTGCAGAACTTATACATTAATGGGAAAAAAAACACCAAGGAAATAATAATCCCTTTGTGAGCTGGAAAGGAATTGGATGGTTTAATAATGCACATGCACACACATCAAGCTCCCCTTCCAATCCTGTCATTTAGTTTAATTCTCAAAGGCTTTTTTTTACAAGGCTTTATTCTTGGACCAGATGATCCTGAGTGTTGCCTCTTTTCTTCGTCTGATCCTAATATTTTGGCTTTCTTTGCATTCCCATTGATGGAA
The DNA here is from genome assembly GCF_001723915.1 of Gavialis gangeticus. Taxonomy (NCBI): domain Eukaryota; kingdom Metazoa; phylum Chordata; order Crocodylia; family Gavialidae; genus Gavialis; species Gavialis gangeticus. The sequence goes on from NW_017729028.1 coordinate 7,358,921, forward strand.
GCAGGGAGATGGAAGAAACCAAAATCGGTGAAGCTGTCATGAACAAAGCAAGGGCTGGTGCTGGGTAGTGGGGGCAACTGTTAGAAAATGAGGTATGCAACTATGACGTTTGGTGTCACACTCTGTTGCTATAGTTAAGTTTGCACAACAAGGGGTCCTGTGTGAATCACTGCTAATGAGTCTGGGAAGCCACTGGCAAACAGGACTGTAGCTGGTCCTCTTGCCTGTAAGTTTTACCATACCAAACAGTGGGCATACACACCCAAACTTGCTACTTTGAAATAAAAAGGAGAGGGGACATTTATTGTGTATAAGCTGATTCACATTAACTACTGACATGCATACTGTTAAGTTTAGCTGAAAGCTAAATGATTATGATCATAGAATCAATGAGTTGGAAGGGACCTAGACAGATC
>NW_017729028.1:7359347-7359757 GCF_001723915.1 Gavialis gangeticus
GCCCTCCTTGAAGTTTGACCCACAGGGTCTCAGTTAAGCAAGATGTAGTTCTCTTTCTTACATTGCAAACTATAAGAATAACTGTTCAGTCAGACTGATGTAAATGAGTGTACACTAGGATCGATGTTCCTTTTGCTAGAAAACAAACCCTAAAACTACAACCACAATTATTTTATTCCATTACTTACTCCACAGTCCCCCAAACCTTTCACTTGATTCAGTTTACACTGGTTCATTCAAGTTATATACCAGGTAAGAACTCAAAAGTAGCACTGACAACAACATAGCTGGCAGGCAGTGCTCATGTTCTGTGTCAGGCACACCACCCTATTTTTTTTTAATTAGCATAATATGAAATGTAATGAAAGCTTGTTCACAGGCGTGAAGCTAGTTGCATCCATGCCAAGAGT
>NW_017729028.1:7364757-7380179 GCF_001723915.1 Gavialis gangeticus
AAAGTAGCACTGACAACAACATAGCTGGCAGGCAGTGCTCATGTTCTGTGTCAGGCACACCACCCTATTTTTTTTTAATTAGCATAATATGAAATGTAATGAAAGCTTGTTCACAGGCGTGAAGCTAGTTGCATCCATGCCAAGAGTTTTATTTTCAAATCCTCCTCTTTTCAGTAGATTTCCAATTGCATATGTTTGTTACAAGTGTCCCATTTGACATACAGCTTTTATTAAAAACTAAATTGGAAGCTTTAAATGCATTTTGATTTAGAAAATGATCAAATGACAAAGGTTTTTGTTGTTGCTGAATAACCTTAACAGTTCTCTACAGGTATATGCAGGTATTGGAATAATGCCTGGAAGTGCCATTTGCACTCCTAACATGTTGCTAGCAAATCCTGAAGCAGTTAAAAGTGCTATGGCAGTGTAAAAGTGTACTGTGGAAGTATAGAAACTTTATGGCCTGCCTGAGTGTGTAAGATCTTGTCCAGAACACTTCATAGGTAAAGACAAGCAAAGAACCTAAATACAGAGAAACTAAATACAGATGTGAAAACTATACAAGCCAACTATACAAAACACTTGTTGGCTGCCAAGTTGGGAAAGAGCTCCTTTAAATGGTAAGCTTTTCTAAACAGAAAAAAATATAGCCATTATGGTCTCATGAATCCACATATAAAAGCTGTGAACTGGGGAGGCAGGGGAGGGGCTGTGTATGTGTACACATTGATAACAGAATGAGATGGGGAAATACTGGAACCCTTGGCAAGCCAACATCACGATGAATATGTATAAAACTGTGTTGGTTCACAGACATACAGCTACATGACAGGGGCTTTGTGTATAGATTTGCTCATTTTGGATGAATACATAAATATGAACATCAGTTTAACTAATTTCTAAACTGTAATTCATTTACAATGAATATATCCTTCCTTGGATGGCAAAAGGCATGGCAGGGTAAAACCTTAGACACTAACTTGTTTCAGAGAGGCATAAGCTTCCAAAGGTAACAGCTTGCTTTGTTAGATGCCATGAATGGATTTGCAGACAGCAGGAGTAACAAACAAAAAGGAATAAAATAATTTACATAAAATAGTGTGAATCTAGGGCACTCTCCCAGGGTGATAAGAGATGTTGGTTCATGTCCTCTCAGGCAGAAGAAGGCAGCGGTGATCCAGGCACACAGATCCTGGCTGGCAGCCAGAGCATGGCTCTGGCCAGTCAAGGCTCTGGTTTTGGGTGGCACAGGCTGCAGCCAAATGTGCCACCCTACTTTTTTTCCATGGCTATTTTAGATACTGGGATTTCCTGGTATCTAATTTTGCTGCTGTGCTGCAAATATACATCACGACGAACAGATCCACATGCACCACATCTGTTTTGAGGTGCCACAAACCACACATTCCCACTTTTGTGGTTGTGGCCCCTGAGGTTGAATCTAACTTGCATGGCAGAGGGTCAGAAGGGAGAGGGTAGTGGGGGCAAACAGTAAACAGGAGGGTTAAAAATATGTAGACTAAAGCAGAACATTTCCTATGTTTCTTACACCCTCTTCACGTTTGTTGGCATATAGGTTAGTGCCAATTAGTTTCCTTTATGTTCCCTTAGGCTTTCTGAGCCTGATTCTCCTCCTATTCTGGTCTGATGTACTCTACAAGGGCATCTGGGAGGAACTGGTGCCCAGGCATCTACTAGCACCCACTCACAGGCTTTGTCTACACAAGATGCTGACTACACAGTTGTTACTGTGAAGTCAGTTAGTACTTGCATACAAAAGTACTAAATGACTGCACAGTAACCAGAGTTACTGCACAGTAGCATCGCCGAATGGCTTTTAGATGACACTGATTAGTAGCTCAACTACTAATCAGTAGATTAGTAGCTCATTACTACTGTGCAGTAGCATCACATCACACTTTGTGCCATGTGATGCTACTGCACAGTCAGTGTCCTGTGTAGTCTGTGACCACATCTATCTCAGAATTTTGCTTGGTAAATATAGTTGTTAAATACTTTCAGCATAGCAGAAACAATATAAGGGGATTAAAGTGACCTCAGGAGAGGTCTGTAGAGGGAGGCATCTTAGTGTGTGCGCATAGGTATGCATTGGGAATGGGGAGCAAGTGAATGACAGTGTGATCAGTTAGCTGTCAGCAAACCACCAGCAATGTTACAGGACCATTCTTGATCTACAGATCCCAGTCTGAGAGCTTCAAGACATAAACTGCTCCACTTACCAAAACACACCCCACACATCTTTATACTCAGCCAACTGAGTCAAAGGGAGCCTAAGCTGCAATGTATGTGCCAAGGAACCAGAAGACAGGAATTCGGGAAGGAAAGCAAATAGTGAGAAAGTTGTAAATTTGGCTAGATTCTGATCTCATGTAATCCAGATTACCCCAGAGTAACAGAGATATGATTTGACAGTGGCAGGGGCTGCTTCTGGCATTGGGATAATTCACCATAAACTAAAGTACATGGAGAAGGTCTGATTAGGAAGGTCTCCTTTGAGTTGTTTCTTTTTGCCTTAATCGCCCCTATTTCTCTCATCTCTCCTGCAGTGTGTCCACAGCACTTATGACCACTCAGCACCACAGGCTTTGTCCCACACTATCCTGAACCTTCTTTCTATCACCATTTGTTCCTGTGCAGAGCAGATAAAAAACAAACAAGAACAGTAGTATACAACCCTGACCTTGCAAGGGTAGAAATGACTGTATAAACAACAAAGGATAGTCCCAGATATGGGACTACCTGAAGCCATATCCTCAGCTAGACTTTAATTCACACCTGGGAGAATCTGTAATCTATGTCACTATGAAATATGTCTCAGATATGTCCAAAGCATTGTATATTATCTTACACCAGCCTGGCTGTTGGCTGAATTTGACTCCCTAGTGGCAAATTTATTGACTTGTATGGGTTTAGTGCTGCCTAAAGAGCTAGGTAGGCTGGAGCTACACTGGTTTTAGAGCTGTGGAAATGAGGTAAGAATCCAGCCCAGTGTCACTCAGTACCTTGAAATCCACAACACAATGCAGGAGAAGTGTCTCTGCCAAACCAGCATACAGTTCACATGCATAACACAGATGACTGGAAGTGAATTGGACCATATTATGACATTGCAGAAGCAAAATAAGGTCAGGCTGTATTGGCAGCATTTGGAGCTCTTCTTATATAATACCTCCATAACTAGGGCAGTGAATTAATCTCCCTGAGCCCTTGGGGATGGAGCTTAGCTGACTATGAATAAGGGAAAGCCAGTTTTAAAGGGTGTGCCTGCTTATAGAAAGATGAAGATTGCGTGTCAGTTGTGATACAGACACTGTGGAGGAAGTTCATAGTTCATAGAGGGTCTGCCTCTGCTGCAGAGGGAACCTGAGCTGTTTGGTCTGGTGTTGCATCTAGCTTCCTCCCATCTTATCTGAGGTTAGTGATGCTTTAAGTGCAGGCTGGTTGGCCTGCCTGGAAGGAAAAGATAGAACATAGGTTCCACTTTCACATAGGCTGGACACCTTCTCCCTTTGTAGCAAAAGTGCAGCCTCAATCCCTTGATAGACTACCTTCGTCCAGTTCCCTGGGAAGGAATAGCAGAACATCTTAGTGTACTGTTGCTAAAGAACCATGGGACATGCCCCTAGAAGCCCTAGCAGTACATGCAGGTGAGTGCATGCCAGCACAGATATGACATTGTAGTGTGGCTGCTCTCTGGGTTAGCATAGCTAACCTGAATTAGACTAAATTGTCTGTTGGACCCAAGTGAACACTGAACTGCAAGTTAGCTCTGCAGTAAAGGTATACCAACAGCAAGGGGGGAATATCAATTACCAGGATAGACTGTGTGCGTACACTATTGTGTTTATTAGGACATACAGATGCTCATGCCAGCAGTTTTCCTTATGAACCCAATTTTCAGAGGCTTATTAATTAAAATGAAAAAGAATCACTCCAGGCACTAACCTTGTTTGCATACTATTGGCAGGAAACTAAATGTTTGATCCATTTCCTACAAAGACACACAAACAGAATTAGTTTGGCTGTTTTTCTAATATGAAAATATAAAAGGAAACATATGTTTTGACAGACATTTAAAAAACAGACACTTATACTTGAACTTTAGGACCTGATCCAAAGTCTAGTGAGATCAATGGGAGTCTTTCTTTTGACCTCAGACAAAGCTGGGATCAGGCCTTTCAGGAGATGACTGCCAGACACTGTAGTCAGCTCTTGGGAGGAGCAGTGCTGGGCACTGAAGATGAACTGACAAAAGTATGCAATTTCTAGTCTGTGGGAAATTTCAGAACACTGAAACACCCACGATCCAGATACTACAGACAATACCGTTTGGAAACACACACACGGCATTTCTGATACGAAGCATGCTCCCTGGGAGCTCCAGCAGCTGCTGACTGAAACTGGAGCATGTGGGCTCCCTTAGATGGGCTTCCAGAATCCCTGGCTCTGGGGCAGCCCTGCTATATGGACTGCCCTGTTTCGGAGACTCTACAGTTTCCAGGTTCTCTGCTATGATGCAGGGAGCCTGGACTCTGCAGGCATGTCTTAACTGCCATTGAGAAGTGTGCTGCACCCACCTACTTGATCTCCACACACACCAACCAAGGAATGAGACAGTGCAGCTTCTCTTGGGATGCCCTTTGCTGCTGCTCTCAAACTCCATGTCTTAAAACTGGCAGGGGGAGGCACCCTCAGGGAAGCTACATTGTCTCGCTTCTGGGTTTGGTGGGTGCAGTGTGGCATGAAAGTTGCATGCCTTACGAGGCTGGGGGGACACGACGACCGCCCACAGGCGGTGGCGACAGTGGTGGCAGCAGGGGTGCAGCTGTGGCAAGAGGGGACTGCCCACAGGAGGCCACAGCGGTGGCGGAGGTGGGGCAGGGTGACGAGCACCGACCGGTGATTGGTGACTGCTCGCAGACACTGCTGGTGGTGTCGGCAATAAGGGGTGGCGGGTGGCAAGTGGCGACCACCTGCAGGCACTGCCGGCAGCGGCCAATCTCAGGGGTGCATGTGCACCCCTTGCACATTGCCAGTGCAGTGTGGGAGGAGATGGGCAGGCTGTGCTTCTCGGCAGTGCTCTCAAGAGTGCTGCCAAGGCAGTACAGACATACCAGAGGGCTCTGGCTTCAGCTGAGGCTTCAGGGCCTGCCATGCTCCCTGGCTCTGCAGCATGGAGAGTCTGTGGGGTCTGAAACATATCTATGAAACATTTCAGATTTGATGAATTACTGTTTGATGAGACACTGCTTTCTGACCAGTTCTGCTGTAAAAGGAGTGGTGTCCAACTCTTTTCAGCCAGAAAGGCTGGCCTCCATGGTACAGGGGTCTTTCAGTTGAAGAACAAATGAACTTGGAGGCCCCTGTGAAAGGTTTCTTGGAATTCACTATCAGAAAGAGTGCTTTTGATGCTAACAGCTAAACAAACTAAGTAGCAGACAAATTATGATACTGAAGCCTGGAAGGAGATTTGACTCTCCATTGTTTATAATAATAACTGAAGTATCAAGGCAGATTCACAATGGCAGCATCTGCATTACTGCCTCTTAGGTCAATGATCATTTTTACACTTATTTTTACTAAACTTGGAAATATTAACCAACCAGTGTGCATTCGAAAGACAGACCATAAAGTGTAAGGTTCCTATCCTGCAATCTGCTCTAGGCATGTGGACCTGGGGGCCAGTGAGGCTCTATGGAAATGTGCTATTCTGTCCATATGGAGTTGCTAGGGTCTGGGTGCTGTTCAAATGACACTTGACATAAAAGGCCCAAGTAAAAGGGATGTAACAAGACTTTCCAAAGGAACGGCACCAGAGAGATAGGTCAAAAAGAACAAGCATCTATTTAATTTTTATTAAACACATTTGATTTGAAATTTCTGATGAGGAAAGTGAAAAATATTAAGGAATGTATATTTTAAAATAAAGTGTGTGTTTTGGGGGGGCATCACAATATTTTTACTGGACAAATATTTCCATTTGATTAAAAAACCTTTAAAAAGTAAAGTAAAACTATTAGCTACACTGAAATCATACAAGAAGACTTCCTGTGAAATGTGTTACTTCAGAATACCAAGATACTGACCTAGTTAATATACACCAGTAAGTATATTTTTACCTGAGATCTTATATAGAAATCTTACATAGAAATCTGCACATTATAATTTTTTCCAAAGATATTTTCCTTAAGGTGTACATGTCCATGTTGGTACATATGTAGTTGTTTTGTGAAAGATGCTAATGGCTGCCACCATGCTAATGGAAAGACTATTACGGGCATCATTTAAGCCCATGATGCATGTACCAAGCCCTTAGGTTCAATGGAAGGAGCAATCAACGCCTTCATGTAGTAAAAGCAGCTGCAAACAGTACAGGCTATCCTGGAACTTTAGGACACATGGGCAGAGCAAAGCTAAACCAGGTGGGGATTTCCTGATTGCTAATGCAAGAGAGAGGATTGTGGTTGTAGGCTTTTTGTGTCAGATGGAGCAAGCCAATAGAAGCTGTTCTAAATGTGACCTCAAAAGGAAGCAAATGTGACCTCAAAAGGAAGCAGAGGCAGGGCTTCTTATGTACTGCTCTCACTGGATTAACACACTAGGGGATTTCTGAGCAAAGAAAATTGGCTGCTGCTGTGTTCAGGGAAAGAAAACATTTTTGTGTATATTTTTATGAAAATTTCACTAAACTATGCCCGAGTTGATTATTCACAAGGAAACAGCACTTCAAAGCTCTGAATGTTGGTTACTTCCTTGAGTTAATGAGGCAACTCTGTGTGTGTGTGTGTGTGTGTGTGTGTCTGTATGTGTGTGTGCGCGCACACATGCATGAGTACATGACAGAGCAAGTCAGGGAGAACGGAAACATGTTTGATCAAAACATTCCATATACTGTACACGCAGGTCTTAATATTGGGGAATGGGGGGAAGAACCCACGAGAGATCTCAGATCTTCTCTGTTCAATTGCCCTTGCCCTCTGGTTGTACTGATTCAAAGGAGACTATGTGCTGTAACAGGGAACCTCGACCTTGTTAATGCCATAGGGAGGGGGAACAGGGAAGAGTGGGGTCTCCAGGGGAATAAGACTTTTCTGGCCACGTGGGCAGAGCTCTGCAACAGTCAGCAGCCACAGAGACCCAAACCCTGAAGCTTGAGAATGCCGAGCAGCTGAGGACTGTAGAGCAGAGGAATCGAACTTTTCATTAGGCTCATGGGCTGCAGCTGCCCTTACTGCAAGAGGACACTGCCTGGTCGGGGCAGGGCACCGGGCTTGGGAGGCTCCCAGCTCAGCCTCCCTGCGCGCCAGGCACAGCATGAATGGGGTAGAGCTGCCCCTGGACCAGAGTGTAGCGGGCAAACTTTTAGCCATAGTCCAGGCCTTCCCAGAACTAAGCAACAAAATTAAACAAAGTGCTTTCTGCGGCACTGGGAGACGTGAGTGCTGTGATTGGGCAGTAGGTGAGCAAAGGACAGCAGTTTCCCTCTGTGGAAGGTGGCTGGTGCAGTGCCAGGGGATTGGTGCAGCAAATAAGGAATGTGTGGCACAGAGCCAGAGGAGCGGACAATTTGGGATGAGAGAAGTTACAAAAGTGCCAACAAACAAAGGGACGTGCACGTGCGCGTGTGTGTATGTATGTGTGTGTTGTGTTTTCTCACCCCGGGGAGACAGGAACAACTTTGAACTTCTTGTCTGCACAACAAGGAATCCAGAAACTAACACCCCACACACCCAGAAGAGGATCTGAGGCTGGTACCACTGAAGGTCACTGCTGTAACACCTGAAGGAACTGCTTGCCAGGTCGTATTGCAAGGAAGAATACTTGTAATAAGCCTAGGGGTTACTATTAAAAGTTCACTTGATATCAAATCAGACAAGGGGCCGTGTCAATCTTTGGGGGTCTCTGGTAGAATGAATCCTAGGGGCAACACAGGGGCCCGGTCACAGGGCCCAGCGGTGGGAGGCCTCCCCTTCCCCCCCCGTCGTGGGCAGTGCTCAGGGCTGAGTCAGCCAGAAGCCTCCAGCGCAGTGACCCTTCACAGTGCCTGCCTGCACCCTGGCCTCTGAGGGGGACCTGTGGGTGGGCAAGGCCAGGGCCCAGGCAGGCTCTGCAGAAGGAGCAGTGCTAGAGGCTCCCAGTGGGTGGGTGAGCTCTGGATCCAGCTGGGGCTTGGGCAAACAGATGCCCCATCCCACCTGGGTGGGGGTGGCACTGGGGCACCAAGCACTGGGGCTGGGCACTTGGAGCAGGGTCTGGGTGGGGAGAAGCAGGTGCAGGGGGGAGGCACTGTGGGTGAGCCCACCTGGCTGGTCCCTTGGGAAAATGGCAGCTGGAGGAGAGAGGGGGGTGGGGCAGCCCCCGCCGCACAGCCCAGCCGAACCCAGTGCACGCAGCTCCATGGGGATGGGCCGCAGCTGCCCTGCCCACGAGGGGATGCTGCCTGGCCAGGGCAGGATGCTGGGCTTGGGGGGCTCCTGGCTCCATACTTGGCCTCTCTGCACACCAAGCACAGTGTGAGCAGGGTGGAGCCACCCCAGTGCAAGGGCCCTGCCACAGGAGCCCCCTGGGCCCCAGGAACAGCTGCTGCAGACAGCGCTTGGGGCCCAGCTGGCCAGGAGCCTGCAGAGCAGTGGCCCTCCTCAGTGCCTGCCCGGGCCCCAGTCCTGCCCACCTGCAGCTCCCCCCTATGGGCCGGGCTGGAGGGCGCAGCCCAGGGACAGGGGGCAGGGAGCCGAACGCAGACTGTGTCCCTGCCTGTGGTCTCCTGACTCCACTCCCGGTGCCTGCCGCAGTGCTGGGACCTGCGGCTGCTACGGAGAGCCTGGAGCAGCGACTTAAAAAAATGTTTTTTTAAAACAATTTCCTCACACAACTCCTAGCATGCTGAGGAAAATGTCTCCACGTGCCATTAATTGGCACGTCTGCCAGGGGTTGCCTAAACCTGCCCTAAGGCACTGTGAGGGCCAATGAGCATACTGAGGGCCTGTGAGACCACATTTTGACCAGTGATAAGACAGAGAAGCCCTGGAGGGGACTGCTGTAAAGGGGAATCACCCCTAGAGAAACACAGAGCTCTGAGGACTGAATTTGGGGTGGAGAAGCCAAGAGGAAGGAGCACCAAAGAAGCTATTCCCAGCCTCTAGAGCAGGGGCAGGCAGTTATTTGGGCCCGTGGGCCACATAAGCAATTCTGGGGAGCTGCCATGGGCCGGTCAGCACTCTTCCCCCAACACAACAGCTCAGACCCTGTGTGTCTTGCGACTCCTCCTTGTCACCAGCAGCAGTGCACAGCCTCAGCCCCAACCTGGGCCTGCCCTGGACTGGCCCCGGTCGGAAGGGGCCAGCTGGAAGCTGCACACACAGCCCCAGCCAGCCCTGCACCTGCCGTGGACCGCCTGCCTACACTGAGTAGCAGCAGTGGCCAAGCAGATGCTGCTGCAGCATGGAGAAAAAGTGGCCCCTCTCCCTCACTGCTGCCAGGCCCTTCTGGCTGCAGCCGCCAAGGGCCTGTGCCTGAGCTGCCCTGTGGCTCCTCTCTACCACCATTACCACTGCCTCAGGGCCACCCAGCAGGGCAGCAATGGCAGTGCAGAGGAGCTGCAGGGCAGTTTGGCACAGCGAAGGGGAGAGGCTGCAGCAAGAAGGGCCCAGCAGTGCCAAGGGGAGGGGCTGTTTTTCTCCTGTGCCAAGCAGCAGCTTCTGCCAAGCTGCTGCCACTGCTGCCGCTGCTCAGTGTGAGCGGGTGAGTCTGAAGCAAGTGCGGGACAGGCTGTGGTCGGGGCTGTGCATGCAGGTTCCAGCTGGTCCAGAGCTGGCCCACTCCGCCGGACCAAATCTGGAGCAGGTGTGGGGCAGGCTGGGATCAGGGTGTGTGCACAGATCCTCACCAGTACCATGGGGCTAGGGTCAGCAGCGGCAGCAGCCAGAAGGAGTCACTGCTGCCTGGGCTGCCTAGGAAGGCAGTCTAGCTGCACAGCTGCCCCATCCCTCCTGTGTGCCCAGGGGGCAGCAGGACACAACATGGGCCAGATGGCACCTAGATCAGGACCCACCTGAGGGACCCACCACAGGCTAGACAAAGTCCCGCCATAAGCTGGATCCAGCCCATGGGTTGTATTTTGCCTACACCTGCTCTAGAGGCAGCCTCCCCAGTATATCATTGATAATATCAAAGGTGTGGCAGGTGAGACATAGGAAGTGAGGAAGGCCTGAGACGATGGCAAGCGAGTCTACCTACCAGGAGGCATCAGATGCTGAAGGGGACCCACGAGCCTGTTACATATGGCAACAAAATTCATAGTCTTGTCTAGTTTTAAATATAAGTTTTTCCAGGATGAGCATATTCTTGTCCGTGCTGGACAAGTTCCAGGACAATACTGTCTCAGAGACCATCATTCTACGGCAGTAACAGGTCGTTGTCCAGCTACCCAAATCTTCCCCTCCACCAAAATACACAAGTGAATTTATTACATAAGTGCTGGGCCAGCAGCCTTGGAGAATGAAGTAATCTGTTTCTTAAGGTGTGATCCATGACTGCAAACTTCCCCATCACGCCCTACCAACATACCCAAGCTTGATACAGAGACCACCTACAGAACTAAGATGCTGACTGAGGCATCATGCTGGATCCAAGCCCTCTGACCTGAAAGCTCCCTGATGCTTCCTGGGATCAGTGACCTTTGGATCAGCCCCTTACTGTGGTTTCTCTGGTGACTGCCAATAACTTCTAAATACTGTCAGGGGATTTTATGGCAAGCATAACCTTGTGGGAACCAGAACAAAATGAGTGATCTACTGCACATAATCTATTTAAATAACTTTAAAGAACTATCCTCCTGAGTCGCATCTGAATCTGTGACCTAGGTGCCATGGATATCCAATTCCATACCAGTTCCCTAATCAGTACAATCACCAAATAAGCTTGGAAGGGACATCAATTTCAACAACCTGCAAAGGTGCTGGATTCACTGCTCCTAAACCATGCTAAATGAATACTTATCTATCCTGTTGGAAGCGTTCAATGAAGGAGATTCAACAATTTTCCATGGGCAACTTGTTCCATTGTTTTATTGCTTTTTACAGTTAGAAGAGAACAGCTAGTAGAGAAGTCATTCCTGAGATTTAATCTAAATTTGCTTTGCTTCAGTTCATATTCATTGACTTTGGTCCTGGTGTTTGTGGCACTGGAGAACAGTTGTTCTCCTTTATTGCAGTCTTTCAAATCTTTGAAAACTGTTATAAGATCCCCTTAATCACTTCTGCAAACTAAGCATAGCTTGTTTCTTCCATCTTTTCGTGCATTGCTTGCATTCCAATCTCTTCATCTTCTTTGGTTCTCACCTCTGGATCCTCTCCCAATTCTCTTCATTGGGGTATCATATGCATCTGGCACTGTGGGCCTAATGAAGAACGTGGGGCTGGTGCACGGGCTAGATCAGGTCCACTGACCAGCCCCACATGCCAGCTCCAGCATGCAGGGATGGTTCAGTATGGGTGTGCACCGTAGACCGGCCACATGTGCTACATGGAGTGCACTCTCTGGCTCTAACTGCATACAGTGTGTGCCTGGCCATACCAGCTGCCAACAATGATTCCAGATGCTGCCAAAGTTTTTATGGTAGGCTTTCATCCTGTGGGAACTAGAACAAGATGAGGGATTTATTCCATGTAATCTGTTATACAGTTCTGAAGAGCTAGCCTTCTGAGCTAGATTTGAATCTGTGATCTGGCACATGCTGTGACCTGAATCTGTGACTTTGCAGGTGGCACATGAAGCCAGTCTGAGACCCATAAGCAATGTTGCAGGATGGATCATTGGGCTCTGTGGGCTGGGTCTGGCCCATGGGCCATATTTTTGACACCCCTGCTCTACATCCCTCTTAAAATATAGTGTTCAGAACTGGAAACAGTACTCCAGCTGAGGCCTACTCACTGCGAAGTGGAACAGTACTATTATTTCCCATGTCTTGCATACAGTACTTCTATTAATGCAACCATAAATTGCACAAACAATACATTTTTTTGCAACAGCATCATACCGCTGACTCATGCTGAGTTTGTGATCTACCTTAATCCACAAATCCTTCTTGACAGTGCAAAAAAGAACTTAAGGCTCCTTTTACTTTAAGGAAAAAAATGCAGCTAAGAGAGGCCAGGCAATGGCAAAACCCAGCTGCCCGGGCAGGAAAGAGGCCCCTCAGGATAAACGGTTGCACCTGTCAGTCAGGAGAACTCTGCCTAGGGCAAACTGGCTGCAAGGGAATAAGCAGTAGGGCTGTGCAAAGCTTTGGGTGCTGATTCGATTTGGAAGAGATTTGGCCCAATTTGGTGGCTGAATCTCCAAATCCAAATCAAATCAGGGGACCAATTAAAAGGTCCAAATCAATTTGAAGCTCTCCAAATCAGTTCGGGAAAGATTTGGAGAGCTTCAGTGATTTGGGCAGTCCCCGCTAGCTGCTGCAGGGAGCTGGACCCAAACTCCATACTGGTAAATAGGAGGTGGGGAAGGGGGGCTGAAGGAGAGGGGAGGGGACTATGAGAGGACCCCTGTCAGGTTCCATCCCATGCCTGCTCCCCCAGCCCTCCTGAACACCCCCAACCCCTGCCCACTCTCCCAGCCCCCACCATGGCTGCCCCACCTGCCCCAGCTCCAAGCCCTTTTAAAAAACAACAACAAAAAACCCAGGACTCACCGGCTGCTGCAGTGGCTTTGGGGCTTCAGGGGGCTCGTGGAAGGAGGGTGGAGAGTCCCATCTGCCGACCCAACCCTATGGCATAAGAGGTCTGCTTTATGCCTGGGGCTCGGATTCAGGACATCACAGAGAGGATCCCGGCCTATATTCGACCCTTGGACCAGTACCCCATGGTTCTTATCCATGTGGTAACAAATGACGTGGCCAGAGGCAACCCAGACTGCATCATGAAGGACTTCAAGGCCCTGGGGGACAAGCTCAAGGAGATGGGGGCACAGGTGGTATTCTCCTCTATTATCCTGGTGAGTAGGACAGCGACACGAGGCCTGCATTGGCGAGATCAACTGGTGGTTATGGAGCTGGTAATGCCAGGCAGGCCTCGGGTTCCTGGATAACAACCTATACTTTTGTGCAGGGGACTTGCTTGGGTGGGATGGGCTACACTTCTCTCCTAAAGGCAAGCGTGTCTTCTCTTCCAGGTTGTCTGATCTCGTGCGGCTAGCTTTAAACTAGCTTTGCTGGGGGATGGGGCCACAGGAAGACGTGAGGACACCTCCCAACCAAGACAGGTGACATACACAAGGAGTACCCAGGTAAGCAGAAGGGGTCCAGAAAGTCCTGAGAATTGGGGGGTGGTATATGCACCAATTCAAGGCTTTACATGCCTCCATACCAATGCTCATAGCATGGGGAATAAGCAGGAGGAACCCACCCTCCAGATAGCTAGTTTAAACCCAGACGTAGTAGGGCTCACAGAAACCTGGTGGGATTCATCCCACAACTGGGCAGTCAACATTAAGAGCTACAGGCTATACAGGTGGGATAGAACAGAGAGGAAAGGCAGGGATGTGGCACTCTACATCAAAGAGCAATACACATCCTCAACCAGCAAGAAGGGGTCATAGGAGGGGCAGGCTGAAGTGCTCTGGGTCAGGATACAGGGGGGTCATGGGGAAAGGGACTTAACAGTGACAGTCTACTACAGACCTCCCAATCAAGGGGAAGAGCTGGACTGTGAATTCTTGGGTCAGCTTGCAGAGGCACTTAAGGCAAGGGATGTAGTTGTCATGCGTGATCTAAATTACCCGGACATCTGTTGGGAGGAGCAGTCATCCAGGTCTGACCACTCATGGAGGTTCCTGGCTGAGATACAGGACCGCCACTTAACCCAAGAGGTGCACAGTCCTACCAGAGGGAATGCTCTGCTGGACCTGGTTCTGGCCACAGGTGATGACCTGGTGAGGGGACTCCAGGTCCTCGACCACCTGGGCGATAGCAATCATCACTTGCTGGAATTCACCATCCAGCGCAGGGTGTTAAGGGCTTGCAGCAAGGCAGTAGCCCTAGACTTTAGGAGGGCCAACTTCAATGAGCTGAGGCAATGGGGGAGGTACTAGGGTCCTGGAGAGTAAGGGAACTGGGTGCCCAAGATGAGTGGTTGTTCCTTAAGGAGACAATACTCAGAGCCCAAGGGGTGACAATCCCAAGAAGAAGCAAAGGGGGCAAGAGTGCCCAAAAGCCCCCCTGGCTCACCAAGGGCATTCATGAATGCCTGATTGCCAAAAAGGAGGGGTACACCCAGTTGAAAGGAGGGGCTATCACCAAAAAGGAGTATACCTCCACCGCTCGTGTCTGTAGGGGAGCTGGTAGGAAAGCTAAGGCAGATACAGAACTAGGGCTAGCATCAAGGATAACAAAAAGTCCTTTTTTAAATATATAGGGAGCATGGAGAAGGCCCCGGGTAATGTGGGACCCCTGCAGGATATGCTTAGCAATCTGGTAGTCACACCAGAGGAGAAAGCAGATCTCTTTAACAATTTCTTTGCCTCTGTTTTCTTGTGCAGGGACCGGGACTCCCTTACTGAAATTCAGGACGGACTCGGGAGAAACTCTGCCAAGCCTAGGGTCAGGGAGGACTGGGTTAGAGAACTTCTGGAGGGACCGGACATGTTCAAATCAGCAGGTCCAGATGCTCTCCACCCCAGGGTGTTGAGGGAATTGGCAGGGGTTATCACGGGGCCCCTGGCATGGCTTTACAAGCACTTGTGGTGCTCTGGCCAGGTGCTGGATGACTGGAAGAGGGCCAGTGTGGTCCCCATCTTTAAAAAAGGGAAGAGGGAGAACCCGGGCAACTATAGGCCCGTTAGTCTTACTTCAATCCTGGGAAAGCTCTTTGAGAATATTGTCAAGGAGCACATCTGTGATGGGCCAGCAGCGGGGATGATGCTCAAGGGCAACCAGCATGGTTTCATTAGGGGCAGGTCATGTCAGACCAACCTGATTGCCTTCTATGATCAGGTCACAAAATCTGGACACAGGTGTTGCGGTGGATGTAGTCTTTCTGGACTCCAGCAAGGCCTTTGACACTGTCTCCCACCCCATTCTCATTAAAAAGCTAGGTGACTGTGGCATTGATGCCTACACAGTCAGATGGATTGCAAATTGGCTGAGGGGTCATACTCAGAGAGTGGTGGTGAATGGGTCATTTTCAACCTGGAGGGAAGTGGGCAGTGGGGTCCCCCAGGGCTCGGTCCTTGGGCCTGCACTGTTCAGTTTCTTTATTAGCAACTTGGACAATGGGGTGAAGAGCAGCCTGTTTAAATTCACAGATGACACCAAGATTTGGGGTGAGGTGGGCACGCTAGAAGGGAAGGACAGATTACAGCAGGACCTGGACAGATTACAGGGATGGGCAAATGAAAATAGGATG
>NW_017729028.1:7380339-7389206 GCF_001723915.1 Gavialis gangeticus
GACTAGCGGGGTTTGGGAGAGACCTTGTTCCCCCGAGTGCCTCCTGGAGTAACAAGGAATAACAGCCATAAGTTGCTAGATATTAGGTTTAGACTAGACATTAGAAGGCACTACTTCACAGTCAGGGTGGCTAGGATCTGGAACCAACTTCCAAGGGAGTGGTGCTGGCTCCTACCCCGGGGGTCTTTAAGAGGAGGCTTGATGTTTACCTGGCTGGGGTCATTTGAGCCCAGTTTTCTCTCCTGCCCATGGCAGGGGGTCAGACTAGAAGTTCTACAAGGTCCCTTCTGACCCTACATCTATGAATCTATGGGGGGGCTGAGAAAGCGGGCAGGGGTCAAAGGGCTTGTGGCAGAGTCCCCCACGTGGCATGGGGCATTGGGGGGCAGCGGGTATTGCCCTCCACCTGGCAGCAGTTAGTGAGTCAGGGCTTTTTCCCCCCCAAAGATTCAGGAGCTGGAGTGGGTGGGACTGGGAGAGCAGGTGGGGGATGGTGCCTGTGTGATTCAAAGATTTGGTTGATTTGGCAGCAGCCGAATCTCTGAATCAGATTTGGCCGAATCAATTTGGGACAGAAATTTGAATCACCGAATTGAATCACTGTCCCTCGAATTGGCTGAATCTGAAGCAAATGCTATCCACACAGGCCTAATAAGCAGCTGGAGACCAGATGCTGGCTGCTTGCAGCAGGCCTTACAGCCCACAATAAGACAAGAAGGGAAAGCCTAGCTTGAGCAGCAAGAGGCTGCTAGAGCAGCAGTTCCAAGCTGTCTTGGCAAGCAGCCATTAGGCCCTGAGGAGGATCCCCTGCAGATGGTTACAAAGCCACCTGAGTACAGGGGACAAGGCTTATGTGGCATATAAGCCTTGCAAGCCACTGGATGAAGAGCTGCTAGCCAGGAAGATTGCAGGGGGGTGCCAGGCTGACTTTGGAGCTGCTCTAAGGACTCCCAGCAAAATGCTAGTGCCTTATAGAGGAACATAACCCCAGGCAAGGGGAAGCCTTGCTGGAAGACAGTGAGCTACTGGTGTCATTTGCTGTATCTAGAGCAGGTTCAGTTTGGTACAGCCAGTGTGCTTTTTCTCTTTTGGTGCAGTTAATAACCAGTGGTTTGGGTTTGGGACTGTCAGGGGAAGGTGGAGGTCCCAATAGTGCCTGAGGACACTAGAGTATCTTGAGCCCTGCCAATGGCTAGAGACTCCAGACACAGAGTAGGCTTAGCCAGAGGACTGAAGTTGGGTGAAAGTGGCTGAAGCCTAGCAAGGGCCAAAGCCAGGCTGGGACAGAGGCCCAGCAGCCCAGAAGAAGCAGAAACTAGGGGCCCAGTACAAGAAACATAAGGGCCAGAGTCCCAGAGATACTAACAATGAACAAGATGAGGCCAAGACAGCTGGACCCAAATCCATGGACAAGGGTTAGAGGCTTGCAACCAGAGAAGAAGGGCAGAAGCTGAGAAGGCCGAGCCTCCCATAAGGGAGTGATCAGCTGGTAACACCTGCAAGGCATGGCAATGGCTATAGGGGAGGTCAGAGGCCATGAATAGCCCTTAAGGCTGCAAGTACCCTGAGGGGCATGGGTGGGCCAAGAGGGCCCACCAAGTGCAGAGTAAGCCAGAGACCAGCAGGGTCTGGGTGGGACCTGAGGCCGTCAGAAAAATTGAGGGCTCATTATAGGACCTTTAGGCTGTCTCTCTAGCATTCAGTAGTTACATCAAGGTGTGGCAAGGGAGAGGAAGGGGAGTGTACCCTAGACCCAGAGCACGGCGGGGGTTGTGTGGCCATCAGGGGACATTATGGCCTCCCCTGGAGCCCAACTTTGCTACACAAGACTACTCCCATAAAACGAAGCATATTTTGATTTCTCACAACCTTATCTCTTTCTCACCCCACTTAATTTTGCCAATTTTTTCCACAGAGAAATCTTTAGTGGCAATAAGATAGATTCATAATCCACAACTTTTGATCTGGTTGAAAAATAAAGTATTTCTAGGCTTCCTCTTCTGTTGCTATTATATGGTTTCCATGGAAACTAGAATTACTTTCCCTCCTCTTTCCCTCTTCCTGGTAGGACATGACATTAAATGCAATACACACAGCTATATTGAAATTTAGCAAAATAGCTCCACAGGGCAAATGCCATTTATCAGAAGAGCCTGCAGCTAGTGCTGCCTTCCATTTGAGCCTTGTGTTTAGTAAGTGAGAGATCGTTTAAGACCCAATTCTGTGTCATGCTGAGCATTGTGTATAAGGTGCTGCAGGATGGAGATTCTACAACCTTTCTAGGCAACCTTTTCTAAGCTTAATCACCCTCATAGTAAAAAGGTTTTTTCCCCAAAATATCTGACCTAAATTTCCCTTGCTACAACACAAATTAGTTCTTGTCTTGTCCTCTGAGGCCAGAGAGAATATGCATACCACACACACCTTTCTCTCCAAAATTACCCGTATAAATTTGGGGTGAATATCTTAAGTGGAGAGATTGATTTCCATGCTGGGAAGGAGGTGGGGCAGTGCTGGGATAGCAGCAAGGGGGCCATACTTGGCATTGGCTCATCCAGGGCTGAATTGTAGAAGGGGAGTAGAATCCCATCATCAGTTTCTCTTCCCTTCCCCATGCCGCAGGGTCAACAGCTGCAGGTTGAACCTTCTCCCAGCTGCTCCCAAACTTGCAATATCTCTTAGTTGAGCAGCAGAGGGAGAGAGGATGATGCTAATGATGGGACTCCACCCCTGCTCTATGTGGCTAATGTTCAGTCCCACTTGAGCTGTTGCCATTGCAGGCGAGATTGGAAAAAATCTTTTTTTTTCCTTCATTCTGCCTTCCCAAACCAAGATGTGCATCTTATTCCAGTGGTGCATGGTATGCAAATAAATATGGTAGTCTATTGCCATCCTCTTTATAACCACACTTCAGATATTTGAAGACTGATATCAAATCCCCCCTCAGACTTCTCTTCTCCAAACTAAATATCAGTTCTCCCAACTTTTTCTTGTAAGTCATGTTTCCTAGATATCTAACAACTTTTTTTTGCTCTCTGCTGGACTCTTTCCAAATTGTCCACATCTTTTTTGAAGTGAGGTGTCCAAAACTAGACACAGTACCCGAGGGAGGCCTCTTTATTGCTGAACATAACAGAAGAACCACTTTCCTTGACTTAAAAGCAACACACTCCTATTAATAAAACCCAGTATGAAACCCCATGGGCCAAGGCAGTGTGGCATGGTGTGGGGAGCTGAGGGTGAGCCTGGGACAACATGGGTGCATAGTGCAGCAGGGGAGTGTGCAGCCTCCCAGTGCAGCTGCAGCTGTCTGGGTGCTGTTTGGCTCCCCTCATCTCCAGCAGCATCTCCTCCTCCTCCTTCTGCCCATGGGGAGCCGAGTGGGTGGAAGGCAACCGGGAGGCTGAGCCAAAGCCCCGTGCACTGGGGGCAGGAGCCACCTGGCTGAAGCTCCCAGCTGCTTTCCCCCCACTTGGCCACCCATGTTGGGTGGGTTGAAGGCAGCTGGGAGTTTGAGTTGGAGGCCCACATGCTGGGGCAGGAGCCACCTGGCTGAAGCTTACTCCTGGTTTGGAATGGCGCAGCAGGAGCAGGAGCAGGAGGAGCCACTGCAGGAGGGGAGGGGAAGGGAGTCCTATGTGGCTGCAGCCACACCAGGAGCAGCCCCACGGGTAAGCTATGTGTGCTGGCTGGAGCTGGGCCTGTGGGCCCAGGCTGGAGCATGATGCAGACTGTCCTGGGCAAGGTTCATCCCCATGTGGCCCATTGCAGTGGCAGCCACAGGCTGGATGCAGTGAATTGGCAGGCACTCCCTGTGGGTTGGATCCAGCCTATACATTGTATTTTGATCATCCCTGCTCTAAAACCTTAGTGGAGATGTTAAATTGTACCAGAGCCAGGACAGATTCCAGGGGAACTCCTCTCAAAATGCTGTCCCAATAAGACATTGGGCCATTGATGACTCATCTTTTGAGCACAATGATCCAATCAGTTAGGCATCCCTCTCACAGTACTTTCATCTCCACTGTACTTGTTTAGCTTACTAATGAGAATGTAATGGATCATTAGAAACCTGATCACTTCCCTAACTACACACACAATTGCCCATGATAATGATAATAGAAGACAAGCATGAGCATATGATATAGTAAAGTAGCCAGTACTGTCAGACACTAGAGGGAGACAGGATAAGAAGATAAATTAGAACTTGCTCTTTAAGAACAATTCACAGAGCTTGAGGGAGAAAGTGTGGGGCTTCTGATGCTAAGCCTCATGTCTAACACTGGCTATGAATGTCCAAGACTGGCTGGTGATCACTGTTCAAAAATGTGGTCACAATTGACTTCTATTGTGCCACTTACCTTCACATATTAGAATCTCTCCTCTGCACTTTCAAGGTGAGCACCACTGAGGTTCTCAGCAAAACAAAGGAATTGAGGCCAAGGTCTGCAAAGATGCTTAGGTGCCTCTCACATTAAAATCAGTGGGAGTTAGTCACCAAGGCCACCAATACACAAGTAGTGAGGCTGCTTCAAAGAGCTGTAATTACAGTGCATCGGAGCAAACTCGATTAATCGATTAATCACGTCTGCTGGAGCATAGTGATTACTGTGCTCCAGCAAACTCCAGCATCTCGTGTATTAGCATCCCCTTGCTGAAAAATGGTGGTGGGAATGCTGATACATGAGACACACTGGGTGCTTTAATAAGAGCGTCTCTCAGAGCCACTCTAATTAAAGTGCCCCTCCCCTCCACTCCCAGAGCACATGTATAAATGTCCCAAAGCATTTTTGAGAACGTAGGCTCAAATGTGCAATCCGTAGGTGATATTTGGAAATGTAGCAGGCTCTTCTATCCCTATAGCTGATTGACAATTTCTTTTTTTCTAGCCTCTGATGAACTGAACTCTCATGCCATTTTTATAGCATGTTGCAGCAGGGCTGGCAGGGATGAAGCAGGTTTGCTTTCTTTGCATGTCTGCATGGCTGGGGCTACCTGCCCCTCTCCTCTGCACTGCAGATTTCTATCACACATTCTGCATGCAGGACTCAACTGCAGTCAGTGAAAATTGAATGCAGAAAATGAAGGCAGACTGTGCTAAGTAGACAACCTTGGTGTGAATAAATAGGAGGCACAGTACAGACGGAGCTGACTTTTCTAGGATTTTCCCTAACCCCAAGCTGTCAGTGAGAGAACAGTATCTAAGATTCCTTTATTTCCTATAGCTTTTACATTGCCTGTCTCTCTTCTAATAAGAGAGAGTAGCTTGTGCCTAAAATTAGCATTCTGTTCCCTGTGTTCTAAATACACTCCCCACCTCGCCTCCTGATGAACTTTCCTCAAAACTCAGGCCCAAACTACCTCCCACTCTCTCATGTGCCTCTTCCATTTATTTTCCTTAGCTTCCTCTCCTCTTTTGGACTACTCCTACTTCTCATTTGGTCAGCCAGCTAATTAAAGGCCAGACTGGGGCTCTGTATGATAGGTAGATGTGCTGTGCGAAGCTAGGAACTTGACACTTGTATAAATATGATGGGAAAGGCTGGTGCTGCTAATGGTCAAAGGAGCTGTGATAGATGGGAATGGACACTGGAAAGAAAACACACACCTCTGTGTGCTATTTCAGGAATCCCAGATCTATTTTGCCTGCTTGTGCCAGAATGCCGCTGTCTACTGGCTTTGGGTCATTGTTCCATTACATCCCCACGTGCAACGCTGGTGCTAAAAACTCACATTAGGTTTGGGCTATGAACCTTTTCACAGGGATCTTTTCTGTTGTAATGCATCATGCCCCTCAACTATGATGTAACAACAACTCTTAATAAAAATCATATGTGGAGGCCTGTGTGAAGCTGACTACAGTGGCAAGTGCTGTAACTGATTTGCATTATTGTTGCATCATCCTAGGGAGTTATTTCATTACCATATCAATGCCAGGCTTACAAAGAATAAAAGACCCAGGTAGGCTAGTGTTGACACATGTGCCATATAACACTAACTGAAACACTTAGAGGTTAGAGGGTGTCATGCTTGTGTCTGGTACTGAGTCTGGGACTCCCCTCACACCCACAGACAGAGCTCTGTTTCTTCCTGGCCAGCTGAGACTTCAAGATAACAGGAAAGGACGAAAACAGAGAAAATGATTCATTGCTTCTAACACTCTTGTCTACAGAACTTTCTCTGATAAAAGGCATTCTATTGCAAACCCAGCTATAAAGCTTTGCTGCACCCTTCAAGAAAAGACTCATGTTCTTTCAGTCCCAGTGTTAACTAGGTAAAATCAGCTACTTAGAACAGAAAAAAGCTGCCAAAATGATAGGGAACCCTACAAACAAAGCCCAGCTACTATATTTACTTGAATATAAGGCAAGGTCCCTTCCCCCCCCAGTCAACATGGGGGTGGGGGTGGGGGTGGGAAGGAAGCCCCTCATCTTACATTCACATACAAAGAAACCCCATTATATACATTGCCTATCTTTGGACTGCTACTAAAAGCTGCATGTGCTCAGTAATGGAAACTAAGTATGAAATTGTCAAAATTTCATAGATTTCATAGACATTAGGGCTGGAAGGGACCTCGGAAGATCATCGAGTCCAGCCCTCCACCCAAAGGGCAGGAAGTCAGCTGGGGTCATAGGATCCCAGCAAGATAAGCATCCAATTTACTCTTGAAGGTGTTCATGTAGGTGCTTGAACCACCTCCGGTGCCAGGCTATTCCAGACCTTGAGGGCTTGGACAGTAAAGAAATTCTTCCTTATGTCCAGCCTGAAACGGTGTCGCAGTAGTTTATGACCGTTCGACCTTGTCATCCCTTGGGGTGCTCTAGTGAACAAACGTTCCCCCAGATCCTGGTGGTCACCCTGATAAACTTATAGGTGGCCATCAGATCACCCCTGAGCCTGTGCTTTTCCAGGCTAAAGAGCCTCATTGCTCTCAGCCTGTCGTCGTAAGGTCTGTTTTCCTGACCTCTGATGATGTGTGTGGCTCTTCTCTGGACTCTCTCAAGCTTCTCCACATTCTTTTTTAATTGTGGGTCCCAAAACTGGACGCAGTACTCCAGCTGCAGCCTCACCAAGGCCGAATACAAGGGGAGAATGATGTCCTGGGATTTGCTTGAGAAGCATCTATGGATGCAAGCCAGCGTTTTTGTCACTTTGAAATGCAGCCAACACTAAGAATAATTATAAAGTACACGGCCCATTTGGGGCAAACGTGCTAAGAACCATAGATTAGTACAATCCATCTAAATAAGACATGGTAGTACCTATTGAACATAGTCTTCCTCAGCAATGACTGTTTTTCAAGTCATGGTGAGCCACTGCACTGCATACCTTTCAAATTCCTCTTCACTCCCACAGCTGAGGTGTGCCTTTGTTTCCCATTTGCAATAATTTCTGTTTTTTTGCCAGATTTAAATGTCTGGCAAACATCACCAAACAGAGCCCCAAACAGCTTACTTAGAATCCCTCTGTCAGCCCCTCTCTCACCCTATTGCATATGATTACTGTGGCCCTGCCCTCCATAAGATGAAGTTGGAACAAACTGCCTTATGCCTCATCTGCATATAAATTTTTGGAGGATCCCTGGACTTATGAAGAACATTCAATTCTAGTCATGAGTATGGAGCTAATTAGCACATGGCTCCTTGTTGGGTGGTATCTAGAGTGCGCACACATACTGAGCAGTGCTGAGCTTGAAATGCCGTTGACTCTGGTGGGGCCCAGCTCAATGAACTATTTGGTAAATCATGAACTTTTTGGCGTTGGTCTAAGCAGCAGTAACTGTGACAGCAACAGTGAATAAGTGGACAATATAAAATCCATCACTAGGGAGAGATCTAAAAGACAGTGTTAGGAAAATGACTGTGGACAGGTGTGCAGGAATGCAGGGGTGCAGGTGTGTCTATTGTAACAGGTGCATGGGTTTTTAAATGTATTTTAAGGTATGTGAAGGAAAGCTTATGTGAAATACTGTATAACTATATAGTAGGACTGTGTGCAATTTTGATAGGTGTTTTGTTTCAAAGCTGTTTTGATGAATTTTGAGCTTGAAACAGTGAAATCAAAATGAAACAAAAGGCTTCAAAACAGCTTTGAAATGAGATGAGGGCACTCGAAAGGTTTTGAAATGTTTTGAGTTTCGAAGTCAGGCTTGCTTCAGCTAAACAGACACTAAGGAGAGGGAGGGGGAAAGGACCGCTCTTTGATATTGATGTCTATCTCCCTGTTCAATTCCCCAGCTCTCTGATCATTTCCCCAGATCTTCCCAGGGAGTGCGGGTCCCTGATCCACACATGGGGTTTTAGCAGGCTGCTGCTGAAACTGCAGTGGCAGCCTGCTGAAACCCAGCGCTCAGATCTGGGGGCCAGCACCCCACCCTGGAAGATCTGGGGGAAGCAATCAGAGAGCTGGGGGAAGCAATCAGAGAGCTGGGTAATCGAACAGGGAGCTAGACATCAATATCAAAGAGCAGTCCTTCCCCCTTCTTCCCCCTCCCTCTCCTTAGTTTCTGTTTATCTGAAGCAAGCCTGACTTTGAAACTCAAAGACTAAAGCCCTTGACTTCAGAAGGGCCAACTTCAATGAGCTTTGGAGATTAGTGGTGGAGGCACTGACGGCCCAGAAAGTAGAGGAGATGGGAGTCCATGAGGGATGGTCGTACCTTAAGGGGGCGATCCTCCAGGCCCAAAAGGTAACAGTCCTTAAGAGAAGCAAGGGGGGTAAGAGTGCTCAGAAACCCCCATGGCTCAGCAAGGGCATTCAGGAATGCCTGGGGACTAAAAGGGGGGCGTACAACCAGTGGAAGGGAGGGGCTGTCACCAAGGGGGAGTACTTCTTCTCGGCCCATGAGTATAGGAAGGCTATTAG
>NW_017729028.1:7394206-7409083 GCF_001723915.1 Gavialis gangeticus
AGGGGCAACCAGCATGGTTTCATCAAAGGCAGGTCCTGCCTGACCAACCTGATTGCCTTTTGTGACCAGGTAACTAAATCCT
The DNA here is from genome assembly GCF_001723915.1 of Gavialis gangeticus. NCBI lineage: Eukaryota > Metazoa > Chordata > Crocodylia > Gavialidae > Gavialis > Gavialis gangeticus. Next base: position 7,394,289 of record NW_017729028.1, read on the forward strand.
TGGATGACGGTGTCACCATGGATGTAGTCTTTCTAGACTTTAAGAAGGCCTTTGACACTCTCTCTCACCCCATTCTCATTAATAAATTAAGCGACTGTGGCATTGATGCCTACACAGTTGAATGGGTAAAAAACTGGCTGATGGGGCACACCCAGAGAGTAGTGGTGGACAGGTCATACTCAACCTGGTGAGATGTGAGCAGTGGGGTCCCCCAGGACTCAGTCTTCGGGCCTGCACTGTTTAACATCTTCATCAGCAACTTGGACAAGGGGTTGAAAGCACATTGTCCAAGTTTGCTGACGACACTAAGATGTGGGGCAAGGTGGGCACGCCTGAAGGGAGAGAGAGGCTGTAAATAGATTTAGACAGACTACAACAGTGGGCAGATGAGAATAGGATGGGGTTCAACGTAGATAAATGCAGGGTGCTTCATTTTGGGAGAAGGAATCCACAGCATACATACAGGCTGGGGAGTTCCCGTCTTGAAAGCACAGACGCAGAGAGGGATCTTGGACTTATTATTGACTACAAGATGAACATGAGCCGCCAATGCCAGACTGCAGTCAGCAAGGCCAGCCCTACCTTGTCATGCATCCAAAGATGCATCTCAAACAGGTTCAGAGAGGTGATACTCCCCCTCTATGCAACACTGGTCAGGCTGCAATTGGAGTACTGCGTCCAGTACTGGGCGCCGCACTTTAAAAAGGATGTGGCCAACCTGGAGAGGGTTCAGAGGAGGGCCACCCATTTGGTGAGAGGGCAGCAGGACAGGCCCTATGAGGAGAGACTGAGAGACCTGAACCTGTTCAGCCTTGGTAAGAGGAGGCTGAGGGGGGACCTGGTGGCTGCCAACAAACTCATCAGGGGACATCATCAGCAAATAGGTAGAGCCCTATTCTCTCCAGCACCACCTGGGGTGATGAGGGAACAATGGTAATAAGCTGATGGAGAATAGGTTTAGGTTAGAGATCAGGAGGCAATATTTTACAGTTAGGGTCACCAAAATCTGGAACCAACTTCCCAGGGAAATGGTCCTCGCCCCTACCTTGGGCAAATTCAATAGGAGGTTGGATGATCACCTGTCTTGGGTCTTGTGAACTCAGCATTCATTCCTGCCTGTGGCAGGGGGTCAGGCTAGATGATCTGTTCAGGTCCCTCCTAACCCTAGCTACTATGAACCTATGAACAAGGGGCTGGGAAATCAAACAGGGATCTGGGGAAATGTTCAGGTCCCTGCACATTCCCCCAGTTCCTGGTTGGATTCCCCAGCTCCCTGATCTTCCCCCCAGCTCTCTGATCACTTCCCCCAGCTCTTTCCAGGGGGACACCAATGTCAATTGCAATGGGAGGGCTGCAGGCTGGGGGGCTGTGCCAGGGTCTTCCCTATGGAGCTCAGTTCACCAGTGGGAGAGGTAATGGCCAGTGGCTCCTTCCTGCCTCCTGCTGTCAGGTTCAGCTCTGTGAGGCTGGTGGAGCTGCTCAGAGTGCAGCCCGGTGGCGGGAGGTGGGGGAGAGCCAGAGCTGCACTCGAGCAGCTCTGCCAGCCCCATGGAGCTCAGCACAGTGGCAGGAGGCAGTGGGAGAGCCAGTGGCAGAGCCGCTCTGAGTGCCACCCTTGCTCTGAGTGCAGCCCTGGTGAGCATAGTCTTGCGGTGGGAGGCTCTGCAGCCCCATGGAGCTGAGCCGGGTGGCAGGAGGTGGCAGAGAGCCAGTGGCAGAGCCATTCTGAGCGCAGCCCTGGCTCTGAGTACAGCCCTGGCCAGTGGCTCTCTGCTGCCTCCCACCACCAGGCTCAGCTCTGTGGGGCTGGTAGAGCCATTTAGCCTCCCAGTGCTGCCTCCTGGGGGACATGGGCCCCCAGATCTGCATGCAGGATGACAGGAGGTTGCCGCTGTTACCTGGGGCCAGCGGCAGCAGGAGTCTTCCTGGCACTGGGTGCAGACTGTGCCCACTGCCAGTCCCAGGCAGCAGCCTCTTGTCATCCCGCATGCAGATCCAGGGGCCAGCACCTGTGGGAGGAGTCTGGCACAGCCCCCCACAGCCCTCCTGAGGGTGTGGGCCTCCAGCCCTGAGCACAGGATGACAGCAGGATGCCACTGCCAGTAAGTGATATGAGTTTTGCTTTCAACTGTTTGAGGTGCAGTTTCACAACCTCACACACAGACTTATCTCCTTGAAACTTGGCAGGCTTCATGCCCTCAGAAGGGGTTACCATCCCTGTAGTTTTCATCTAAATCAGGCAAGAAATGACAGAGTTATAGGCATTTTCATGATTCCCCATTATAGTATATGAACGAAATGTCGAAATGCGTCAGAACAGTGAAACAGATTTGATGAAACGAAATGGAACAGTGCTTCGAAACTAAATGAAATGACAAAACGAAACACTGTCCTTTCAAAATGGCGAAATGGAAGTTGAAATGAAATGGTGCTGTTTCACACAGCCCTATAGTTATAAATATATTAAAAAATATATAAATGCCTCTGTGTAGTGCAGGGTCGCACCTTTGTCTGCTTGTGGACAAGACTCCCTGCCAGATCCTCATAGTTTCCACTGGCCAGCTTCCAGTGGAAAGTTCTCGAATAAACACTGACTTTATGCAAATGGGAGACATCTCCCTAGCTTGCTCCTGTGGCCATGAGGCTGAGGGCAACCAAACATGGGGGCATCAAAACCCCACGGCCTTGGGCCTGCACAAAGGATTTGGAAGCATCTGAAGCCCCAGGCGGGGGTGGAGGATGCTTGCCGGTAGCAGGACCACATATGGTTCTTGAATGATTCACAGATTTGGAATTGATTTGGCTGATTTGACTTGGGACAAAAAACTTTCCTAAAAAGCAAATAAAAAATTGTAGTACAGTTTTATGGTAATGGGAGACTGTGTTTGTGCTTTTCTGCTGGCTTTCTCCTTTGGCCTTTTAGCTAGGAACAAGTACAACTAGGGGGCAAATGAGCTCCAGTGCCTTTGGGTTTGGAACATAAAATGCCTGCCATGGATTTGGGGAGTATTCAAAGTGCTAGGCTGATGGATCTGGGATAGAGGAGACTTGCTTGTGGTAGAGCCACAGAGACTTGAAAAATTGCTAGCTTCGCTTTAAACAAAAATAAATAAATAAACAAATAAAAGTTTTGTACTCTAACTATTACAAAAGTGCTGCTCAAAAATGTATTTATGTAGTATCTGTGCTAAAACATGCAGCAATTGCAAAAAAGGCATCAGTTCTGGATAAATTAAGTCTATGGGTATAAATCTATGCAATGTATTACAACTATATTTATTTCCAGGTCAGTTTTTTCAGATGTGTTCCTTACTTCAATGTGCTCAGAGTGAGCAGGGTCTGACAGTAAGGAGGGGGAAATGGGTTGCAGGAGGAAGAAGATGGGGGACACAGAAGGCAAAGGGGTTATTTAACCCCCTAGATTTATTTTCACTGCTGTAGCAGTGAAAGGGGGCAAATTCAAAGCAAAACTCCAATAATTAGATTCTATACCTGGAAAACAATATCAAATTTATCAATTTAATCTAATTCTTGGGGGGTCATCTTATAATCATGGCTGCCTTATAGTTGAATAAATATAGTAATTCTCTACCTTAAAAGGCAACTAATATGTTACATTTCACCAAAAAACCCTTTCAAGTTGTCTGACAAACAAGGCAGCAGAATAGACTCTTACTATTTGTTTGGTGACTAGGCAGAATCCATGGAAACATGCCTGAGGGGTTTTTCCTACGTGGAAAGCTGTACCTGGTGATGAATCAGCAAAGGATCAACTCAGGAGTTATTTTATTGCCTGTATGCCAATTCAGGTAATGAATCTGAAATTCATAATGCATGTCAGGATTTCACTGCCCTAAATGAGCCCTTTGCTCTGTTTATTATATTTTATTGCATAAAACACACATATTTTCCTCAAGCCATCTGGGGGAAATTGAGGTGCACATTCCATGTGAGAAATATGGACCACTGGTGAGAGAGTGGTGGCAGTGTTAATTACTATGGCACTGGGAGCTACAGGAATTAATGCTGCTAGCTTTTCTCTGCTGCAAAGTTTCAGTCCATGGCTGGACCTGGTGCATAGCCCTAGACCTGGCATATGGTGTCAATGCTGGTGTCATATTGCCCCAGACCTATGGCACTGCATACGGCTGGTGCACAGGTTGGACCCAGCACATGGCTGCAGACCCAGAGGGCTGGATTGGGCTGATATGCAGGGTCACACCCAATGCAAGGGGTAGGACCTGGGAAGAAGCCCCATATCCAGTGCACTAACTTGGGCTGGTATATAAGGTCAGTCTGAAGTTGGACATAGCACATAATCCTAGACCCTCTCTGCATGAGGAGTCAGATGAAGATGTTTCAAAACAGCTTCTGAAATTGTGTCTGCACTGCCTCCCAGCCTCATGTTGTTTTCAGAATGGGAGGGATGAAAGGGAGTTTGGTTTGGGTTTTTTTTCATCCCCTGCTGGAGGGTGGAGCAGGTTTACTGGAGCCCCACCAAGGTGGTGGTGTGGGGGAAGGGCTCCAAATCACCCCACGGGGCATTGCTAGGGGTAACTGGCTGCAGGCTGCAGCCAGCAGCTAAATTCCCCTCCCTGCTGGAACCAACAGTGAACTTCTGTTTTGTCCGGGGGATCTTTGTAACTCAGAACACTTCCTGCAAAGCATTCTCAGTTCCAGCAGGGGCTGCACCTCTGTCTGCGCCCTCAGTTCTAACCATGTCCATTTCCTGAGATAACTGTTGTGTGCGTCTGTACGCTCTTACACAGCAGCTGTGTTTCACCTCATACAAAACTGGTGGGTGAAGTGATCTATGAGTAAAGTTTATTGAGACATGACATGGTCTTTTCTAGATTAAAAGCGTAACATCTCTCCTTAATTAACTAAAGCCTCGGGAATGTCCACCAAAATGAGATAAACTTAAAAGGCAAGTACTATTTTTACTAGAGTCCTCAAAGCTGAGATCCAGTCTGAAAGCTATGCTGAAGCAAACGTTTTTATTACATGATGAAGGAAGACTCCTTATTTCAAGGCTGATGTAGCTCCCTCATACTATTTATGAATTGTCACTCGCTTCATGGCCCTTAGAAACTTAGCGTATAAATAAAAATATTTCCATAGACTGTGAAATACAAAATCCTTTAGAAGTCTGCCCCCAGAAGACTGCTGGCTGAGGGAGATCACGGAGCATAATGAGCATGATTATCAAGCACACACACTCACTTGGATTCCTTCATGAACAAGCTTCTTTATGACAGGGGAACATAAATAGGTTGGTGCTCCAAGGATAGAAGAACTGTTTCTGCCATAGTAAAACACCAAATCAGCTGCTAAGACAGTTTTCTAAAGCAACTTATACATGGTCAAATACTGCTGCTGTTGTGCCACTAATTTAGTAAACATTAATTGTGTAGGAAAGAATATAAATTCTGACTCGTGTTAACTGGCTGAAGAAAAATTTAAATTCAAGCAATGTCCCATAAACATAAGCAAGAAAAAAAAGTCAGTATTTGTAGACAGTCCTACAAGATAGTTGGTCCCATCAGGCCGAAAAGCAAGGCCAGCATTTCTCTTCTTCTCTCAGACCTCTCATCAGTCCTTTGGGAAATAACTTTCATTATATCTGCAGCCTTTCAAATGGAAGAATCCCAAAGAGTATTCCATTCCCAGACAAAAACATATTTAAGACTGTAAATACTTATCAGCTGCTTTCATTAAAACCTGTACTAAAATATAGCTATAACACAAAATGAACACTCGGAACCTCTCGAGTCCAATTTGAAAAACAAGCTTAAGTTTGGAAATTCTGAACTAAGTTTCCACAAACTTCTTTAATTGCCACACCTGGTTAAAGGCCTGGTCTTGACCACAAAACGTGCTCTCAAGTTAACTAATTTGAGTTAATTAAAACATGATAACATCCTACTGCAGTTTGCTGTTTTCCCAGGAGTTAGCAGGTTGAGTAAAGGCAATCAAGAAGTCTTATGAAATACGTCACAAGATTCTAATGCCTACAAGGATTAGGACCAGAACCGATGTATTCTGTCATTTGCCGTGGAAGTGGGCTCCAAAATGTAAATGTTTATTTATGGTATTAAGAGTGGGTCTTCAGCCCTTGTGGCCATTGAACATAACCTCAAACGAAATGTGAACGAAATTTAAGGAAAGCAAAATGGTCTGAGACTAGCAGACAGCTCTGAGACATCTGAGCTAACTTCCCCATCTGTAAAATGGGGATAATAAAACCTCCTTTCTCTTATCATTCCTGTCTTGTCTGTTTAGAAATAAGAGAAACTTCCTACCCAAAGGATTCAGTATTTTTACAGTGTTTAGTACAATGGCCTGACCTCAATTAGGGACTTCAGGCAATCTATAATTTCCCCATTCCCCATTATTAATTTCCCCATTAACCTCAATAGAATAATAGCTTTTAAACCTAAAACAAACAGTTATAAATTTTAACAATAATGTCCCTGCAGTGGAAGCATCCAGCAAATTTGTCCATATAGGAACCTCAGACTGCCTCCCCTGGCAGAAGCCAAAAGCTATTATCAGCTCTTGCTCCACTCCAACACCTCTTCCTTTCTCCAAAACAATTGCTGCATTGATGCACTGTAGAATATTCACACAGCAAAACAAAGGAAGATGGAGGACATCACATAAAATACAATGATATCCAAACAAATACTTCAGGAGCTATACTGAGTCTGTGATTCAATTTCATTTTTTTTTCTTTAAAAGTTCTGTTTTTTAGGATGAAATAATGCTCCCAAACACAGAAAGGCAAAAATTAGGTTTACTTTGCTATAGATTGTCAATGGAGCCTTAATTAACAATGTAATTTTATGTCCCATCATTAAAAACTATCTTCATTGACATGGTGCAATCTACTGCTAGCCTCTGGCATTGGTTCAATTCTGACCAAGAGGCAATTACCCATGTGTAACAGGGCCCTTACCCTGTTACTGCGGGGGAAGGGTGCCAGAGGTGCCTGGTCCTCCCTTCCTTTTATAGTGTTCCTTTCTCTGGCTTCTTTTTCCTTTGCTCCACGCCTCCGTTTTCCCCCCAGCCTTGTCTCCCTCTTTCTTTTACTTAAGCTTCCTTTGTGTTGCCAAAGTCAAAGTCACAGGCAGAGAAACCTAAAACAAGATAGCCGCCAGGCCCAGGTACAGACAGTGCCTGCTGGCCCAGGGGGTGGGTATGGAGGGTCAGGTGACCTGGAACACCCTTTATAAGCCCAAGCATCAGGCCAGAAAGGAAGTCTGGATGTAGGAGGTACAGGGGATGGAGACCCTGATGGAGGGACTCAGGGGTCAAACACTGGATCGTGAAGGGAGGACTCAGAGTGGCAGCCAAGGTGAAGAAAACCCAAGAGCCCACACTGGGAGCAAGCTAAATACCTCAAGCCTTTTCTGTTTTTCTTTTGCTTGGAGCATACTGCTGCAGGTGAGGCAAACTTGGAGCATGCTGCGACAGGCGAGGTGGAACATTTCTTTGAGCTGAGACCAGCGCCCATGTTTTGTGGTTTTTGTTTCCCCAGTGGACTGGATTGTAGATGTAGGGGAGGTGGAGGCCACTGAACGGGGTGCTTGGGGTCACCCTGTACTTCAGACTTGTGAGAGGATGGAACATAAAGACTGAGCTCAAGATGGGCCGAGCCTGCCAGGGGCTGAAAGGCCGGAGTGGAATTTAGGAAAAGATGACCCATGGACCCAGCTGCCTGTGCCAGGGTCTCATGGGGCCTGGAACCTAAGGTCACGAGGGCATGGCCCGACCGGAGCCAGAAGCTTGCAACCATAGATAGAGGGCTCGAAGCTAGAAGAAACAACCAGAGTAAAAGTGGGATGAGGCCAGGTAAGCCACAGTCCAGATGAGGCTCCCCTTTCCCAAAGCTTTTTTTGCCCTTTGGGCAGCCTCCCCTGTCTAGTTATTATATCAAAAGATGGCAGGAGAGAATCCAGGGGTGGGTGGGGGGAGCAAAGGGCGCTAGTCAGAAGAGGCTTCTAAGGCAAGGTGCACTGTATTGGCACCCACTGGGATTTTACATCATGTCACTTCCTGGAGTGGAGAACCTGAGATGTCCTTGGAGGCTTCTTATCTGAGGACGGAAGCAGTCCAAACCTGAATGGGGAAATCACAGATCAGGATGCCATAACTGCAGATGACCTAGATTTATGTTGATTTTGCATATCGGTGATATTGCTGCCCTAGTGTATAGTTAACTGTCTGTCAATGGTGGCACTTCTAGTTTAAAGCTTTGCTTTCAGGAGCTGATGACCTGGCGGTAAAATGCATTCTTTTTATAATGATTTGCATGTTCTGAAGCTCCAGAGAAGCAAGTGAATAACAGGATATACAATTTTCTCACAGCATAATGGTAGCTTCTGCTGAGTTTTATTCCAAGGGATGGTACTTTTTTTACAGGGTGTGGAGGTGGTATGTCTTGTGAATCAACATTTACTTTTCAGACATGACACTGTTGCCAAGATGTTGTCAGAAAAAAAAAAGGAAAAAAATAATAAAAAGAAAAAAAACAGCAAGATTTCATTCAGGACAAATGTTGTTAGGCAGTAGGGTAACTCTCTAGGCTCACCAATTTAAGTAAGGAGCCCTGGAGCATGAACTAGGTGCTTTAGGAGGAGCTGGATTTCAAACAGAAGCCTATATAAACTAAGAGGGAGCGGCTAGTCCAAGCTAGTATTGGATCTGTTTGCCTGAAGCAGGAGGAAACTGAACAGAACAACCCTGACAATGCCGTCATTCTTTCTAGCTCTGAATTCTGAAGAGAAAGGAGTTTTTTTTTTTCTAAGCCTCCAGGATCATTGCAATCCTATGACATCAGTTCTATAATACCTGACATGCAGGACTTACAACTTTGAGAAAATACTTTTATGTGCAGGCATGTAGAATAACTAGAGTTATACCACTAATTTTCTCTGGACCAGGCACCCCAAGGGCTTGATCCTGCCCATCCTTACTCACATGAGGAGTGTCTGCCATTTCAAAAGAATGCTTTGTTTGAGTAATGCCTGCTCATGAGTTAAGAATTCGCTGACATTTCTAAATTTGACATAATAGTTCTAGGTTTTCTCCCCTTCATTTTCTTGTTGATTGTTTCCATTTTTTAATTTTGCAATATGTATAACATGAGTCTCTTGCCTTTCCCTCACTGAATTTTATATATGATGTTCAAATGGCTTTTTGGCAGGTTGGCTACCGGTTTCACTATCTTCAGTCTGCCCCTCAGTGTGCACCCAGTAGGGAATACTGCCAATTTTTATTTTATTTTTTTTTACACAAAGCACACTCCAGAATAAAATACACACACCTTGTTTTTGAAAGGTAGAATGAAGAAAAAGGATCTTTCCTTATAGAAAGTAATGGAGTAGGAGCAGTTAGGGACCTGATCCTGCTTTTGATCTGATAACTGGCAGAAACTGCTCAGACCATATTTCTCACATATAAAAAGCACTCAAATTTCCAATAACTATTTTTTGAGAAGGTGTGTGCATTGTATATGATAAAATATGGTACTGGTAAAAACTGAGTAGGTCAGCCTCTCAGTTTCATAGTTGGTAGGGTTGGAAGGGACCTGAGCAGATCATCAAGTCTGACCCCCTGCCTTGGCAGGAAAGGTTGTTTCCAGATCCTAGCTGCCCTGACAGTGAAGTAGCACCTTGTGATGTCTAGTCTGAATCTACCCTCTGCCAGCTTGTGACCATTATTTCTAGTCACTCCTGGCAGTGCTTGGGGGAACAGGGACTCCCCCAATGCCTGCTGGTCCCCTCTGACTAGTTTGTAACAGGCCACTAGATCCCCCCTCAGTCTTCTCTTGTGGAGGCTGAATAGGTTCAGGTCCCGTAGCCTCTCCTCATAAGGCCTGCCCTGCTGCCCCCTGATCATCCTCTGGACCCTCTCCATGTTGTCCACATCCCTCCTGAACTGCGGCGCCCAGAACTGGATCCAGTACTCCAACTGCTGCCTGACCAGTGCCTCATAGAGGGGGAGGATCACCTCCTTGGACCTGCTCGAGATGCATCTGTGGATGCATTACAAGGTATGGTTGGCCTTCCTGACTGCATCCCCACACTGCTGGCCCATGTTCATCTTGGCATCAATGATGACTCCAAGATCCTTTTCTGCACTGATGAGAAAGGAGTTCCCCAGCCTGTAGGTATGCTGCTGGTTCTTCCTCCCCAGGTGCAGCACCTTGCACTTGTCTGTGTTGAATCCCATCCTGTTCTCATCCGCCCACCCCTGTAACCTGTCTAGGTTTGATTGCAACCTATTCCTCCCTTCTAGCGTGCCCACATCCCCCCACATCTTAGTGTCATCAGCAAATTTGAACAGGGTGCTTTTTACCCCTTCGTCCAAGTCACTGATGAAGATGTTGAACAGTGCAGGCCTCAGAACCGAGCCCTGGGGGACCCCACTGCCCACATCCCTCCAGGTCAAAAATGACCCAGCCACTACCACTCTCTGGGTGCGGCCCTCCAGCCAGTTAGCGACCCATTTGACTGTGTAGGTGTTGACACCACAGTCCCCTAAGTTTTTAATGAGAATGGGGTGAGAGACAGTGTCGAAGGCCTTCCTAAAGGTTAAATATCTTGATGTATCAGGTGTAGTTAGAGCACAAATTTTGTTCTGAAATCTTCCTAAGATGGTTTCAGTATTTCTTTAGGTTAGTGATTCTCAACCAAGGTAAGGTGGCAGCCAGGGTACTTTGAGATCCCTTCAAAGGTGCTGTGGGATGCCATACAATGTTAGCAGTGTTACATGTGCAAACATGATTTACAAAATAAACACAGTGCTTTCAAATAGGAATTTATAATGTTAAAAACATTCTGACCTGCTGAGGGTCTGAGTTGTTTGGAACAGAAGAATTGCTCTATTATTTTTCTGTAATCAAAAAATGAGTAAAAACTAAGAGCTGACATTTTCCAAGGGGGGTGGTTTGAGTCTAAAAAGGTCAGAACCACTGCTTTAGGTGCTACACATAATTTGTTTTATATATATTCCAAGAGTCTTATTTTGTTGTTACCATAACATGTTTAGTTTCACTCCACTTTGTGTTTTTCTATGCTGGAGGTTAATGGTAAATATTCATATTTAATATACCCAAATTGTATTATTTTCATAGCTGTTGCATAGTTGTTAGGAGCTGGAAGAGAACTTACAGATCATTGGGTCCAGGCCCGTGCATGTGATCACGAAAGACTCCTGGGGTCAAATGATTTCAGCCAGATGGGTGTCCATGCATGAGGGGTCCGGGGGGGGGGGCATGTGCTCCCCCAAGATTGGCCTTAAACAGCTGGGGAGTGCCAGGAGACTGCTGGTGCCCCCACCAAGCTTGTGGGGGTGTGCCGGCCCTTCAGGCCCCCCCCCCCCACCCTGGTCAGCGATTGCCCAATAGGAAACCCCCCCAGTTGGCAATTGGCTGCTGGGGGGACCCTAGTATCAGAAGGCACCAACCAGTCACCCATGGTTGCCAGGGTGGATGACTGTACCACTTCTGGGGGGAGCCTGTTCCAAATCTTCGGCACTCAGCTTGTAAGGAAGTTTTTAAATAAAAAAAACTAGACAAAAAAAACTTGGGTTGTATTTGAGGTGTATTTGATTCAATTAAAGTGTGCCAGGCACTTCTCAAACTACAGGTCCCAGGTGTGCCCTCCATAGTATACAAGTGCAAAAAGAATCAGTGATAATAGAAATTTAGCATCACTCAGACATGATTTTGATGACAAAGGATGTATTTAGAATGAGATAAAAATAGCTATTGGCAATTCAGTGAAATGAAATGATGTCAGACATCACCCAGGTAATTAAGGTTGAGATTAACGGAGTGGAATAATGAATTTGGATGTCCAATTCCCAGCAAAGTTAACAGAAACTGGGTGCCTAGATGCCCTAAATAGCTTTGAAAAACTCTGTCTAATGTGCTTATAATGTTTCAATTACAAATACTCAAATACCTCCATCCCTTGCTGATTCTCATAGCATTTGTAAAATGATGCATTTCAGTAACTTCCAAAAGGTCTGATTCATGAGAACATGGACTGCTGGTTGGCCTTTATTGTCATATTAGGAACTAATTCAATTCACTATGCCATATTTTTCTTCAGTAAAGTATTCCTAAGGCTAGACCCAAATTCTAGATTAATGCTTTGAAATAAGTGGAGCAACAGAAGTCCTTGATAATTGGTTGAATCAAGATTGCCATCAGAGCTGAGTGGGCATAGCCTGGAGCATTGGCAATGCATAGGGGGTGCATACGGGGGCACATGCACACCCTGAGCATGGTGGTGCACCCCTGTGAAAAGGCGCCACTGACACTGCCGGCAGCACCTGCGGGCAATCCGCAATTGCTGCTGACTGCTGATGATGCTGTTGGCTGCGTCTGCAGGTGGTCGTTGACTGCTGGTTGGCGCTTGCCACCCCCCTGCCCCTCACTGCCGACAGCGCCACGGCCACCTGTGGGACCTCCCCACTTGCTGCTGCCACCCCCCTGCCACTGACAGCACTGTCATGGCCTGAAGGAGCTCGCTGTGCCCCCCTCTCCCCAGCCTCCAAGAGCACACGACATTCACAGCCTGGAGCCTGAGAAATGAAGGGAATGCAGCCTTGTCATATTATTTAATATTATGGGTGCATCTACACATGCTATTAGCACACAGCAATACACTCTGGCACATATTATGCTTGAGTTTATTGCTCCCAGGTATGCTGCTTGAATGTGCACCTGGGACCCCAGCATGTTGAGCCGTGTCAAAGAAGCCCTCACTGGCAGGGGGCCTGTGGTGTCAGCCAGCCAGCACAGGGCTGCTCCCTCAGCTCAATGTGTTGTGTAGAGGCTGGCCTGGGGCACAAGGATGCTCTGATGCAGGGCTAGTCAACAGGCAGCCCCTGTACTGAAGCACCCTTGTATCCCAGTCAGCTGTGCTGGCGTTTACACATGCGGTGCTCTGGAGTAAAAAAAAAACCCTGCAGCAGAGTAGCATTTGTAAAAACAAGTACTACTCTGCTGCAGAGTATATTAGTTTCCTGTGACCTAGTAGACCTGCACATGTGGACACAGAGACATTTACTGTGGAGCTAATTAGTCTACTCCACAGCAAATATCTTGTGTGGCACCCCCATAGTAACCAAACAAATACTTGCCATAAAATGTGTGTTTTTAATCCTGGGAGTCAAAAAAGGTCTCTAGGGCCAGAGACATCTCATTAAGTAAAATAAGTAGCAATCACCCATCTTCCACACACGTGGCTGTGCTTGTTCAGGACCTTGGAATGGCTGTTGGGATGCTGGGCACTACTGCAAAGTGGGCTGGGAATTACATTTCAGTGTTTAAACAACCCTCATACCCCAGTCCTCTGTGCCAGGGCGGTCCAACTTCTAAGTAGTAGGGGACTTCATGCCCCATAGGCCACACCAGCAAAGGCCACATGCCCCCAGGCTACACCAGGATGAGCCATGAGCCCCTGTGCCACACACCATGTGGACAATGTCTCCTTCCCCCTCCTTGCAGGCACCCCACTAAAACTACTGCACTGTGTATCCATGTGGGTGACCCCCTTTCCTGTTGCAATTTGTGATATGCCACACTGCTCTGCCCCTGAAGTAGGCACAGGAAGTAGAGGCCAGAGGGTGCGGAGGGAGCCTGGAGAGTGATGAGGAAAATGGCAGCTGGGCAGGAGCCCAGGGACCACAACTTAACACTTCACAGGCCACCTGCCTTTGCTTCGGGGACCCTGCGCTAGCTGCACGACCCCTGCTCACCTGGCAGCAGTACAGGTGGTGATTTGTACCTCCCACTGCTAGGTGGGCAGGGGGCACACAGCCAGTGTGGGGTCCCCAGGGCAAGAGCAGCAGTGCGGAGAGCCTGAGTCAGTATCAGGCAGCCCACATCTGCCCTCGTCCCACTCAGCTCTGGCCGGGCCCACCCTGCCTCCCCCATGGGGCACAGAGGCCCATCCCACCCTTGGCAGCAGCAGTACCAGGAGGGAAAAGGGCCCCTCCCCCCACTGGAGCCCAGGACCCCAACAAATCTTAATCTGCCACTGGAGGGCCATCTCCCTACTTGTGCTAACCAGCAAATATGCAGGAGGCACATTTCATCTCTTAAAAAGATGTCACTTTCTAGGCAGTGACTTCAAGACAGGGTCTTGCCCTCAGTCTTTTACATCTGGATGCAATCCCAGGGTTCCCAGTGATTTCAATAACCTAACTAATAAAAGGCAAACTTGAACAGAGAAGGGACCCAGGGCAGCCATCAACAGCTAAAGCCCTGGCAAAACAGGCCAGGAGCTGGTGGGGCAGGTTCACAGCAATACTGTGGAGACACAAGGCTACTCCTTTGGCCTAAGCCAGTGTAACCCAAGTGGTACCCCAAGACATACCCCCTCCCCAATTGAAGGGATCAGAGCAGGTGCCTGAATGCTGTGGGAGGTGTAGGGACCCTCCTTCCCCTATAGGGCAGAGCCAGATCACCAATGGGGACTTAACCATACAGAAACAGTGGTGGGAACATAACATATATAAACCACAGGGTTTAGGGGACACTACAATACCCTGTGGGGATGGGATTCAATAAAGGTTAGGCATTCACATTCGTAGACATATTAATCCAGTTAACAAAAGACAGGTTTAACAAAGTATAAAATGCAAACAACACAACAAACAATACTGGTTGACAAAATATAAAATGCACAAAATACAAAATGCTAAATAACAAGAGATGTAGGTACCTGGAGGGGGAGAAGAGGGAAAACACAATGACCCCCTCCACTCCAACAAGA
>NW_017729028.1:7414083-7416067 GCF_001723915.1 Gavialis gangeticus
AGCCAAGACCTGAACTCTAATCTCCCACAGGGGGGGGGGGGGCAGAAACTCTACCACACAGCCACCATAGCTGGGGCCAGCTTAGGCTGCTAGGGCTTTTGACCTTCTAGGAGCCCCTGTCTTATATCAAGCTACCCTGTCTCTTGCTGGAGAAACAGGAAGCAGAGCTGGAAGCCTTTCAGGTTGCTGTACAGCTTCTTGCTGGAGCTGGGTGGGGAACGTCTCCCATCAGCTGTAGCCTCTCACTGGGGATCCTGGACCCCAGTGGGGAGCCTCTCCTGCCGACCGCATGCCACGCTGCTGAGAGTTCAACCACTGCCTGTGGGTCCTGCTCCTTTAGGCTCTTCTGAGGCAACTGTGGGGCAGCTGCTCCCACCCTGCTGGCCCAGCTCTTGCCAGCTCTTTGAAACTCCTTCCTCACAGTCCCTCCTCAGTCTCTCAGAGTCAACTGTGCTGCCCCTCTTATCCCCCTCCTGGTGACCTGAGGGGCCAATCAGGGGACATGGAGGGTGAGTCTCCAGGGCCTGATTGGTGAGGAAAGGGAATCCTAAGTCCTCCAATCATTTTTTACCCTTTCAAAACCCCTGGGCCAAATCACCACCAGCTAGCCCGTCACACTAGGATCAAGCCTTCTAAGTGAAAAGCTCCTTTCACCTCCCAAGCCAGTCTTCCAGAGGCCACAATTTAAGGAGAGCTCCACAGGGGGAACTTCAGTGTTTTCCTTCACCTCAGGCTTCTTGGGGTTTTTTTGTTGGATGGGGCAGCCAGGCCAGGCCAAAGTCGGCTTACAGTTCCAAAAGTGTAAATAAACTGACCATAGCAGTTACTTCAGATTTACCTCTAGGTAACCGGGTGCATATACACATGCATATTAATACACAGCAATAAACTGTGACTCATATTACACCACACCAGAGTTTATTGCTCCTGGGTGCTGCATTTACATGGTTGCCCAGGACCACAGCTTTGGTCAGAGCAGCCCTGCCTGGCCTGGGGACCGGGGGTCAGCTTGCCAGCTCGGGGATGCTCCGACCTGGCTCAGCGTGCTGAGGAGGGGCTGGCTGGGGCACGAGTGTACTCCACTACAGGGCTAGCTGCCAGGCAGCCCCCACAATGAAGCACCCTCATGCCCTAGCCAGACAGTGTCTACACATGTGTTGCTGCACCTGAAAAACTCTACAGCAGGATAATACTTGTATTTACAAGTACTAACCTGTTGTGGAGTTTATTAGTTTCCTGTAACCAAATAGGACCACATGTGCAGACACCAAGATGTTTACTGTAAAGCTAAACAAATAACACCACAGTAAATGTCTTGTGTAGACATGTTCACTAAGATCAGATCTGACCTTTAGGTTTTATATGCAGTGGCAAAACCAGAATGGACTGCAATGCATTGTAATTTCTTAATATACAGCTGGGTTCCCAGAGGTGTGGACATTCACACCGGCATCATCAATCATGCTGGAGTCTTAATGCATGAGCAGCAAAGTAAACAAGTAGTAAGCTGCAGCACAACAGTTAAATAAAAGGTTTGTTGATCGGAAAGATGTTAAGTGGAAAAGAATTGGATCAGAAATCTCTGAAAAGGTACCACACACTGAAAATCCAAATAATATGTAATCTAAAAGCAATTTAAAGATATTGCTGCCATCTGCATTAGGTCTTATCATAGTTTCATCTGAAACCCTGTGGAACACATTGGTAGTAGGAAGCAGTCCGCAAACTCAGCGGACATACAGGTAAAAGAAGGGGACAAGGGGAACGCTGGGACTAGGGGGTCAGTAACCACATCTCCAGGAGGCCTGAAATGCCTCTACACTAATGCCCGTAGCATGGGGAACAAGCAGGAGGAACTCGCCCTCCTGCTGGCTGACACCAGCCCGGACATTGTGGGGATTACGGAGACTTGGTGGGACTCCAAGCATGATTGGGCGGTGAATGTTGAGGGCTATAGGCTGTACAGGAGGGACAGGATAGGAAA
>NW_017729028.1:7417039-7426658 GCF_001723915.1 Gavialis gangeticus
GTCTGGAACCAGCTTCCAAGTGAGGTGGTGCAGGCTCCCACCCTGGGGGTTTTTAAGAGGAGGTTGGATGACCACCTTACTGGGGTCATTTGACCCCAGTGCTCTTCCTGCCATGGCAGGGGGTCGGACTAGATGATCTGCTCAGGTCCCTTCCGACCCTAGAAACTATGAAACTATGAAACTATATTACTACACTGACCCTTTCACTGACGCTTCTGTAAAAATAATTAATCAATGGATTTGTTTTCCAGCAAAAGGTCAGCATGATACAGAGAACAATGCATAGATTTTATGTCTGCAAGATTCCTGGGATTAATAAGGAATTAGAAAATGTGCCTAAGTATCATTTGTTCTTCCAGTTATTGTAGTTATAATTAGACGATGAAAATCTTACCATTAGTTGAACAAGCCAATTCTGTGTTGTAGTTTGCAGTTCCCAATAACTGCTGCTGCTTAATTCTTAGGATTATGTAATGCCTCTGTCAAAGCACAGGAACCCACCAGGGCTGCGTCTCTATCACAGAAGGGTATTATTGCAGCTTGCAGTGGATAAAGCTGCCACAGTGCAGGGAAGTCGCAACTGAATTTTTCTGGTTTTGGTGCCAACACAGCACTGCATCGACATGTTCCAGAGCCCTCGCTTCAAGCCCTGCAAGGTTTTCGGGGCCCTACAGCCAGTCCAGCCTGGGCTAATTATCCAGTGGGCCACACCTGCCTGGGGCTTGGATTGGCAGCCCTAACTCAGCTAATAATAACTCCAGGTGGTGCTGGCTGGGCCTCCAGATTGGCTGCTGGGAGAGCAGCTTCTCCACTTAGCTCCAGCTGTGACAGCAAACTCTAGTTCTGCCAACAGTTTCCATGGAAGCTTTTGCACCTCTATGAGGTGGGTGGCAGCTCCTAATTTCCTGATCCTGATTGTCCAACATTTCCTGGATTCTTGCTTCTATTTTTCTTTGGATTTGGTAATTTGGCCTCCGGCTCCTGAACTTTGACTTGGTTTATGATTCAGGCCTTGCTCCTGGATTTTGTCTGCACCTGCTAGAATTCTCCACCTTTAAGACACTGCACTGTGCGACTGCCTTCCTTTAGGACAGGGAACATCCTGGCACGCACTCACTTCAGAAACAAATTCTATCTGAATCAATAGAAGACACAAAATGAATAATGCAACACACTTCTTTCTTTCTAGGACCTAAGCACAGGATACATACACTGCAGGTTCAGAAAGTGAGTCTGAGTAGAGGAATCAATCCCAAGCCTGCCAAACTAACATCATCTAGCAACATCCCTGGGCAAACAGCTGGGTGTTCCCATTTGAAAGCACGAATATCAGTGGCAAATGAATTGATAGTGCAGATATGCTATATAATGTCAAAAGGGTGGGCGACTGCTGAGGCTCAAGGGACAGTTATCCAGGGTGTAGACGTCTGGAGATGTAGGGGTCTCCAAGCTTCCTGTTCGTGCCCGCCACGACTTTGAGAACTAAAAGGAAGAGGTTCCAATATAAATAAGAAGCTCGGAGGCTAGGCGTGCGTCTACAATGGGCTGCAAGCCCTCTTTATTGCCTATCAAGCCAAGGCCAGTGCCTGAAAGATCCCGTGCTGCATAGGCACTGGCCAGATTCCTTGCGTTAATTAATCAGTTAAGTCCTTGAGTGCCTGCCTGTCCTGGCACTCTGCAGTTGCAACAAAGTTTCAGTCAGATCTCTCCCTCTCAGCCCATTCCCTTGTCTGTCCTTTCAGGTGTGGGTGAGGGAGTGAGCTGCCGCAGGGTCTCTAGTCCGTCCTGCCAACTGCTGGCCTCCGCAGGCCCCCAGCTACCGCTCTCCGCTCCTCCCTCAGCCAATGCAGCCTCGGCTCCTGCTTTCGCCTGAATGCCCGTAGGCAACAGGCCTCCTGGGTAATCCCCCTTTTATCCTGGCATGATTGCCAAAATGGATCCCAGGTGTGATCCTCTCTCTCTTCCGCCTGCTAAGTCTTCCCCTCCGGGGGAAACAGGACTCGTCCTTGAGTCCCTGTTACACAGGGGATGAGGCAAGAAGGGGAATGACTGAATAACCATCTCCTTCAGGTGACCATTTTAATGTAATTCTGTGTTTAAATATCATAAAGGCCACCCAGCTTTATTTACTTGGTTAAACAATTAACTTAGCTTTTCACCTTCCAAATGATCTGCGAGCAATAAGAATCTGAATATCAGTGCAGGCAAAGAACAATACAATATCCAGAGAGTAAATATACCCCCAGTAGACAGGCAGAATAAACTACCAATAGATAATGAAAAGCAATAGCATCATGTAAGTGAATATGCTCAGTATTTAAATCACTGTAAACAATGAGTTTGGTCTAAAGCGGAAAAAAAAAAAATCAAGAGCTGCCCAATCCTTTATGTAACAAACTATAATTTTGCAAGCATGCTTTCTAATGTGATTAAAGTAAGATCAATGCTTTAGGCTTAACTAACCCATTATCTACTACATCAACAAGTCCCTAATAGTCAGGGTTACAACCACAAACAGGAGCCCTTAATTCACACAAAATCAACTCAAAGACTGTAAAAAGTCATGTGACCTGTGGGGATGATAGCTGTGCTCTGAATGATCATTATGCAAGTCATGCCTGACCAACCTGATTTCCTTCTGTGATAAGGTGACAGACCCTGTGGTTGGGGGCAGGGAGCGCCAGGCGTGATATACCTTGACTTTAGCAAGGCTTTTGACACTGCCCCAAGATGTTCTCGTTAACATGCTAAGGAAATACAGACTATATCAGTGGTGCTCAACATTCTGGCTCCAGGAGCCACATTAATGGTGTGGGGCCCGTCTTCACGCAGGGTCAGTCCACAAGACCGCTCCACGGTGGGGTAAGCCTGCAGGGTTGGTTGACAGGTGTGATTTGGCACACTGGCCCAGCCCGGCGTGCTGGATCTAGCCCAACACCATGCACAGTTTGATCCTGTACAATAGATCCAGCTGTACTTCAGCTTGACCCTTCACACCAGTCTAACCCTGTGTGTGCTAGATACGGTCACATGCCAGTCCAATCTTGCACACCAGAGTTGATCATGTGCCAGGCTGACTCTACACACCAGCCTGATGCATGCAACAGATCTGACCGTATGCCCCATGTGCTAGTCCTAATGGGTGTCAGTGCAATCTAGAGCACAAAGTTAAGTTATCTGGCCTGAAGAACTCCCCATGGGTCTAGAAACTTGGCAGCCACTGTTCCCCCACCACCAAATTTTCAAACCAGGTGACATGGCTCCACTGGACTAAAGTACTGTAAGGTGGTACATTATACTCAATGAGTAGTCATCAATGGTTCAGTGTCTAGTTGGGAGGTGGTATCACGTGGGGTTCCCAAGGGGTCTGCCCTGGGTCTGGTATTGTTCACCATCTTCACTGATGTTTTGGACAATGGGATTAAGTACATGCTCAACAAATTTGTGGATCACACCAAATTGGGTAGAGTTACAGACACTCCAGAGGGTAGGACTAGGATTCAGAATGACATAGATAGACTGGAGAAATGGCTTGCAATCAGTGAAATGAAGTTCAACAAGGGCAAATGGAAAGCCCTGCACTTGGGGTGGGATAGTTGCATGCAAAAATACGGACTGGGGAATAACCAGCTAGGCTGCTGTACTGAAGAGAAGGACCTGGGGGTTACAGTGATCCATAAGCTGAATGAAAGCCAACAGAGTGCTCTTGTTGCAAAGAAAGTCAACAATATACTGAGCTGTATCAATTGAAGTGTCACTTGCAAATCAAGAGAAGTGATTTTTCTACTCTGTTCAGTACTGGTGAGGCCTCGCCTGCAGTACTTTGTCCAATTTTGGGCCCCACACTTCAAGAGAGATGTGGGCAGATACGAAAAAGTCCAGTGGAGTGACAAAAATTATTAGAGCCATGGGAAGCAAGGCTTATGAGGAAAGGCTGAAAGAGCAAGTGTTATTTAAGTGGGAGAAGAGAAGACCGAGGCGGGATTTAATAGAAGCCTTCAAATACTTGAAGGGCAGTTATAGAAGGGATGGAGATGGGCTTTTTCCTGTGGCCATAAGAGACAGGACTAAAAGCAATAGCCCCAAGCTGCTGCAAGGGAAATTTAGATTGGTGATTAGGAGGAACTTTCTGACTACGAGGGTGATAAAACATTGAAACAGGTTACCTAGAGAAGTTGTGGAATCTCCATCCTTGGAAATTTTAAAGGACAGGTTAGACAAGACAGTTGGCTGGGTTGATTTGGTTGTGGATGATCCTGCCTTGAGCAGGGGGCTGGATAATCTTGTGACATTGCTTTCATCCTTACTTTCCTATGATTCTGTCATCTGTAATGAGGAAATACCTTACTGAACACAAATCCACTCTCAGTGTTGCTATCTTTCATGATTTATTTGATTAAATTTCGTGTTTTCTTAAATGCCCAGCTTCTGGAGTCATATGTAAATATGAACATCTCAGTTTTAAATTTAAAAAGTATGTTTCTCTCTCTCATCATTGCAGGGGAAATATTAAAAATATTAACTGAAAGAACCTTGAAGGCTAAGAAACAAAAAAGTGAAGACAAACAACTACAATGTTTCAATCTGTAAGCTAACTTCATGACTTTTTTAGGATCTGATTTATGAACACTTGGCTTGACATTATGGCTTCCACCCGATTTGGGAAAAGGGCTGATGGATTATGAACAATCTCTTGTCTTTCTCTGTCCTTATTTAGTAGGATGGTGATTACAATGGGAAGTCTCTGCTAAGGGTAGGTGTGTGAATCCTCTGGGACAAAGAGAGAGATGTTGTGGAGTCCCTCTTTCCCCTCAGAAATATAAAACTAAAAGAACCAGCCAAAGGAGCACAACAAAACCAGCAGAGACCAATTTCACAAGACCTACAGCCACACCAAGAGAGACAGTTAATGAGATAATAAAACTTTTGTGCTGGCAGGACAACCGCAAATTATTCATCCCCTGCTGTCCAGTTGCTGCACTTTGGGATTATGATGTTCTGGTATGCATACGAATTACTATTCCCTACTGGCGGGGATGTCAGGTTTGTAACATTGTAGTAACATATATATGAGGTATTTTCTAAATGTGCCATGAAACACATTTTCTTCCCATTGAAGGGTGAACAAGCCAAGCCATACACCAAGTACAGGAAACCTATATTAGTGAAACTGCACTAGAAATTAATTTGGCCCATTTTATCATTTCTGTTACAGTTTCTTTTCTGCCTTTATGTGGAAAACTGAATGCGAGTCTTTTGCTGTTTAGGAAGGATAGGTTTTCAAGGGTTTTTTTTTAGTTGCTGATTGTACTACTAGGGAAATAATCTGAAGCAGCAGATGAGGTAAAATGGTAGTGTGCATGCTGTCTTTTCTTTTAAACATTTCAGTCTGCTGGGTAATATGGGGCACACACAAACAATTAAATGTATACAACCAATTTTACATGAGTTCATTCCCACTTTCCATTTTTGGCCTCTCCACAAAGCTGCTTTCTTTTACAACCCACACAAACTGAGACTCTCAGGGAACAGTTTCAAATTGTAATATCTGAAGCTTGAAGACAGCATACTGCCTCTCTCTTAATGAAGGCCCAATTCTGCCCCCTTTCCAAATACATACATAACCAGCCTTTGCTGTATATGGTCAGAGCCAAGACCCTAGCTGAAGGAGAGGAGCTGAGCTTCTTATTTGCAACTCAACTGTTTCTGGTGCAGATATAGAGGCCCCCTTCCTGTGACAGCTTCTCGCAAACTTTTTGGCCAATTGAAAATTGAAACCAGAATTTTTTTTTACTAATGCATAAACCCATGAAACAACGACCATTAGTAGTAGCTTAGTAATTAAATAATGGCATCATTCATTACTTCTGAACTTCTAAAATCATGAGAACAATTATTTTATTGCTTGAGGATGAGGAAACGTGGAAGGGGAGAGTTGTTGTTTCTTAAAATATACTCATAATTCAGTAACTCCTCAGTCTGATAACAATTGCAAAGCTGTCATTAGTTTGGCTTAGTTTATTGTGGTTTCCTGACACAGCAATACACATGTATCGCTCCGACCTCTTTCCTCATTAGTGGTCCCTTAACTTCCTGCTCCTCCCCTAGCACTTCCTTTCTGAATGGCTAGGGATCATGAGATATGTGGTTAAGACACTGACTGTGCACATGACATTTTGGGTCAGTGTTGAAGAAAGTGAAGGACTAAAGGGAACTAGGCCCAGGTCAAGCCAGCTGTACTTTAATTAGAGAGCAGAATGCACCCCTGCCACCCTGGAAAGGAGGCTCCCTTGAGGTAGCCAGTGCCATGACCTGTGAAGTAGGAGTGTTTGCTTTTGCATTTGAGAAGTGTGGGAAACAAATATGGGTTAGGGGCTGGATCTGAGGGTCCAATCTGGCCTCATCTCCATCTTCAAGAGATAATGACAGCCTTTCTGGCATTGCAACTGAGTGTTACATTTCATCATTCAAGAAGCTGAGCAGATTAGATATCTGTCCCCAGGTGATCCTGTATTTCACACTCCTGTCCTGTGGACTGCACATAAGCTGAAGTGTGAAAACATATGCTTCCCCCTCCCAACCCAAGTCTGCTGCCAACTCTTGTATGACTTTGAGCAAGTTACGTTACTTCTCTGTGCCTCAGTTTCCACATCTGAAGAATGAAGACAATAATTCTGAGACAGTTTTGGAAAATGCTTTGTGGCCCAGGGCTGACAATGTGCTATTTCAGGTCTGTGTGTTTTGGTTCTTGTATTTATTTACAAAGTCTGCATACTACTTTTGGGGTTTTTTTTGCCCTTTAACAAATGCCTGCATTTAAAACAAACAAACAAACAAACAAACAAACAAACAAACAAACCCCAACAACAGTGCTTCAACCCAAATTTAGGAAGCCTCCACTCATGAGCAGCCCTGTCATTACTAAACAATGTGAGTATGCATGTACAGCAATAGGGGAGAAAAATACAGCATGAATACAGGAAGAGATTTTAACTTCACAAAAAACACTAGGAAAATATGGCTCTTCCCATTCATTTCTGGGAGACTGGACCATCCCCTAATGCAAAATGGAGCATCCAGAAGATGAAGATTACAGAACCTCCTACTAAGCTGAGTCCTAGCCCACAGAGGGTCACTCCCTGACTTGTCCCCTATTCCAGGGTTGCTACATGGAGGTCTGTATAAGGCAACTTTGGGCCATTTAATGCAGTGCCTGCACACAGGGTATTCTCTTCCAGCTAGCTAACAGACTTTTACAGCCCTTCTATGCCATCACAGTGACATTCAAGGATCACAGTAGAAGGGAGGATACCTCTGACATGAAAAGTGAGTCCTGCACAGTGCCAGTGTCCTTTTGAAAAGGAGTTCCCCCTTCCTCTCCAATTTAACTATCCAAACTCCCTCCCTTAGCATAACTGTATTTCTATAAAAATGGCTAACACCCATACATGCATTTTGTCTACCATGCTCGCTATGAAATAGAAGGTGTCAATGGCACAGGGTCCTAGGAGCAGCCGTGATCTCTCTGAACGCCCCCTACCGTGCCAAGTCCAAGATAAAGCACCCTCATTCTTGCCCGCCATGTCTTTGATGTTAGGTATTTATAAGGGAGGCTGCCTTTTGCCCCCTTGGACAATTGTGCTCTGGTTTATCTTGGCCCCTGTTCTATAATGATCGACTTGGTGCACCCCAGCCTTATGGGCTATGCGCGGCTCCAACCACCTCTGTACCATGCCCCAAGCCTCGCAGATGTACCAACGTTGTATGGTCAGTCCCTTTCAGCACCCTCATGGCTGCCCCTTGGTTTCTTCACAATTACTCAGGCCCTCACGGGCACTCTCTGGCTCACCTTGCAGCCTACGCCTATGCTCCCTGGCTTCTCTCACGGTTGCCTGCGCCCTCATGGATGCTCCCTGGCCTCTCTTTTCTCGCAGTTACCCACACCACCCATGACCGTGCCCGCACTGGGGCCTTCCCCGTGACCGTGCCTGTACCGGGGCCTCTCACGATTGGGGCTCAGGTGGCCATAGCCATGCCTAGCCCCCAAATCCCCTCCTTGGGTCTAAAGT
The DNA here is from genome assembly GCF_001723915.1 of Gavialis gangeticus. NCBI lineage: Eukaryota > Metazoa > Chordata > Crocodylia > Gavialidae > Gavialis > Gavialis gangeticus. The sequence continues at coordinate 7,425,109 of NW_017729028.1, forward strand.
TTCCTGTGGGGCTCAGGCAGCCTCAGCCTTACCTGGCCCTCTATCCTCTACCTTCTCTCAGGGCTGGGGTCAGTGCACCCCTGAATGTTGTGCCCTGTCTGTCACCAGGGCCCCTATACTACCATGGAGCCCCTATGAGGCTTCCTCCAACCCCTAAGAGCCTCACCTGGTCCTCTGGTCTTATAAAACTACAAATAGAAAACTCAAGCTCCTGGGCTACAACATGAACTCTAAGCCATCTGGCTAACCATCATTCTAATCCCTACCAGGGCTTCCTCCACCCAGTATCCTCAAACAGAAGCTGCTCAGACCATCAAGCTTCTCTATTCTGCTTACTCCAGCAGAGCTCCTTCTTCCTTGGCTGCTAGTGGGGAACTACCTCCCTAGCCTCAGTCTGGATTACATTTATATAGGTCAGGCCCTGCCCCCTTCCAGCCAGCTGACCAACTGCGGTTGCCCCAGCAACCGGCACCTGTACCTCTTTATCGAAGCAGGGCACTGAAGTGCCCTGTGACAGAAGGGATTGCTGAGGACTTGATATCACTTCTCTCCTCCTAATTTCTTTCTTTTATTTTTCTCTAGCACATCATGAAACAAACCTACTATATATCTATTAGAAATAGGACTTGGCAAGTTTGATTTGTAAAGAGGTGGTTTTTGTCTTTGGTCTAGAAAGCATTTGGTTAGCTGTCAAATCTTTTAAGGAAGGGAGCTCCTCAACTGCAGCCCTGCTGGGGAAAATGGTGTTGAAGAACCCATTTGTGATCATGTGGGCTGCTGCAGTTTGCACTAATTCTGAGGATTCATCACTGTAGCAGGGCACTAGGGTGCCTGCTACTGGTAACAGTAGAATGGGCTCAGCTGCCACTCACCAGGGCAGCACAGGCGGGGGTTGCTGAGGCAACCAATTGGGTCAGCTGACCAGAAGGGGGGGCAGGGCCTGGCCTTTATAAACAGAGAAGGCTGAGGCTAGAGCAGTGGCAGGCAGGCAGGCAGGCAGGCAGGCAGGCAGGCAGGCAGGCAGGCAGGCAGGCAGGCAGGCAGGCAGGCAGGCAGGCAGGCAGGCAGGCAGGCAGGCAGGCAGGCAGGCAGGCAGGCAGGCAGGCAGGCAGGCAGGCAGGCAGGCAGGCAGGCAGGCAGGCAGGCAGGCAGGCAGGCAGGCAGGCAGGCAGGCAGGCAGGCAGGCAGGCAGGCAGGCAGGCAGGCAGGCAGGCAGGCAGGCAGGCAGGCAGGCAGGCAGGCAGGCAGGCAGGCAGGCAGGCAGGCAGGCAGGCAGGCAGGCAGGCAGGCAGGCAGGCAGGCAGGCAGGCAGGCAGGCAGGCAGGCAGGCAGGCAGGCAGGCAGGCAGGCAGGCAGGCAGGCAGGCAGGCAGGCAGGCAGGCAGGCAGGCAGGCAGGCAGGCAGGCAGGCAGGCAGGCAGGCAGGCAGGCAGGCAGGCAGGCAGGCAGGCAGGCAGGCAGGCAGGCAGGCAGGCAGGCAGGCAGGCAGGCAGGCAGGCAGGCAGGCAGGCAGGCAGGCAGGCAGGCAGGCAGGCAGGCAGGCAGGCAGGC
>NW_017729028.1:7431658-7439944 GCF_001723915.1 Gavialis gangeticus
AGGGTGGCAGGCAGGCAGGCAGGCAGGCAGGCAGGCAGGCAGGCAGGCAGGCAGGCAGGCAGGCAGGCAGGCAGGCAGGCAGGCAGGCAGGCGAAAGATAGCCAGGTTGGCTTAGATTCTATGTTACAGCTGGTTGGCTCATGGCTTTGTATTTTCTGTTTTGTTATTGTTGCGCTGGAGGACTGAGTGAGGCTGTAGGGGTGTGAGGAGGCCTCATGGGAGCTCCCTAGGAGTCTGGGGGGGTTCCTGAGTGCCCTGTTTGGGCACAGCAAGCAGTGCTAGAGAAGGCACAGCAGTTTGGTGCCAGAGAGGGCACAGCAGTGTTAGGAGGCACATTGGCCCCAGTCCAGAAGCCCTGGAGCGAGAGGGGGCAGCAGTGAGAAGCCCTGGAACTAGAAGGGGTCTGGGGCCAGGTGAGGCCAAGGCCACCTGAGCCCTGATTGTGGGGAAGTGTGAGTAAAGGCCCAGTGTGGGGAACGTGAGCATAGGCCCGAGTGTGGGTGGACAGTGAGGCACAGGCCCCAGTTGGGGCGGGAGCATGAGGTAGGCTGCAGAGTGGGCAATGCAAGCGCGGGAGACGGGCCACAGTGCAGGTGATGGGAGGACTTACTGGTAGCCCCTAAGGCTAGAGTGCACCGAGGCAACAGGACAGATCATTAGCTAAGTTACATCAAGGCACCGTGTCAGAGCAAATAGGAAAGGCAGCCTCCCTTAAACACTTTAAACATCAAAGACATGGCGGACGAGATTGGTGAGGGTGCATTTTGACACCAGCTAGACACAGTAGCCGGGGGGTGCTAGGGGAGTTCACGGCACCCCTAGGGCATCCTGTCACAATCACCAAGGAAGATAGTTTTCAACAACTGAGCCTGCCTAATGATCACTAAATCTGGGGCTGTCTTAATCTGCCCAGATGAGTTCAGGGAGAAAAAATTGTTTCTGTGGTTTAAGACCCAAGATCCACTGAGTTAATAACAGCAACGCCCAAGAGGTGACTAAATACCAGTGAGACATGATTAAAACCTCCTCTGCATATGCACTGGAAGCCTGGTAGAATAAACTCGAACATTTGAAATTAAACAAAACTCATCTTTTATAAACTCATTTATATTTTGCTACAGTCAAATATGCTGGAAAAAAACCCAGAAGGCACTGTAATACAATTTCCTTGTTGCATAGGGAAACAACCTGGGTACTCTACAAGCTCAGTATTTCTGGTGCAAAGTCCAGGGCTGGTGACAGATGCATAAGGAACTGATGGAATGTAAGAGTATGTGTCAGTATTTTTGCATAAATGATGGCATTGCTAGCTAATGATTTAGTACTTATATAACTAGGGTGCACATACTATATTTCTCAGATACAACATGCCCCCAAACATAATATATACCTTGTTTCTGCAAGCAGATTGAGGAATAAAAGATTTTTTCAGAGGTTATGGCTGCATAGAGCAGAGACAGTACCTAATCTTCACCTGAATCACCCTCCCCTTTCTGTATAACTAAAGTTGAATTCCTAGCTGCAGGCTGAATACTGGTCTTCATGGGTGGATCTATGATTTTTAAAAGAACTAAAGAGCCAAAGAGGGTGTGAAATAGATGAGAAGTTGCTAGCAGACAGTAAAATTGCCCTAAGAAAGGTTAGCCTGATTAATGGAACATCAAAATCATTAAAAAGTAATGACAACTGTTAATACCTGTAGAGTGAAGAACAATGAGCCATTAAGTCAACTGATTCCTTCAGCTGCCTGAACAGTAATACCCAGCTGCTGCAGTGCGGAGCAGGAATCTAACCAGGGTACTTCCAAACCAGGGAGAAAAATCAACTTCCCTACTTAACACACGCACCCCAATTTGGGAAGGGTGATATTGGGGGGAAAAGGTGTGTGTTGTATGCAAGTAAATATTGTATTGCTGATACACAACACAATATTTTATAAAGTATTATTAAAATTATAGACAAAATACACATGCCGTATACATGTATTCTATACATGCGTATATTTGTAAGTCCTACTATGCAGTTTATGGAATCATTATATGACTATCTATATACCAAGAGAGAGAGAGAAATTATATATATATCTATATATATAGATATATAATTTTCTAATGACAAAAGCTATTCAAATGTGGTCATGCAGGTGCTACAAACCAGCTCTGAGAATGGCTGGACTAACCTCTACAGCTCCATATGTGGTTTTCCTGTGAGGAAGTACTGGAGGTTGCCATGCCCCTTCCCACTGTCTTCTCCCAAGGCTCCTCCAGCATTCCAGAGCCTAGTTGTAGAAGCAGGGACAAGATTTCCCAAGGGTCCTGCCTCTCCCCTTTGCACAACTTCCCTGTCTCCTCTCACATCCCTAAACTTGCCTTTTCTGAAAGCCTTGCTGGCTGCAGGCCAACGCAAACACTGAGCAAAATTCAGACTCTGAATGCTGTTCAGTGTTTGCATGGACTGCAGCCAAAATGCAGTGAGGAAACACCTCCCTGTGAAGCAGCCTGCGCTGAGCAGAGCTGACACTTGTAAAGAACAGACAAGTTGTCAGCTAGCAAAGGTTAGAAGAATCCTTTGGATCTTGAGAGGGGTCAGAAGAAGAACTCACTTTCCTGGAGGCTTCCTTCTCCCTCCTCCCCTAAGGTGAAGCACAGCAGTTGCACTTGGAGATGTGTGTGCAACTGAAGTGCAGCACAAGGTGTGCAACCCCGTGCAAGTGCAGACCACTAAACAGCATCCCTAGGCTGTGTACAAGTGGATACCTCAGGGCTGCTCACAGCTCTCCCCAGCCTCTGAACCTCTATGATTTATTAACTACAGCTGAAGTAAGCTGCCCTGTGATTATAAACATTCTCCAGACATTATCCAGATTTAAATACTTGATTGGCAACTATTGCTTCTCTGTGTTATATCAGACATAATGAATCGAGCTAAGTAAATTGATAGTTACCTGCCCGTAACAAAGTAAATAAATGTGATCTTGAAAACCGATGGCACTAGCCTGGATGCTTTTAGACAGAACATGTAACACTTGCCTATTCATGCAGAACTCGCCAAGTGCTTCACACAGCTGGATCAGAATGATCATTCCCATGTTTCTGAACAGCTCCATTTGTCGTGTTAGAGCTCAAACTTTGGTTCACAGTACAGTTGTGCTTGAATTTCAGTCCTGAAGGAAACTGATTAAATTGTAAAACATCATAAATACCTTTTTATTAATATATTGTTTTCAATGTTTACAGATGATTTATTTCATACATAAAAATATTCAAGCAAAATACACTCAGGAGTGCAGAGGTTTTACTGGTGGTGAAGTAACAATGGACATAATGGATGACCTGTTGTTATGGACTGGTAACAGTTCTTGCTCACATACAAGGGACAAGGGAATATGCAAGAAGCCTTTGCCCTGTATGAAGCAACCAGTTGCTTGTTCCAGCACTCATTTTGGTGAAGATTTTCAGTGTGGCCCTAAGAGGGAAATGCTGGCACCCACCTGATTCACACTGGTTTCTCTTAAACTAATGGCTGCCTCTAGCAGTTCAGCACACACCAGATGTTGACATTATCCAGATTCAAAGAAACACCCCCACATACCCCTCCAAACACCCCACCCACACACACTCCCTCCCCCCCACTTCCTTAATACAATATTCAAGAGTAAGACTTTATTTTGAGCTATTATGCAATTCCTCTATATACACTACTCAAAAAGCCATAAATCAGGACAAATATTTTTGAAATAAAATTAAAATATGGTATAGTAGATGTTTGATTTTAATACAATTTGTTTTTTATCTATAATTTGTTCAAATGCTATCTTCTAAAAGATTTTATATGTGTGGTCCTCAACAGCTTACCAAAACACCTTAAGTGGCCCACGAGCCAAAATAATTGCCCACCCCAATCTATGTCCTCTTCAAACCTACATTCCCTACCCCTTACCACCAAACTGGGCTTCGGGGGTGGGAGAAAGGGGGTACTCTTCACTCTCTGGTGTAAACTGTGCTACTGCATAGACAAGATTCATGGGTTGGAGAGAAGCAGCAAGTGAAAGCATGAGGTGCATGTCTACATGTGCAATTATTGCAAAGCAATAAACTCCAGGCTGCAAGTGAACTCCAGCTAGCTTCGAGCATCAAGGACAATAAAAAGTCCTTTTTCAGATATGTGGGGAGCCAGAGGAAAAGCAAGGGCAACATTGGACCCCTGCTGAACCAGATGGGGCAACTGACAACTGACGCCCAGGGAAAAAGCCTGTGCTAGTAATCGAGGCTGACCTCCCTCGGGTCCCTTCTTGCCCCGGAATTTGTGCTGGTATGTCTCTGGTGAAATCTCCAGACGGTATAAAACCACTGCCTTTACCTTATTATAGTCCCGTGCCTCTACCCTATTGAGGGCATGGTAGGCGGCCTGGGCCAGCCCAATAAAGAGGGGCCCCCACTTGGCCGCCCAGCTTCCCAGGTCCCATTTGGCAGTCGTCACTGCCCGCTCAAACGCCTCTAGGTAGGCTTGTACATCGTCTTCAGCTGACATCCGAGGCAGCCCCGGGCCACCTCCTTCCCTTACCAGGGATGTCTGTTGCGCTTCGATCTTTTCACAGAGATCTTGCTGGCATGCAAACAGCTGGATCCTTGCTTCCGCCCCTTGAGTCTGTATCCTCATCATCTCTTCCAGCTGGGCCTGCTGGCCCTGGAGGAGTCTTAACGTGAGGTTATGCACTTGCTGTCAGTCCGTGAGAGCCTGCATGTCCATGGCTTCCATCATGTAATCTGCTTCCCAGCCAATGCACCAGTTTGTTAGCGTGTCCGTGCAGGGTACTGCTGGATCCCCTGGTTCTCACCTGCCATGACTTCAATCTTGTTAAAGAAATGGGGAGGAAAGAGATGTTGTGATAATTAGTACCTGCAGAAGGACCAGGCTTGGTCTATTTCAGAATCTAGGTGCTTTTTATTCTTTCTTTTACAGGGAACCAGGTTGGAGGCAGTAGCTCATCGGAGTTGTTCCTGGGATCACCCCCATGCTCCAAAGAGGATCCCCGGTACCTCAATTTGGACGGTAAGTGAGGAGGCGCGTTTCACCCACTTGTGGCTGCGTCAAACGATCAGTCCATGCAGGGTTCCCTCCGCATCCTCTGCCTTGCAAAGGGCGTCTCCGGGCTTCTCCATCTTATTCAAGTCCTTGCCCGCTCCCCATAATCAAAAGAAAGTAGAAGGGAGAAGAGTTTCCTTTGTTCTCTCAAGTTTGGGCTCCCCACTGCTAATTACCTCATTAGTGGCTTATTATGGGCGCCACCCAGCCTCTTTTGCCATGTGGTGCCAGTGTGCAGGTACAGGAGTTCACCCGCAGCCAGGTCTTGAGATCTCGGCCCCCAGCATCCCTCTCCCCTCGGGGTCTGGATGCTGTGCCAGGTCTCTTCAGGGGTCTGGTGACCCCCCCTGACACCCTCTTTTGGCTTTCAAGTTGCCTCTCCACGTCCCGGTGCAGAAACCACAGCTTCTTCCTGCACCATGGCTCCACTCTTCCCCGCACCCACTGCTGTTCCCACGGATTTCTGGTAGGTGGTGCATGGGCCTGCCAGTCCTGAGCTCTGGGATGCCTTGGCTCACGCTGTCCCTGCGCGGTGGATCCCTCCTCTTGGATCCTTCTCCTGGAGAGTCTCCCCTGCAGCTCCTCTCTTGTCCTGTGGTGCCCAAAGGCAACTTTCCCTAGGGAGCATCCTCTTCATATCTCCAGACACCGAGCCCCATTGGCTGTCTGCGGGCATGGGGTTGTCTCCTCACTCCACCGGGCCATAATCACTATCAGCTGCAAGATTTCTCAAGTAACAGGGCTTCAGTCTGGAACCCTGTTACAAAGACATTGAACAAAACGAGCACCAGGACTGACACTCCACTCGATACTGGCTGCTAAGTAGACATCGAGCCACTGATTATTACCGTCTGAGCCTGATGCTCAAGCCAGTTTTCTATCCACCTTAAAGTCCATTCATCTAGTCCGTACTTCCTTATCTCGCCTGCAAGAATGTTGTGGGAGACTGTATCAAAAGTCTTACTAAAATTGAGGTATACCACATCCACTAGTCTCCCTGTATCCACAGAGTCAGTTATCTCATCACAGAGGGCAATCAGGTTGGTTAGGCATGACTTGTTCGTGGTGAATCCATGCTGACTGTCGCTAATCACCAGGGAGCCTGGTTTTCTCTGTTTAAGAAAAAATCCCCAATTTTTGGATTTAAAAAAGTAACCCACACCACTAATGTACATATGTAGTGGTGTTTCATTTTAATCATGGAAAAATGTAGATTTTGGGTTAATTTTTTCTGAAAATTGGGGATTTTTTTAAGCAGAGAAAACCAGGATCCCTGCTAATCACCTTCTTCTCCTCCAAGTGCTTCCAGTTGGTTTCCTTGAGGATCTGCTCCATAATTTTTTCAGGGACTCAGGTGAGGCTGATTGATCTGTAGTTTCTTGGATCCTCCTTTTCCCCTTTCTTAAATATGGGGCACTATGTTTGCCCCTTTCCAATCATTTGGGACCTCTCCTGATAAGCATGACTTTTAAAAGATGATGGCCAGTGGCTCTGCAATCTCATCAGCCAACTCCCTCATCACCCTTGGGTGCATCCTGTCCAGCCCCACGGACTTTATTTATAGCTCCTAACCTATTCTTTTGCCCGTTATGGTTCCTCCCCTCCTCCCCAAACTGCGCTGCCTGGTGCAGTAGTTTGGGAGCTGACCTTGCCTCTGAAGACCAAGGAAAAAAAGGCATTGAGTATATCAGCTTTTACTGCATCCCATCACAAAGTTGCCTCACCCATTCAGTAAGGGACCCACACTTTTCCTGATCCTCTTCTCGCTACTAACATATTTGTACAAAACCCTTCTTGTTACCCTTCACATCCCTTGATAGCTGCAACTCCAATTGCGCTATGGCCTTCCTGACTTCATCCCTGCATGGCCAAACAATGCTCTTATATTCTTCCCTAGTTATTTGCCCAAGTTTCCACTTTTTATAAGCTTCCTTCTTGTTATCTAGTTTACTGAAGAGCTCCCAGCTAAACAAAACTGGTCTTCTGTCATATACTAGCTAGTCTTCCTGAGTATTGGGATGGTTTGTTCCTGCACTCTCAGCAAGGCTTTTTTAAAGTACAGCCAGCTCTCTTGGACTCCTCTCTCTCTCATACTGGCTTCCCAGGGGATCCTGCCCATGAGTTCCCTAAGCAAGTCAGAGTCTGCTTTTCTGAAGTCCAGGGTCCTTACTCTGCTGCTCTGCATCTTACCTTTCCCTAGGATGCTGAACTGTATTGTTCTGTGGTCACTGCTGCCCAAATTGTCATCCACTACTATGTTCCCCACCAATTCTTCCCTGTTTGTGAGCAGCCGGTCCAGAAGAGCACAGCCTCTAGTTGGCCACTCCAGCACTTGCACCACGAAGTTGTCTCCAATGATCCCCAAAAACTTCTTGGATTGCCTGTGCACGGCTGTATTGCCCTCCCAGCAGATGTCAGGGTGACTGAAGTCCCTCATGAGAACCAGGGCTTGTGATCGGGAAACTTCTGCTAGCTGTTTGAAGAAAGCCTCATCCACCACTTGCTCCTGGTCTGATGGTCTGTAATAGACCCCCACCATGACATCACCCTTGTTGCTCTCCCCTCTGACCCTAACACAGAGAATTTCAGCAGGCCTATTTCCAGTTTCACACTGGAGCTCTGAGCAATCATACTTTACTTTTACATATAGTGCAACTCCTCCTCTCTTCTCTCCTGCCTGTCCCTCTTGAACAGTTTGTACCCATCCATGACAGTGCTCCTGACATGCGAGATCCCACCAACTCTCTGTCATTCCAATCATGTCATAGTTCTGTGACTGTGCAAGGACTTCCAATTCTTCCTGCTTGTTTCCCAGGCTCCGTGCATTTGTATACAGGCACCTAAGGTAACTAGTTGTTTGCCTTGATGTCTCAGGAAATATGAAAATACCTCCCCTGTTGCCCACTCCTGTTTGCTCATCCTCCAGGTCTCCCGCTTCTCCACTTACTTCAGGGCTTTGGTCTTCAGCCCCCGGTGAAACTAATTTAAACCCTCCTCACTAGGTTAGCGAGCCTGTCTGTGAAGATGTTCTTCCCTCTCCTCATCAGGTGGATCCCATCTCTTCCCAGCAATCCTTCTTCTTGTAACAACATCCCATGGGTGAAGAAGCCAGAGCCCTGCTGGGAACATCACCTGTCCAGCCAAGTGTTGATCTGCAGGATGCACCTGATCCTGTCTGGGCCCTTTCCCTTGACTGGAAAG
>NW_017729028.1:7444944-7451522 GCF_001723915.1 Gavialis gangeticus
TAATTTTTTCAGGGACTCAGGTGAGGCTGATTGATCTGTAGTTTCTTGGATCCTCCTTTTCCCCTTTCTTAAATATGGGGCACTATGTTTGCCCCTTTCCAATCATTTGGGACCTCTCCTGATAAGCATGACTTTTAAAAGATGATGGCCAGTGGCTCTGCAATCTCATCAGCCAACTCCCTCATCACCCTTGGGTGCATCCTGTCCAGCCCCACGGACTTTATTTATAGCTCCTAACCTATTCTTTTGCCCGTTATGGTTCCTCCCCTCCTCCCCAAACTGCGCTGCCTGGTGCAGTAGTTTGGGAGCTGACCTTGCCTCTGAAGACCAAGGAAAAAAAGGCATTGAGTATATCAGCTTTTACTGCATCCCATCACAAAGTTGCCTCACCCATTCAGTAAGGGACCCACACTTTTCCTGATCCTCTTCTCGCTACTAACATATTTGTACAAAACCCTTCTTGTTACCCTTCACATCCCTTGATAGCTGCAACTCCAATTGCGCTATGGCCTTCCTGACTTCATCCCTGCATGGCCAAACAATGCTCTTATATTCTTCCCTAGTTATTTGCCCAAGTTTCCACTTTTTATAAGCTTCCTTCTTGTTATCTAGTTTACTGAAGAGCTCCCAGCTAAACAAAACTGGTCTTCTGTCATATACTAGCTAGTCTTCCTGAGTATTGGGATGGTTTGTTCCTGCACTCTCAGCAAGGCTTTTTTAAAGTACAGCCAGCTCTCTTGGACTCCTCTCTCTCTCATACTGGCTTCCCAGGGGATCCTGCCCATGAGTTCCCTAAGCAAGTCAGAGTCTGCTTTTCTGAAGTCCAGGGTCCTTACTCTGCTGCTCTGCATCTTACCTTTCCCTAGGATGCTGAACTGTATTGTTCTGTGGTCACTGCTGCCCAAATTGTCATCCACTACTATGTTCCCCACCAATTCTTCCCTGTTTGTGAGCAGCCGGTCCAGAAGAGCACAGCCTCTAGTTGGCCACTCCAGCACTTGCACCACGAAGTTGTCTCCAATGATCCCCAAAAACTTCTTGGATTGCCTGTGCACGGCTGTATTGCCCTCCCAGCAGATGTCAGGGTGACTGAAGTCCCTCATGAGAACCAGGGCTTGTGATCGGGAAACTTCTGCTAGCTGTTTGAAGAAAGCCTCATCCACCACTTGCTCCTGGTCTGATGGTCTGTAATAGACCCCCACCATGACATCACCCTTGTTGCTCTCCCCTCTGACCCTAACACAGAGAATTTCAGCAGGCCTATTTCCAGTTTCACACTGGAGCTCTGAGCAATCATACTTTACTTTTACATATAGTGCAACTCCTCCTCTCTTCTCTCCTGCCTGTCCCTCTTGAACAGTTTGTACCCATCCATGACAGTGCTCCTGACATGCGAGATCCCACCAACTCTCTGTCATTCCAATCATGTCATAGTTCTGTGACTGTGCAAGGACTTCCAATTCTTCCTGCTTGTTTCCCAGGCTCCGTGCATTTGTATACAGGCACCTAAGGTAACTAGTTGTTTGCCTTGATGTCTCAGGAAATATGAAAATACCTCCCCTGTTGCCCACTCCTGTTTGCTCATCCTCCAGGTCTCCCGCTTCTCCACTTACTTCAGGGCTTTGGTCTTCAGCCCCCGGTGAAACTAATTTAAACCCTCCTCACTAGGTTAGCGAGCCTGTCTGTGAAGATGTTCTTCCCTCTCCTCATCAGGTGGATCCCATCTCTTCCCAGCAATCCTTCTTCTTGTAACAACATCCCATGGGTGAAGAAGCCAGAGCCCTGCTGGGAACATCACCTGTCCAGCCAAGTGTTGATCTGCAGGATGCACCTGATCCTGTCTGGGCCCTTTCCCTTGACTGGAAAGATCAATGAGAACACAACCTGAGCCCCAGACCCCCTCACCCTTGCACTCAAAGCCCTGTAGTCACTTCTGATACACTCAGGGTCTCCTATGGTAGTATCATCGGTGCCCACATGGATGAGCATCATGGGGTAGTAGTCAGAGGGTCAAATGAGTCTCAGTACTCCCTCTGTGACATCCTGGACCCAGGCTCTGGGCAAGCAGCAGACCTCCTGAGATAACAATTCAGGTCAGCAGATGGCTCCCTCCGTCCCCAGCAGAAGAGAATCTCCAACCACCACCACCCGTCGCTTCTTCTTGGTGACGGTTATCTCAATCCTTCTCACCTTGAAGGGGCCTGGCTTGTCTTCCTCCATCAATGGAATGTCCTCCTCCCTCTCTGCTGATAGGGCTGTATATCTGTTCTCCAGATGACCCTTAGCAGGTGGAGGTGAAGATCTCTGCTTGATGCCAGAGGTCACATAGCTCCATCTTCCACTGTCTTGGGAGTCTGTGTCCTCTCTCTTCTCTAGCACTGCCTCTGGCATTTCTTCCTCCACAGTCCTGGAGGTCTCCTTCAGCACTGAATTGATGAACTCATGGCGGAGGATGCTTTGTAGCCTCACTATCTCCTCCTGTAGTTCTCTTGCCTGTTCCCTGCAAAACACCAGCAAGAGGCACTGCTCACACCGCAGGCTCTCCCCAACCTTTATGTACCTGAATTCTCTTTCAAATCATGCTGCATTTCTATTTCTCTCTGTCATCCCCCTCTCATTCACCCCATTAAACCATCTCAGTTAAAGAGGATCTCTGCTATTCCGCCATAACTCTCTGTGTCTCTACTCTGCTTAAACTTCCTGGGTCTGTCTGCTGCTTCTGAGTCTCTCCCTGCCCCCCTAACCAGTCTCACCAGCTCTTCAGTTTTTTTTAAGACCAACATTAATATCTGATATCTTTGTTCTTGTAACTGGGAATTTTCTGTTTTTTGAATCCCAGATCTCTGATGCAGGATTGGAGAAAACTGGCTCTCTCTAAGATGTATCTTATCTAAAGGGTGTTGCTATTCCACTGTCTCAGGATGCTTCTGTATGAATAGAACCCATCAAAGTTTAATGACCCTTCATTGTCCCTGACCTGGGAGATAAGTGCCACAGTCCTAACAGCATATAGCTGTCACCACTTATACTGAGACATTTAACAATACAATAACTCCATAACCTAAACCTGACTTCCTGAATTCACAAGAGAATGCTGAGAGGTGATTTTGTGGCTGCCTATAAATTCACCAGAGGAGAGTCTCATTGCTTTCAGCCTCTCATCATAAGGTCTGTTTTCCTGACCTCTGATCATGCGCGTGGCTCTCCTCTGCACCCTCTCAAGCTTCTCCACATCCCTTTTGAATTGTGGAGCCCAAAACTGGAAGCAGTACTCCAGCTGCGGCCTCACCAAGGCAGAGTACAGCAGGAGAATGACGTCCTGGGATCTGCTTGAGAAGCATCTATGGATGCAAGCCAGCATTTTGCTTGCTTTACTAGCTGCAGCATCACACTGAAGGCTCATGTTCATCTTGTGGTCAACCATGACCCCCAAGTCCCTTTCACCTGTAGTGCTAACCAGCGTAGCACTACCGAGCCTATAAGCATGGTGCAGGTTTTTCCTCCCAAGGTGGAGAACCTTGCATTTTTCGGTGTTGAACACCATCAGGTTCTCGTCCGCCCATTTTATAAGTCTGTCCAAATCCGCCTGGATCACCCTCCTATCCTTAGGTGTGGATGCTTTACCGCAGAGTTTGGTGTCATCGGCAAACTTGGCCAGTCCTTTTCTGACACCAACGTCCACATCATTGATGAAGATGTTAAAGAGTATAGGCAGATATATGATGTCCATCTCTTCTCCTTTGTCCAGGTGACTGAAGGAGATGAGATTGGTCAGGCAAGACCTACCTGCAACAAACCCATGCTGGCTATCCCTCAGGATGTTGCCATCAGCCAGCTTGTCAAGAATGGTCTCTTTGATATTTTTTTCCAAGATCTTCCCTGGGATAGAGGTCAGGCTGATAGGCCTGTAGTTCCCCAGATCTACTTTCCTCCCTTTCTTGAAGATAGGCACCACATTGGCCTTCTTCCAATCTTTGGGCACTTTGCCTGACCTTGGGGGTCTTCAAGAGGAGAATGAACAAGCACCTTGCCGCGGTTGTCTGGCCCCAGCACTCTTTTCTGCCCATAGCAGGGGGTTGGACTCGATGACCTACTGAGGTCCCTTCTGATCCTAACATCTATGAATCCTGAATTGTTCACATGATTGTTCTTAAAACAGAGAAAACTTACAGTTGGTAAATTTGTACAAGTTAGGAAATCTCTAAGCTGAGCTCTTTTGAAAATAAATCTGTTGGTGGAAGAGGACTGTTGTTAAATAAAACCTAGAAGAAATACCTGGCATCCCACCAAAGTAAAGAGGCAAGTTGTGTGTGTAAGAAATGAAAGATAGAGTTCAGAGTCTCATTCCCCTGGAGGTTGTTATGGTGAATATAGTATTCTTCCTTAACAAAGCAGTAAAGGTTAGGTACAGACATCACACTTTTACTGGTATAAGTAATTGGAAACTGGTCTATATCCAAAACAGAACAGACTTTTGGCGCGCACAGACTGGCTTAAAAATGGTGGAACCTGGCCATTGTATGCTGCTCCCCCAGCAAAGGGTGAATGTATGTTCTGTTCGCTACCCATCTAAACTATGCTGCTTACAAAAAACCATGCGACTTACATCAGTTCCACCTTGGGTTTTTTGAATGTCTGTACTTAGCCGAAGACTCTTGCCCCAAATCACAGCCAATAAGAAAAAAAATACTTTTTCCTCAAATTCATTAAGAACTAGAGGACTAGGAACTATACAAGCAGGTAACAAAAATGACCATCCCTACTGCATAGAGTTTTCAATTTGGTCTGAAAGAGAATGAGAACCTACAAAGAAAGAACTGAAAAACATCTCACATCAGACAACACAGCTCAAGGTTTGTCTGGTGGAATCCATCTGGAGATGTCAGCATTTGTAGTTGGAACTGATCTAACTCTTGGCCACTTTCACACCTACACAGAAGTTTGTAGCAGATTTACTCATTTTAGATGAAGTATTTTGTACATGGGAAAAAAGAAGCATAACTAATAGACAGTATAATTAAATAGTGGCTAATTGCCATTTTCATTTCTGCACTCTGCCCCAAGAAGATAATTACAGTTTATCTCATATCAAAATATTCTTGAGTAGTTCAGTAGCAACATAACAAGGCTTGTCTCCTATCTTATATAGAAAAACACCAGTCAGCAAGTCATTTGGGCATGTGACATTTCATGGGATATTCTGGAAGAACCATCCTTTGAAAGTGTTTGTGAACAATAGCTTGGTAGAAGAAAAATGTCATCTTTCTCCCAATTTACCTTGGGCTGGATTTGTGAACATTTTATTCCTACTGGTGCACAACTGATAGTCTGAATAATCTAACTGTCAGTGGGACAGTTTTTTGGGTGCAACATTCACTAACAGGAGTAAAGGGTTTGTAACCTGGCCTGTCATAGATATTGCAGCATAGATAAAAATAAGCCAGTCTCCTCCATCAACCATCTGATGATGATAAAACTATAGCTCTGCACAACAGAACTAGTCAGTTCAGACTGCTAATTATATCTAGAGCATGGAGGTAAAAATACATGTGACGGCAGGTTGAAGAAGTTGTGTTCTAAAGAAGTTATGTGATAAAGTTATATTATAAAGCCACAAGTGTGTTAAATATGACGGATGGTTCAAGGCAACAATGGCATCTGGTCATTTTAGTGATTCATTGGTTCTCACTTTCCTCCCTTCTCTTCTCCTATTATATTATCTGTACTGAAGTAGTGTTGAATTGTACAAATAATCTACAAATATCTCTTCGCTAAATTGTTAGTCTTGTTATTTCCATTCTATTCCATTATTGCATTTCTTGCTCACCTGGAATGATTTTTTTATAATTCAATAGAAGACTTGGAGACAGACACTGAAGCTGGAAATGTGGGAAATGGCAGTTTTCCCCTTGCAGGCTGGCAGCATTCCAGCCTACAGGGGGCTGGGGGAAGCATAAGGAGGGTGATCAGGCAGGGGGCACCACGTGCATGTGCACGTGCACATGTAGAATCATAGAAAGTTAGGGTTCATAGATTCATAGGTTTCTAGAGTTGGAAGGGACCTGGTAGATCATCAGGTCCGACCCTCTGCTCCAGGCAGGAAAGAGCGCTGGGGTTAGGTAACCCCAGCCAGATGCCTGTCTAATCTTCTCTTGAACACCTCCAGGGTAGGGGAAAGCACCACCTCCCTTGGAAGCCCATTCCATATTTTGGCAACCCTTACCATAAAGAATTCCTTCCTTATGACCAATCTAAATCTGTTCTCCTTCAGTTTGTGGCCATTATTTCTGGTTAACCCCAAGAGGTGCCCTGGTAAACAGAGTGTCCCCGATTCCCTGCTGCCCCCTGAGTTTGTAGGCAGCCACAAGATTGCCTCTCAGCCTTCTCTTGCGGAGGCTGAATAGATTCAGATCCCCCAGTCTGTCTTCATAGGGTCTTACCTGCATGCCCTCAACCATATGAGTAGCTCTCCTTTGAACCCTCTCAAGGTTATCTACATCCCTCTTGAAGTGCAGCACCCTGCGTGCTAAAGGACATGGGTGCACAGGTGGTTTTCTCTTCTATCCTACCAGTGAGTG
>NW_017729028.1:7454713-7455107 GCF_001723915.1 Gavialis gangeticus
TGAGGAGAGGCTAAGGAAACTGAGCTTAGGTAGTCTAGAGAAGACAAGACTGAGAGGGGATTTAATAACAGTCCTCAACAACCTGAAGGGTAGTTTCAAAGAGGATAGAGCTAGACTATCCTGAGGGGGACAGAGGGGGCAATCTGCCACCCCGACAGCTTAGCCCGGGAAGTCTGCTGCTTCCCGGGGGCCGCATCCAGGACATTGCGGAGAAGATCCCAAAGCTCCTCCAGCCCACAGAACAGTATCCTATGCTCCTTATTCATGTGGGCACCAATGACATGGCTCAGAGAGCTCTCAGCCAGGTCATGAGGTGCTACAGGGATTTGGGAGTGGGGCTAAAGGGTCTGGGGGCACAGGTGGTGTTCTCATTGATCCTCCCAGTCTCAGGGTA
>NW_017729028.1:7455397-7458544 GCF_001723915.1 Gavialis gangeticus
AACCAAAGACTGCAGTGCTGGTGTCATTGGGAAGGCTTTGGCTTTCATGACCACAGCCCGCTCTTTGGCGAGAGAGGCAGTGAGCTGCTGGGATGAGATGGCCTCCACCTCTCTCCCCTGGGGAGCAGGCTCTTCTCAGCCAGACTGGCTGACCTGCTCCACTGGGCTTTAAACTAAGCCTGTTGGGGGACCTGGCTAGACAGAGCTTAGGCCATGATGATGTAGCTGGGGATGGTCCTGCTTTGAGCAGGGGGTTGGACTAGAAGACCTCCTGAGGTCCCTTCCAACTCTTATTTTCTATGATTCTATGAGGCACTTCAAGCCCCATGCCCTTGTTGGTGCCTCGGCCTTCCCAACCTCTGCCCCTTTTTTGTCATTTGTCCCTTAGCCTAGGCTCGGTGTACTGGACCTGGATTCTGGGTACTAGCCCTTTTCTTGTTCTCAACTTTGGTCCCGTGGCCCTGGTATCACTTGGGCTTACTGGCTGGTCTTCAGGGAAGCCTAAAGCTGCTAGTGTAACTGCTTGTAGCAGTGCCCCTGCTAGCTCTGCCCTATTGTACTACTGTGGAGTAGCCAGCTCTGCAATAGGTACTCACAGCCTCTGGCCATCTAGATACCTTTTTCCCAGCTGTCAGCTCACCATAGGCAGTGTTTTCCCCATATCTAAGGAACTCTGCACTGCTATTTTCTCCTTAAAGTAACAGGGAGTCCCTGGATCCCTGTTACAGGTGATCAGAGAGGTATTCTTCTCTCATCAAGAAGTTCCAAGTGGCCATAGTTCATATGTATCTCACCATGGTGAATGTCCTGGGAGATCAGAACTTTTTAGCATGTTAAAAAGCAAAATCAAATAAATTCATTTATTAAGACAACTGAAACTTGCCGAATAACAATGTGAGAAAACCCTACTTTTCTATAGGGTTTGCTACAGAAATGCAAATCAGCAGTGGTGCTCACTGAAATTTTCTACCTTTTAACCAAAGGCTTCTTCTGCAAAGGATTCCTTGGTATATGGGTTTAAAGGATGCTTCTATGTCTGAGTTTGAGCCCCATTTCTGCTATAATGTTTTCATTAAATCTCAAAAAAAACTTCCTAAATGTAAGAACAGCAGGACAATGGAACAAGCTCCCTAAGGAATCTGTGGAATCTCCCTCACTGGAGGTGTTTTTCAAGGCTGGTAGGCATCTGTCTGGTGTGGTTTAGGAACTCTGAATTTTGCATCTGTGAAGGTGGGTGGAGTAGATGACTCCTGACGTCCCTTTCAACGCTATGATTTATGTTTGATTGTCATTTGTGTGCAATTTTCTGCTACAGTTGAGGAAGCTTTTATTGTCATCCTTCCAAAAGCTTGTGCCTATATAGACAATTTACTGCTGCATTTTTTGGCAAGGAACGCTGGATACAGAACTGAAAATAGCTGAGGCAGGGAGGCTAGCTGGACTGATTTTTATCTGCATTTTCTGGCCCAAAGCAGTTAGAAAATGATGGTAGTAAGAACTACAATATATGGCCCCTCTGTGCTTGGGTTCAGCCTACACTTGCCATTAACAACAAGCACCTGACTATTTCTCCAATCTCTTGATAAAGTTCTGTATTCTATTGGCATGGTGGCTGCCTTGCTCTTCCTTTCATTGTGGAAGACTAACAGAAGCAAAATAAAGCATCACTAGAGAAACTGATGCAAACAATACTCCTGTTATTTATTAAAAATAAAGCCAGTTGAGTAGTGCCAAGTATTTCTTCCAGACACTTAACTTTGGCCATACTCCCTTCCATTTTGTGAGTATTAGAGCATGGATTATGAGCTCTTTTGAATGAGGATTAATTTCTTTTTATATAGGATGGAAAACTTCACAATGCAATGAGGGAATGGGGTTCCTGAAACATCTTAGGTTCATCTTATTCCTAGTCACTTTCATTTCAGTTAGGTGGCACTACCCAAATGATGTCAAATGGTTATTGAAGAAAGAAGGCTCCTAAAGATTTCCTTGCCCCAGGCAAACAGCAAGGATCAACTTAACCAGCCCACAACAAAGAGCCTTGTTCTTTCTTCTCTCCTTTCTGACAGGCAGGCTCTCTCTTGAAAGAAAGAGAGACAAGAGAGAAGCGTCTAGTGATAAAAAGTAAGGGAATCTACCAAACTGGAATGGGGAAGGAAAGTGAAAGGTGAAGCTGAAAAAGGAACAGACAAGAAAGAGCTACAAAAATGAGGTGATAAGTGCCTTCAACTGACAGATGGAAGGAGCTATTTGCTTTATCAAAAGGATGATGAAAAAATGACTTGATGATGGTGTACAAAAGCCTACATGGAGATAAAATAGCAGGTACTAAAACAACACTTTAACCAATACTGTCTCATTGTTTAGTTGTAATTCCCCATCTGTCTGTCATATAAAAATAGGTAGTAGAGATGAAATAAACACAGGAGACTGATGGGGCTAAAACAGCAGAGATGCACCTGATTTGTTTGTAAGTAATCTGCAATTTTAGCTGCAAAGCTTGCACACAAACCAACAGCAAACTATAATGAAATGGCAAAAACCAGAGCATTCATGTACACCTCCATGTGGATACTATGTTCCAATTTGGAACAAGATAGACCTGAAGGCTAGATTCTCATTACAATAAGGCCCATTTACACACCCTGTTGGAGGGAATGTGGCATCTAGATAGAGGAGAAATTGGTCTGAAGTTCAGAGCTGGCTTCAATTCTAAGCATTCCCAAACTGCACGGGGGACTGATGCGTTGTTTTAGTCGAGGCTTATTGTTTCCAGAGGAGTTAAACAATCTTCTTGATTTTCAATAGGCAAAAAGAACTTGAACTTTGAAGCTTGGGAAGATCGATGGGGAATGTACATTTTGAACCCTTATTGTTACAGTTCTGGGATTCTCAGAAGCCTTTAGAGGGGAAAAATGTTTTTAAAAAGCAGCATTCATTCCAGAAGCTAACTTGCTTTAAAGAAAATTAGGGAGGGGAAAAAAAACAATAGTATTATGAGGTCTCATATCTGTTATTACCATTCAGGGAATTTAGCAGGACTGGGCCCCAAGGGCAGTCATGACACTCCCTAGTAGTTGCATGTCTCCTGCCTACTCCAGCTTCTCCAGGTAGCTCGCCTTTTCCTTTTTCCTGCCATGCCTTGAT
>NW_017729028.1:7463544-7479039 GCF_001723915.1 Gavialis gangeticus
ATAGTATTATGAGGTCTCATATCTGTTATTACCATTCAGGGAATTTAGCAGGACTGGGCCCCAAGGGCAGTCATGACACTCCCTAGTAGTTGCATGTCTCCTGCCTACTCCACCTTCTCCAGGTAGCTCGCCTTTTCCTTTTTCCTGCCATGCCTTTATATAATTATTTTATTGTAGGAGGCAGGCTGCCCCAGGGTCCCAGAGTAAGCCTGAGCCTGCTTTGGCCACCAGGTCCCTTGAATACCTGGCTGACCCCTAATACTGTCCTTTAAACCCTAAGTGGGGATTCCCTTTGCCCCTGTCAGTGTGTCAGGGCACCAGTTGCCTTAAAAGCTATTTGTGGCCTCCTTCCACTCCTACAGCAACACCCATGCTTTGCATATGTTACCTTACATTGTCGAGTGGGCCTGGTAACCCTGTCTGTTAATCAAGAAATCCACCTAGCTTGCCAAGCCTCTGGCCCCAGCAAGGCCCTTGACCCTAATCTGACTTCCAGCTGTGGTCAGCTTCAGCCTCTTTCCAGGCTTTAGCCCCCTTGGCTTAAGCCTCCCTACTATAGCCTTAGCCTCTTGCTCTCTGGGCCCCTGGTCCCATACAGCTACTGTGCCTCCTCTCTCAGCCTTCAGCCTTCTGGGTCCCTGACCCCAGGTCAGGCTGCTTCCACTACCAGTCTCTTCTCTTGGACCCCTGGCCCTAATCCCTCCCTGGGCTTTGGCCCTTTTGGCTTAAGCATTTTCTGGCCCTAGCCTTCTGCTCCCCAGGCTCCTGCCACTCACATGGTTGCTGTAGCCCTCTCCCAGCCCTCAGGCTTCTGGATCTCCGACTCCAAGCTGGGCTGCCTCCGCTATCCAGTCTTCTGCCCTCAGGATCCCTGAACCCAGGCTGGGCTGCTCCCACTGGACTTGGCTCTCTCAGCCTGCATCAGCTTTTACAGCCCTCTGGGTCCATGACCCCAGGCTAGGCTGCCTGATTCTGAGTGTCCTGCCAGGCACCTGTATGTGGCCTCCAAACCTCCCTTGTAGCCACAATCCAGTTCTCCAGTTCCTAATTAGAACATAAATGCAAGTTTATTGGTTGTATAACAAAACCTTTCCCCACACTGGGGCATAAATTTCCTGCAAGTTATGGGGCTCTATACACATGCAGGGAGCCTGCTCCAACACACTGTAATTCCAGCATGCCAGAGCAGACTCGATTAATTGAGTCTGCTGGACTGTGGTAATTACTGTGCTCCACCAGCCTCCAGTGTCACGCATATCAGCGTCATCATGCTGAAAAATGGCAGTGGGGCACTTTATAGCTTGTTTGATAAGCTTTAATTCAAAGCGTGGTGCTACCATTTTTCAATGTGAGAACGCTGATGCATGTGATGCTCTGGACTGATACATGTGACGCTCTTAGAACAGTGCTAATTAAAGCGCCCCCCATATGCCTCGTGGAGCATGTGTATAAAAGTCCTATAAGACCCCCTTCCTCTTTACTTGCAGGTATCAGGGACTTATTAGATGCCAGTCAGTCCTTCTCCTGCAGTCATGTTGATCAAGAGCTCCTTTCCCTGCTGCCTGCAGGGCCAGACTGATCACCTGGTCTTAGTCACTGGCTTTATGTGCCTCCAAAGCCCCACCTCTTCCTGTCAGGTGGCTCTCTAGCCATTCACAAGAGTTTGCATTTTGGCCTCATGACAAGTCTACCTTTTTCTGTGTGGCAGCTTAGCCTAGCTGCTTAAAGCTTCTTCTCCTGGGCTGCCTAAATGTCTGCTGCTCTCTCCTTAAAGTAGTAGAAGGTTCTGGCTCCCTGTTACAGGGAATTAAGCTGTTAGGGAAGAATAGGAGTCATATATTGAGACTGTATTTTCAAGCACTTTTTTGTTCAAGTGGCAGTAAGATGTGGGGGGTCACACTCTTGCAGTAGAGTAGCAGCGCAGCTCTGTGCCTGAGGCTGCACCAGCACTTGCTGTTCTGATTTCAGTGGCACAGTCAGCTCCACTGCGGTAATGACTGCTTTTGCACCCCCTCCTCACCCTGAAAAAGTAGTGCCCAGCACTCCTATCCTGGTTGTCCCCTGTTTTGCTACTTCACTCCTGTGGAAACAAAACTATAGACATTCCTGAACACACACACACACACACACACACACACACACACACACACACCCCCCAAAAGAAAGCTGATTTTGCCATGAGATGCACTGTATATGGTAGATGTTTGTACACTTTGAATGGGCACTGAGAATAAACTGTATAAACTGATAAAGAAAATCCCAGGTCAAGCTTGATCAGACCATAGAATGAGAGTGGTTTCTATGGTGATAAAAAATTTCAGTACTTGAAGGTATTGTGTGTAGGTGGCAATGAAAGTCAGTTTACTCCTTGCAAAAGTGGTTAGTTGCTTTGGTGACTGGTGCACAGTCTGAAAAAAGGCCCCCCATGAGATGGAAGGAACAGGGGATATGAGTTATACTAAGAGTAAGTGAGGGAAGAGGTAACAAATGAGATTGTGTCAAATATGATATATTTTGGTGATTAGAGAAGCAGTTCAATCCTTTTCTGTACTAACCAGCAGAGCTGAAATCAGATAGCTTTATTAGATAACCTGATGAAAATCAGGAAATTCATGTTAAAGGCAGATTTCCTGTTCTTGAGTCATACCATAAGAAACATCAAGGCAGAGAGGTTGTCATGAGTTAAGGTGAACTCTGCGAGGGTTGTAACAACAATCCATTTTTTGGGTTCCAGGCCATGTGGGTTCACAGAACAAGACAGTCTGTAGCTAGCAGTTGGCTTCATCTACAAGATTCTGATCAATTTTTGAAAACCTTCAAGGTGTTTGGATAGGTGTCAAGGTCTGTATCAAAAGTATACGATTGAGATACACATAATATGGTCCAGGAATAGCCAACCTGCAGCACACAAGCCACAAGTGGCATAGGCAAACACTGTGTGTGGCACACAACATATCAGGGAGGGGTAAGCCCAGGGTTGCCAATCCAAGACGATCTACAACCTTTTACTGATAACCAAACTTTTTTACTGATATATGTTTTACATAATGTAAATATAACCCTTCTGCTGGGCCCTGGACAAGTGTGGGTTTCAAATTTAGGGGTTTAACACTAACCACAGTAAAAATATTTGGCTGTCAGTAAAAAGTTTTCAGATTGTTAGTAAAAAAAAGTCTTGGTTTAACAACCCTGATTGACTGCAGCAATGGTTTTATACTGTGATAACCCTATCCCAAGGGTTCCCTACTCACTCATATTCTGCAACCTGCAACTATACCCCACAACATGTTGAACCCAAGCCATATCCCTACCAATTCAGCTCCCCGCTTGCTGGCAAGGACCCCCCAGAGGAGGACTACTGTCTGCCTTCATGTGAGATGAGCAGTGTTATAGGCAGAAGAGATATGGCAACAGAAGTAGTGGCAGCAGCATATGGCTAGAGGTAGGGGAGGGGGCTACAGACTCCTGTGAGTCACAAAGCCCTAACAAGAGCTCCCTTCGTGGTGTTATGCTTCCTCTCAGACACAAATTGGTATTGCTGTAACCTGTCCTTCAACACTGCCTTCAGCTTCTTTCTGGTGATGGAATGTTAATCAAGCTCTAGTTGCTTAGTGTTTTTACTTACGGCTCCATTTTTATGGCTTTTACAAACTGGTGTTTTTAGGTTTGTTTCTTACGCTGTGTCCATAAATTTACAGGCAGTTGGCAACCTGCCCCTGACATAGTCTATAAAATAAGCCTCAGTAAATATAAATGAAAATGCTAGAATGAGTAAGATTAAGATTGCTAGAGTAGTACTGAACAGACCAGCTGACCAAATCTGCAGTAGCAGACTGTTCAAGCTCCTGCTGAATGTCACCACTCTCACTGATTAGCTGGAGCAAAATTAGGGCCTGTGTGAATGGGCAGCTGCTGGAGTAAATTACCTCCCTCTTCCTCTGCCTCAATTCAGAACAGTACTCATGCAAATACCGATAATATCATCTTACCAAGCTGTGTCCTCATAAAGGCACAAGACCATAGCATGAGGTTTGAAAGCATACATGCTCAGTAAAATAGTGTGATTAATACTCTGGAGGCACTTGGTCTCCTTGACTACCCTGTGGCCCACCCACTGCAGCTGGCTGGGGGTATTGGGAGTCTGCTGAGGTCATCTATCAGCAGCTGAACCTAAAATTTTACTTAAGAAATAAGGAGAGAAACAATGGGAGTTCTGCATGAAACTGCTGTCTGACACCAGAAAGTCTGCTCTCCTTCTGCTTCTTCCCTTCACTCAGACCCTGTCCCATAGGCAGAGAACTCTGCAAGATTTGGTGATGTGAAACAGTATTGTGGTGGCAGCTGCACCTTTCCCCACTTCCACAAGGAAGGGAGGAAATACATGTTAATGATTCCTCCATGCCCAAATCAAGAGAAGCACAATGTGGCCCTTCATGTGTTTACAGGCTGTACATATGTCCACTAATAATTATCACAAAACTTGCAGTTAGGACCACTGTTTGCATTTTATAAGTCAGGAACACTGAGGCAGAAAGGTGAAGTGGAGCGAACTGCCCAAAGCCACATAGTGAGTCACTTGGCAAAAGTGCAGACTGTGGAGGCTTTTGCCTTCCTCTAATGGGAGACATGGTCCCCTTCCTTGGATCTTACCATGCTTACCATCTCTTGAATATATTTTAATAAACTACTTTGGACTTTGCAGTGACAGGATATCGATGGTGCCCTTACCCTGTGGCAATTCAGCTGTTTTTGGCTTGTTGCAGCAATGTGTCTGGTAGCTGTAAGACAAGGTTGTTCATATAGTTTAAGAATAGGTTAGATCAGTAGTGGGGTGCAGGGCCAGTCAGTGGGCCAGATGGAACCCCAGACACCACAATCACCAGGGATTCTGGTTTTCTCTGATTAAAAATATCAACCCAACATCCACATTTTTCCATGATCAAAATGAAACGCCATTAATACACACACACACACACACAGAGTGGTGTTTTATTTTGACCAGTGAAAAATGTAAATTTTGAGTTACTTTTTTCTGAAAATTGGGGATTTTTTTTTATCATAGAAAACCAGGATCCCTGATGATTGTGCCCTAGAGCCTGGCACGCCCCCCTGCTCCACACACTGGGATTGGTCCCCATGTGCCTGGTGCTGCCCACTCCTGTTGGGATTGGAGTGCAGGGGTCTGGTGCCACTCCCTCCCATCCCTGTGCACCAGGATTCAGCCCTGGGACTCAGTGCTGCCCTTGTCCTACCCTGTGTGCTGAGATCAGGCACCTGATCCAGTGTGCAGAGCTCAGGGTTTTCCATGATTCTGGAAGTTTGGCAGTATGAGAGAAGTAGCCCCTGAATTAGAACTAACTGCTACATCACAGGCCTCTACAACTGGAACTAAAGCAGGTTTCCAGTAGTTGTCACCATTATAGTGCTCCGGCAGTTCTGTTTCCAGAGCAGTAGTGCACATGCACACTTTCCAGGTTATTATAAACAGCTGCCTACAGATGTGCTCATTTGCTTTCTAATTAGAACACTCCAGCGTTGCTTCACCGTCACATGTATTAAGCCCTCCCACATTTCAAAATGGCTGTGGGGGATTTTAACTAAATCTCATTGAATGGTCTTTAGTTAAAGTGCCCCATGGCCATTTTGCAATTGGGGGATGGAGCTTAATACATGTGATGGTGAGCCATTTTAATTAGAGCAGCTGTCCAGGAACCACTCTAATGAAAACACCCTTTCCCCTCCAACCTCCAAGCACATGTATAGGCAGCCAATGCTTTTAAAAGGCAGAGATACACCTGAATAAGTAATTAGCGAATTGCCATCAAGAATGATAGGAGAGGAAAGGTAGGTGGGGATGAAGCACCACCACTCAACCCCACTACCCTGCGCCACCGCTGTCATCTCCCATGAGCTGGGGGGGAGGGGAGGAGGGAAGCTTCCACGTAGCTGCCGCTGCCACTACCCACCACCCTGCACTGCTGCCACCCCGTAGCCAGCCGTGCACCACCTCCCCCCTCACTGCATCCGGCCTCATGCCAGCCCCCTTCATCCCCACACTGTGTCCAGCCCTGTGCTATTCCCCCCTTTCTGCATCTGGCCCTGCGCCACCCCTCCTGCTCTGCATCCAGGCCTGCGCCACCCCCCATGAAGGCGGTGGCACAGGGTGGTGGCGCTCTGTCCTCGCCCATCCTGCCAATCATTCTTGATGGGCATTCCTGACACAGAACTGGCTGGAGGCACGCCCCACCGGGAGCCACACCCCGCAAGAGCATTACAGACAGACACACAGACAGAAGGACTAGGCCCTGTGTGTGTATATAGATACAGATATAGATACACACACACACACACACACACACAAAGAGGGCCTCTTCTACACAAGAGGTTACTGTGCATATGCAAATAGCATTCAGGTCCTCTGAAGGTCAGAAAGGCTTCATCTATAAGGAAAGTTATAAAAAAAGATTTTCTATACAGGAGATGTTGCTTACTAGAAAGGTGTAGGAGGATCTCTGAGTTAATCAATGTAATGTAGTCTGGGAAATACACAGTGAGGCACCCTGTACTTGCTGAGTTAGGATAGATTGTTTCCTGTATTATACCATTTAACTGACCAGCACTATTTTGCGTTGAAAGAATATTGTGCTCAGAAAAAACAATATTGATATTGCGTCTCTCCCCTTCCTGAAAAGCAGTTCCCTTCTCTATAGGGACTGTGGATTTATGGTCACTGCACTTTTCTACTTGCCTAACTGTTGTCATTAATCAATGAAAAGAAATAGTAAGTAAAACCCTTATCTCTGAAGCTCTTCAAATAATGGAACTGAGTCAGGATGTTCTCTCTTAAAATTGATTGCTGTTATGTTTTGTAGCATAATATTTCTGTCTCAACACTATATTAGATATTCTTTATTGAATGGCACCTGCTGTTATAGACAACTCACACCGACAGCCTGATACAACATCAGTTCAACATTGGCTCACATAACTCAGGCTATCTATCGTTCAGGAAGCAGGACTGAGTTCAGGGGTGGGAGTCAGGATGTGCTAAGTTCTAATCTTGCCTCTGCCAGCAGCCTTCTCTAGAGGTCTGAATAAATCAGTTTGGTTCTGAGCTAATGATCTGAATGAGGTGCTGAAAGGATTAAATAGTACTCTGCAAAGTGCTACACAAATACTAATGATTTTTATTCTCCCAAGTTTGTACTGGAGGGGAAAATGTATCTGACTATTTCTTGGGTTCTTTGTTTCAAACACTTTTATGTCTGCTGGAAGGGCTGGATGGCTCTGTTCATAATAAAGATGATTTGCAAGGCAGACCTTTGTCCACCAAAAATCTCTACAACCAAAGAAACATGTAATAAAATACAGTGTTTACACAACCAGAAAGTTTTATTAGAGGGAAAAATAAAAGATAAGACATGAACACTCATGCCTGGCTATGCTGTGCTAGCTTTTCACATGTCAAACCTCTTTGTGAGTAACTGGGAATAAGTATGTCTCTTTCCTTTATTTCTGCTTTTTAATTTTTTAGTCCTAGCCTCATTATTCTTTCTGTTAGAGAAGGACTAAGTGTTAGAATATGTGAGCTTCTGAATATCCATTTAGAAAGAAAACACTTTAAGTCACCCTCTTTTTTGGCATCTTTGAGTCAGTAATGGCTTTTCCTCTTTATCAGTGAAGTTTCAGACAGATAGAATCTTCCTCAGGAGCAAGATAACTGTTTTATTCCTTGCTTGGTCCCTTGTCAGCCTCGTGGTTGCTGGTAAAAGCCAGCCATTAAGGGAGTTATTATATGGTTATAAATTAAAATAGATGAGGTTGTAGAGAAAACTGATAAGCTAAACAATAGCAAATGATCAGGACCTGATGGCATTCACTTTAGGGATCTGAAGGAGCTCAGATCAGAAATTGCTGAGCTCTTAACTGTAGCATGCAACCTCCCACTTAAAAACAGCCTCATACCAAAGAAGTGAATGGTTGCCACTATGAATCCAGTATTTAAAAAAGGCTCTAGAGGGGGCACAGGGACTACAGGACAATAAGCCTAACTTCTGTTCCTGGAAAATTGGTAGCCTTCTTGAGGAGAAATCAACACAGCAGCATGCAAGCAATACAGGAAGTTTCTGGAGACTGTTGAGGACAACTTCCTGGTACAAGTAGATGAATGGACTGTAAGGTGGGAAACTGGCTGGTTCATTCAGCTCAGAGGGTAGCAGTCAATGACTCTATGTCTAGTTGGCAGCTGGTATCAAGTAGAGTGCCCTTGGGGTTGGTCCTGGGGCTGGTTTTGTTCGATATCTTTATCAGTGACCTGGAGAGTAGCATAGAGTGCACCCTTAGCAAGTCTAGAGATGACACCAAGCTGTGGGAAGTAATAGATATGCTGGAGTGTAGGGCTAGGGTTTAGAGAGACGTAGACAAATTGGGCACTTTGATACAGGCTGCCAAGTAGACATTGACACATTGATTGCTACTCTCTGAGCCCAATGCTCCAGCCAGTTTTCTACCTTACAGTCCATTCATCCAACCCACTCTTCCTTAGCTTGCCTGCGAGAATGCTGTGGGAGACCAAATCAAAAACCTGGCTAAAATAAGGCACACAACATCCTCTGGTCTCCCCACATCCACACAGCCAGTCATCTCATCACAGAAGGCAATCAGGTTGGTCAGGCATGACTTGCCCCTGGTGAATCCATGCTGACTATTTGTAATCACCTTTTTCTCCTCCGAGTGCTTAGAAATGAATTCCTTGATTATCTGCTTGATGATTTTTCCAGGGACTGAGGTGTGGCTGACTGGTATGGATCCTCCTTTTTCCTTTTCTTAAATATCCTCTCTGGATCCTCCTTTTTCCCTTTCTTAAATATAGGGCACTATGTTTGCCCTTTTCCAGTCATCTGGGACCTCTCCTGATTTCCATGAGTTTTCAAAGATGATGGCCAATGATTCTGCAATTACATCAGCCAACTCCCTGAGCATCCCTGGGTGCATCCCATCCAGCCCCATGGACTTGTACATATCCAGCTTTTCTAAGTAGTTCCTAACCTGTTCTTTCACCACCAAAGGCTGCTCACCTCCTCACCAAACTCTGCTGTCCAGTGCAGTAGTAGTCTGGGAGCAGACCTTACCTGTGAAAACTAAGGCAAAAGGGTATTGAGCACTTCAGGCTTTTCTGCATCCTCTGTCACCAGGTTGCCTCCCTCATTCAGTAAGGGACCCATACTTTCCCTGACCTTCCTCTTGTTACTGACATATTTGTAGAAACCCTTCTTGTTACCCTTCACATCTCTTGCTAGCTTCAACTGTGCTTTGGCCTTCCTGACTTCATCGCTGCATGCCCAAGCAATACTTTCATATTCTTCCCTAGATATTTGTTCAAATTTCCACTTCTTATAAGCTTCCTTTTTAGGATTTAGTTTAGTATGAAGAGTTCCCTGCTAAGCCAAGCTGGTCTTCTGCCATACTTGCTGGTCTTCCTGCACATCGGGATAGTTTGTTCCTGCACTCTCAATAAGGCTTCTTTAAAGTACTGCCAGCTCTCCTAGACTCCTCTCCCCCTCAGACTGGTTTCCCAAGGGATCCTGCCCATGAGTTCCCTGAGTGAGTTGAAGTCTGCTTTTCTGAAGTCCAGGGTCCTTACTCTGCTGCTCTCCTTTCTTCCTTTCCGCAGGATCCTGAACTCTATCATCTCATGGTCACTGCTGCCCAAGTTGCCATCCACTACTACATTCCCCACAATTCTTCCTTGTTTGTGAGACTCAGGTACAGCAGAGCACGGCCTCTAGTTGGCCACTGCAGCACTTGCACCAGGAAGTTGTCTCCAATGCTCTCCAAAAACTTCTTGGATTGCCTGCACACTGCTGTATTGCCCTCCTAGCAGATGTCAGGGTGACTGAAGTCCCCCATGGGAACCAGGGCCTGTGATCGGGAAACCCAGTTCATTCTCCCTTTCAGCATCCACCCTCTGCCAGCATATGACATACGATATTAGGCAAGACAGACCTATGGTCTGACCCAGTAAATGTGTCACTGGCAGAGGGTGGATGTTCTTATGTTCTTAAAACACATTTTCATCTAATTTTTTTGACTGAGGAATTCTCTGTGATGCTTTTGAATTTCCAGACTGAAGCTGAATCCCACATACTCATGAACACCCTCACCTCCCACTGACTTCAGATGCTCTGCTTCTCTCACAAGTGAGCGTGAAGAAAAGAATATCACATGCATTTGAAACTGTAGGGAGAATTCTAGGTAGGCAGAATATAACTCCCAGAATTGGCATCTGGTCAGGATATCACAGCAGACTTATAATTGATCTTTGTGGAAAGTGACAGGAGGTCTTGAAGTGGAAAGTATCACAAGTTTTTTTTTCTCACTCAGGGAAGATATCTCCAAAACATAACCCTTACTGTTGCTTTGGGGGGAAGGAAGTAATAAGGCACTTTAAAAAAAAACAGTTTTACTGATTTATGAGAAAAATTAACCACCAAAATGAAAACTACAGTAACCATAGTTCTGCAAGTGCCCATGACAAGGCAAACTGCTAACTCACTCAAGAATGGACACCACAATTGAGGACCTGATTTCGCATGCTACTTAAGTGCACACATCACTTAAATGAATAGAATGGGAGTCCTGGAAATGACCTCCTGTGTCACCTAGTCCAACTCCCTGCACAGTTGCAGAATTCACTGTTCTAAACCACCCAAGGCAAATGCCTCTCCATCTCTGCTGAAAGCCTCCATGGAAGAAGATTCCCTAACAACCCTGGGCAGGTTTTCCAGTGTCCTACCATTGTCACAGTTACAAAATTGTTCCAGAGGTTTACCTTAAATATTCTTTGCTGTTATAAACCCCTGTGACAAGGGAGAACAATTTTATGTCCATACTCCTTTCGGCAGCTTCTCAAATCACTATTATGTCATCTCTTCACCTCCTTTTCTCCAAACTAAACCGATCTAGTTCCACATGATTCATCCTTGTGAAGCAAATGGAACTATACACCAGGTTAAAATTAGGCAAATCATGAGGCACCTTGCTGAACTGAGCCTTGAACAAACACTTGTTCTTCTAAGCCAATCCTCCTCAGCTCGTGGGGTTTAGCAGGGTCATAATAAAAAGTTATTATAATTGTCTTTGTTCACAGAAATCTCCTTGTTCTGTTCCAATAATGACTATACAAGGTGCTTTACCAGCTGACTATACTGCATATTTCCAAAAAAGGTACATGGAGATGAAGTATATTGCAGATCTGATGTCACTGAGCATTTTTGGATTAGAATGTATGAGTCTTATACATTAAGAAATGTTATAATCAAATGGAGAAAACTTTATGGAGATATTAATATTAAACATGCACTATTAAGAGATCATAGTAATCTATCAAGAACTGCCTGTTTTGAATTATTATTCATGTACCATGGAATATGTATTTTTAAGTTGCACTGTAGATTAATGCTAGCAAAATGTAATTTGTAATTTAAATGTAAATCAGAACTGAGAATATAATTAAGCTTCAAATGAGTAGGTAGTATCTGTTAACTAGATAGATTGTTTTTTGCTTGAGACTTTAAAATGTATTCACTTTAAATGCCTCAATATACATTATTTGTATGAGTGTGCTTTAAAAATGTAAATAGTACTAAAGAATGAGATTGTGCACTACTGTATTTTGGACTGACATATTCCTGTGAAACTGAACAATTATTATTTTATGTGAGTGAAATGAGATTTTGTCTCATTTTATACACAGTTCAGGAGCTGCAAATAAACTCAGGGAATACTAGAAGGAAACAAAGTTAAGTTCATCCTAGCAGCATAGTACAGATTATAGTTCTGTTACTCTGGAAGCTTTACTAGGAACAGAAGCTTGTGATGAAAATTCCCAGAATACTGAGGTTGTGTTAAGTATATCATGCCTGGTGGATTAAAAATATCAAGGGCGGGCAATTATTTCAGGCAGAAGGCTGCTTACCTAATTTTGGCAGACTGTCGCGGGCCGCATGGGTATCCCTGCCCCTTGACAGGTGCCCTGCCCCCTGGTCACCATCTTGGGACCAATGTCCCAATGTCTTGGGACCAATGTCCCAGGGCCAGCACCGGTGGGGCCCAAAGCAGGGTACAGGCTGGCAGGGGTCTGTGGAGCCAGGCTGGGCTGCACCAGCAGGGAGAGGGGGGAGCTGGCCCAGCTTCATAGAGCCCCTGCTGGCTGGGACCCCGCGCTCCTGCCACCCTGCTCTGGGCCCCAGCGGCACTGACCCCAGGACACCGTTGAGGGCCCCGTGTTCCCGCTGGCTCCCATGCTCACTCACACCCAGTGCCCCCCAGCCCCATGGTACAGGCAGGGGGCAGCGCACAGCCCCGACCCCCTGCTCGCTGGCAGGGAAGAAGCTGGTGCTGAGCATGGGGAAAAGCAGCTCCTTGCCCACCCCATGGCAGGTGCTCTCTGCTGCAGGCTCTTGCAGCCTGTGGGGGGCTGTCTGGAGCAGGCACAGGGAACTCCACATGGGCTGTGAGCGGCTACAGCACAGGGCGTTGGCCATGGGGCGAGCAAGGCTACTTTTCCCCACACTCAGCTCCAGCTTGTAACCTGGCCCTGCTGCCAGCCTGGGCTCCAAACCAGCTCCAGGCTCACCTGTCGGTGGCAGCAGCTGCAGCCCCCCTGCTTGCTATGCTGGACAGTGTTGGCTGCTGCTGCCCAGCCAGAGCTCGCATGCTGGGCAGCCCAGAGGCGACAGTGGCAAACACTGCCTGGCACGGCAAGTGAGGGGGCTGCAGCTGCTGTTGCCACACGAAGCCCCGACGAGTGAGGCCAGAGCCAGTGTGGAGCCCAGGTTGGCAGCGGGGGTGGGTTACAAGCTGATGCTGAGCACGGGGATGGAAAAGCAGCCCCGTGCCCACCCCATGACCAGTGCCCCATGGTGCAGCTGCTCACAGCCTGTCTGGGGCTGCCTGTGCCTGCTCCGGACAGCCCCGCGTGGGCTGCAGCACGGGGCATGGGCCATAGGGTGGGGGAGGAGCCACTTTCCTCCATGCCAGGAAGGAACCTGGGGAAAAGATGAGCGCAGGGAAAAGCGTCCCCTCACCCACCCCGCGGCCCATGCTCCCTGCTTCAACCGCTCGCAGCCCACGGGGCTGTCCAGAGCAGGCACAGGCAGCCACATGTGGACTGTGAGTGGCTGCAGTGTGGGGCGCCAGCCACAGGGTGAGGGGCCACTTTCCCCCTGCCCACACTCAGCTTTTCCCCAGGCTTCTTCCCTGCCTGGGGTCCTCCCCTGCCCTTCCCTTCCCCCCCCTGCCCCTTACCTGAGGTTCCGGCATTGCTGGGGCAGCCACATGCTCCCTGGTGGGCCTTCTGGCTGAGGGGGCAGGGCTGAGTGGGCCCTGCTGTTGTGGGAGCCTACCAGGCTTCCCCTGGGTCCTACTGTCCCTGGTTCCTGTCATTTTTGACAGGAACCAAGGGCAGATAAATATTAATTTTCTAAATTGTTTAGGGTCCCTGCAGGCCGGATAGAATGGCCTCGCGGATTGGAGTATTTTGCCCACCCCTGAAATATATAAATTCATGCCTGTTCTTAAGCAGGGGAATGTTGATAGAAAAATGGGGAGAGTGTTTAATTTAACTGAAATACACAAGAGCAGATAACATAATAGAAGCAGCAAGTGGATGGGGTGTAGCGCTCTATGTTAAAGAGCAGTACACATTCTCGATGATCAGGATGGGTTCAGAAGAGGGGCTCACTGAAGCGCTCTGGGTTAGAATGTAAGCAGGGTGTGGGGAAAGGGACTTGATAGTGGGCATCTACTAAAGACTGCCTCACCAGGGGGACAAGCGGGACCTGGAATTCTCAGGTCAGCTCACGAAGGTTGTAAGGACAAGGGATGTGGTTGTCATGGGTGACCTAAACTACCCAAACATCTTCTGGGAGAATCAGTCAGCCAGGTCTGAATGCTCACGTAGGTTTTTAGCCTGCATACAGGACCTCCAACCTAACCTAGGGGGTACAACATCACACCCTAGGAAATGCCTTGCTGGACTTGGTCCTTGCCACAGGTGATGACCTGGTGAGGGATCTGTGGGTGTTCAACTACTTAGGCATTAGTGACCATCGTCTGCTGGAATTTACTATCTGGCGCAGGGTGGTGAAAGCAAGCAGCAAGGCAAAAGTCCTTGACTTCAGGAGGGCCTGCTTCAATGAGCTAAGGAGATTAGTGATAGAGACATTGGGGACTCAGAGTCTCACTGAGATGGGAGTCCAGGACAGGTGGTTGTTCCTTAAGGAGACAATCCTCTGAGCTCAGAGGGAGTCAGTCCCAACGCAAACCAAAGTGGGCAAGAGTGCTAAAAAGCCCCCTTGGCTCAGTTAAAGCATCCAGGAGGGCCTGAGGGCAAAAAAGGTGGCATACAATGAGTGGAAGCAAGGGACCATCACCAAGGAGGATTACACTTCTGTTGCTCATGATTGCAGGGAGGCAGTTAGGAAGGCCAAGGCAGAGATGGAACTAGGGCTGGCGACCAAAATTAAGGATAACAAAAGTCCTTTTTCAAATACATAGGGAGTAAGACAAAGGCACCAGGTAACGTGGGGCCCCTACTGGACAGGCTTGGCAATCTGGTGATTGCAGCAAAGGAAAAAGCAGATCTCTTCAATTAGTTCTTTGCCTCCATATTTCTGAGCAAGGACCAGGACAATTCCCCCACTAGGATTACAGACAGGCTGAGGGGACTTTATGCCATGCCTAGGGTCAGGGATGATCTAGTTCCGGAACTTTTGGAGGGGCTGGATGTGTATAAATCAGCAGGTCTGGATGCCCTTCATCCAAGGGTACTGAGGGAATTGGCAGAGGTCATAGCAGGGCCCCTGGCACAGCGGTATGAGTGCTCATGGTGCTCTGGCCAGGTCCCAGAGGATTGGAAAAGGGCCAGCGTGGTCCCCATTTACAAGAAGGGGAGAAAGGAGGACCTGGGTAACTATAGGCCAGTTAGTCTCACCCTGGTCCTTGGGAAGACCTTTGAGAAAATTATCAAGGAGCACATATGTGGGGGCCCAGCATGGGAGGTAATGCTCAGTGGCAACTAACATGGGTTCACTGAGGGCAGGTCCTGCCTGACTAACCTGGTTTCCTTTTACAACCAGGGTCACAAAGTCCTTGGATGTGGGTGTTGAGGTAGATGTCATCTACCTGGACTTCAAAAAGGCCTTTGACATTGTTTCTCACCCCATTCTCATAAAAAAACTAGGCAACTGCAACATTGATGCCTACACCGTCAGACGGGTAGCAAATTGGCTTGATAATTGCACCCAGAAAGTGGTAGTGGACAGGTTGTTTTCGACGTGGAGGGATGTGGGCAGTAGAGTTCCCCAGGGCTCAGTCCTTGGGCCTGTCCTATTCAAAATCTTTATCAGCGACTTGGAGGTGATCAGGGAAAGCACACTGTCCAAATTTGCTGACGACACAAAGATGTGGGGAGAAGTGGGCACACTGGAGGGG
>NW_017729028.1:7484039-7488376 GCF_001723915.1 Gavialis gangeticus
GAAGTGGGCACGCTGGAGGGGAGGGACAGAATCCAGCTAGATCTACACAGCTTACAGAAGTGGGTGGATGAGAATAGGATGGAATTCAATACAGACAAGTGCAAGGTGCTGCATCTAGGGAGGAGGAACCTGCAACACACCTATAGGCTGGGGAAAACCCTTCTCAACAACACAGTGGCTGAAAGGGATCTTGGAGTCATAGTTAACTCCAGGATGGACATAAGCTGCCAATGCGAGGAAGCGGTCTGTAACCACACTTTGTCATGTTTTTACAGATGCATCACAAGCAGGTCCAGGGAGGTGATCCTTCCCCCTCTATGCAGCGCTGGTCAGGCCGCAGTTGGAGTACTGCGTCCAGTTCTGGGCGCCGCACTTCAAGAGGGATGTGGCTAACCTTGAGAGGGTCCAGAGGAGGGGCCACTCACATGGTCAGGGGGCAGCAGGCCAGGCCCCATGAAGATAGACTAAAGGGCCTGAATCTATTCAGCCTCCACAAGAGAAGACTGAGAGGGGATCTGGTGGCCGTCTATAAACTCACCAGGGGGACCAGCAGAAAACAGGTGAGGCTCTGTTCCCCTGGGCACCACCTGGGATAACAAGGAATAACGGCCACAAACTGATTGAGAGCAGGTTCAGGCTTGTTATCAGGAGGCATTACTGTACAGTTACAGCTGCCAGACTCTGGAATGGGCTCCCAGAGGAGGTGGTACTCTCCCCTACGTTGTGGGTCTTCAAGGGTTTGGATAGGTATCTGGCTGAGGTATCTCAGCACTCGGTCCTGCCCAGGGCAGAGGGTTGGACTTGATGATCTATTCAGGTCCCTTTGGACCCTAGAAACTATGAAGACTTATTATATTACTAAAATATAAAGAGTAGTCGTCAATTTACATTGCATTGGTCAAACATGCTTGCTCCACACAGATGAAGAACATTATTCCCTTGGTTGACTGGACAAAGTTAGTTGCATCTAAATCCAGACCTCAGAGACAGTGAAATTAGCTACCAATTCCACACTTACCATCAGTAGTGGCTGTTAAAACACAAAACTTTAGTCCTTTGTACATATCAGATGCCTTGGAAAATAAGAAGACAGGATATCTGCTCTCAGATATCTGAAAGCTGAAATAAATCTTTTAATAATTACATGGGCTCTTCATCACACAGACACAGCAGGACTCATTGAAGGCCTGGTTTCCTTAGTACAAATAGGCCAGGTTTCATTGGGAAATTGGCCCTTGTATGGAACACAGGATGATAGAGAATGAGGACTTCTGTCTCTAAATACCTTGCAGGAGTTAAGTGATTTACTGGACTTTGTTAGAGTGCAGTCAGAGAGAAAAATCAGGTACAGACAAAGGAACAGAATATTCTTCAATTTGTTTGAAAAGAGTTAGAGATCATACATGTTTTAATCAGGCTCTTTGTTCTATAGGCTTGATTAATTCTCTAGTGGAGATGTGAGTCTCCTTTTGTATAATAATCTGCCAACTGAAGAATCGGAAGTTCTGGCACTTGGCTTGTTTAAAGCTAGACTGGACAGAATATACTCTAGAGGAGAACCTAGTGGTAGAAAGGAGACAGACAGGATGATGTCATCAGTCTTTTCATTTTATACTTCTATTATGTCTGTGTTCCTGATGGTGATTTATTTATTTGTTCTTTTCTTTTGATAAAAAGAGAAAAAAAAATCTCACAAAAGTGACTCTTTGAGCTTGAGACCCCCAAGGGAGGAAAAGAGGGGTAAGAAAGTTATCTGTCATACTTTATAAATAATTTTGTAGCTGAGATAAGTACAATTACATTCTGAACCACACACATTTATCCCCTCCCCAGAGAGTTAAAGTGAAAATGTAGTGAAGAGAAACAGTAAGAGTAAAGTCAAGTTTTAGCAAATTGCATCTTAAGAAACAACGTCCTTTTGTATTTTCTCTTCTCGTTCACAGGATACAGCCTGTAAGTTGCAGATCACAGGAATTTTCCTGTGTAGAATTTGTGGCTTCTGATATGCCAGCAAATTGGAGTATTTCAGATTTGCTAACTTGTTTTTCTGTGAATTATAATTTACTTGTTGGAGCAGGAGTATGGTTGCATGGATTGAATGATACAGCCCTTTTAAGTGTGTGCACCCCTTGGTGCAGAAATGGAGAGGAAAAAAAATGATCAACAGATGTGGGAGGCTTATTGAATATGCACAGTTTGAGCACAGAATGTTATTTTCATCCAAGCAGAAAATGTTTCCATCTTTAATGGTGTATGAACTTCCATACACTTATTTTTTTATTTAGATAAAAGCTAGTCTGTTTTAACTTATTTGACATAGCTAGGATCCACAATGTTCATACACATACCTATTCTGAGGGCCTGAGCTTCCTAAGTTCCCAGTGATACCCTGGATGCTGTAGATGCAAGTTGAGAGCTCTCAGTATTTTGCAAGATAAGGTCCTCAACCACAATCCAGTTTCATTACGAAAGCCCTGTTCCACAGATATACCAAGTTACTTTCATGCACTCTGGTTGCTAAATGCATCCTATTATTTCCCAGTTCAGAACACGATATTGCCAGTATCAGGGGGAAGGGGATGGGCAGGCTCCAAAGAGAGTTTTGAGGGTGGAGTCGCACCCTACGTCGATTCCTGCTCCAATGAAAGTTTAAAATAAACTGCCTGACAAGGACAGGGTATTTCTATTCTGGGGGAGATGAGGGAGTCAACTGAGTTAATGGTTTATTATTCCCTACTTGATTTCTGCTAATCTTTTCACTCCATAGGTGTTCACAACCCTTGATCTTCCTCTAATCAAGCTAGCCCTTCTACAATTATCCTGTCTGTTATCTACTCCTAGTAATGTTCCTGTGCTCACCCCTCAGCATGATCAGTGAAGGTGTGCTTCTACCTAGGAACCTGTACTGGAGGCTTTGTTCCTAGGGGTTTTGAACCCACAACAAATTAGAGACAGGGAAGGGAGAAGCGGGGCTAAAATCAGGCTGAGCTATGCAGTGGTGCTGCAGTCATAAGTAGAAGGGAGTTGCAAAGGTGAAGTGGAGAGGTAAGTTACTTCAGTGACCCTTTCCAGATGATGGAGGCTGTGGAAGGCCGAACGAGAAGCACAACCAGGCACCATAAAGCTGGGCATGGGTGATTGGTTGGTTTCCCTAGGTAGCAAAAGGGTGCTTCCAGCAGCTGAAACAAGTTTTCCCCCAACCCGGTCTGTTTCTGCCCTCCCACCCCCTGCCAATTATATTTGGTTTTGCCTGGATCATAATGGAGTAACATAGCCATAGGCCCCTAGCATGTCAGCAAACCTTCTAGTTTCTTTTTACTTGGACAAAAATAGATGTATTAGGGGATGATGTACCCCACTTTTCAGAATCCTAGATCTGCCCCTGAACTGCATATATTCCCTTCCCATGTATTCTGTGCATCTGCCACATTGTTTTATCAGAGCAAATTGTCCCACCATAATTATTCATCATCATCATAAGTCTGGAGCTAAGGTAAGGGAGGAAAATATGAAAAAATGTTTTTAAAAATGGTTTCCTAAGGAGACTTACATGTTTTGAAGCAATCCATTGACCGGGACAAGATTACAAGGAGAAAAAAACGGTCACCATACAATCAAGTGAACTATCTAAGGTAGGGGTCAGCAACCTTAAGCACATATGCCAGAGCATGGCACATGGAGCCATTTTGCTCAGCGTGCCACAGCCAGCCCCAGCTCTGGGCAGGTCCCTGCCACTGGCCATAGAGTCCAGGCTGTGGGGAGGCTACAAGCCCTACTGTGAGCAGCTTGGGCTCTGAGAGAGGTGGCAGGGGCCTATCCAGAGCTGTAAGCCACTGCAACAGGGCCTAGAGTCCTGGCCCCGCATGTTGCTGGCAGTGGCTGCACACATGCCTCAGGGAGCATGGCAGGGAAGGGGCCAGGGCTGCACTGCCACAGCAAGGATTGGGTCCCTCATGACTTTCCTGTCATCTGACTTTAGAACACCAGCATTTTCCAAGTCAAGGTTGTGGGGTTTTTTGGCACTCAGCCCAAAAGCCTTGCTGATCCCTGATCTAAGGTTTAATTTGTAAGTGTTGACAACACTCTTTGTGCTGGAGATGACACAATACATACAGTCCCTGCCCAAGCTGCTGAAGAAAAACAGAGTACGCAGGGCATACTGGGAACCCCTGGGGAGGTAATACTATGATCTATCCTGAAAACCCAGGCTCTAGATTAATAGAAATAGAATGGTGTGTGGGTGGGCATTTTGTTTGAAGGTATAGAAAACTCTGACCTCAGAAAAGAGAGATTAAAAAATCTGGAATGGGTTTGTTCGGTTTTTTGGGGGGGGGGGG
>NW_017729028.1:7488475-7501132 GCF_001723915.1 Gavialis gangeticus
TTCGGTTTTTTGGGGGGGGGGGGGTTGGGTTTTTTTTGTGTTTGTTTTTGGGGTTTTTTTGTTTTTTGTTTTTACAGGAGATGAGCAAGAGGGGATACAACATTCATTTACAAAATGATGAAGGTACAGGTTTTCCTCGCTTTATGCGGTACATGCGTTCCCAGAAAACTGTGCATAACTCAAATTTGCATAAAGGGAATCCAGTTTATAAGGTAACAAATAGGGATACATTCCCAGTGGTGAGGGAGGGAGGCTGGGGCTAGGGAAGGAGTGGGGGGAGGTGCATGGTGCAGCCCAGTGGCAGCAGGCAGGGGGTGGTAGCTGCTCCCAGGGCTGCATCAGGGAGCAAAGCAGAGGGAAATGTCAGTGGGTGTGGGGCCTGGGGACACAGCTCTTGCTGCTGTGTGCACCCCAGGAGGGCTGCAGGCTTGGGGGCTGCGCTGGGCTCTTCTGGGGGGGCACGTGCCCCCAGATCTGCATGCAGGATGAGAGCAGGGTGCCATTGTGAGCTGAGGCTGGTGGCAGCACTGGGCTCTTCCAAGTACTTGGGGCAGGTGGTGACCATGCTGGGAGGGGGGGCTGCAGCCACTCCAACCTTCCTTCTCAGCACCGCCACTGCCCACCCTGAGCACCAGGAAGAGTCCAGTGCCACTGCTGGCCCCAGCCCACAGCGGCAGCCTGCTCTTGTCCCATGTGCAGATCCGGGGGTCACCCCCCAGCCCACAGACCTCCCGGGGTGCATGGCGCAGCAAGAATTGTGACCTCCCATCCTGCAACCTACACCCACTGACAGTTCCCTCCATTTTGCTCCCTGCTGCAGCCCTGGGAGCAGCCAACACCACATGCCTAGAGCTGCTAGGTTGTGCTGCACCCCGCTTCCTGCCCCTTCCCCAAGAGCCTTACCTCACATATCATGAATTTACCTTGCATATAACAAATTTTGGGTGTAAAAAGGGTCATTGCATAAGAGCTAATTTGCATAAACAGAACCCACATAAAACAAGGGAAACCTGTATAAAGAATGGAAATCTGGTAACACTGTCTTCCCTGTCTCAAAAAAGAGGATCAAGGTGATTTTAACCAAACTGAAATCAGTAGGCCACCTTTATTCATAGTAGGCAATGTTTTTTGCTTCTTGAATTAGACAGATTGATTTCAATGGAGATAATTGTACCTGCCTAGCTCACAGAAGTGCTGTGAAAAAAAAAAAAAAAAAGCTAGTGAGAGGCAAGGATTGGGTGACACCTTCTATTTTACCCTCTGTATAGTTGGGAGGGACACAGATAAGCTTTCATGTGCCAGTGTACCCTTCCTCAGCTCTCTCAGGATGCAAGTGCCACCTGAAAGCTTCTCTATGTTCTCCACAGCGGATCCAATAAAAGATATCACCCTAAGAAATCCTTGTCCCTCATTTTTCCTGAATCTTCACAGGTACAATAATCACTCCAACACTATTTTAAAGCTTGTGAAATGTTCAGTCTAAGTGTCAGGGGCCCTAACAGTCAGCCCAGCCTGGACTAACTACTTTGTTGGCCAAACCTGCCAGAAGCTCTGACGAGCAAAACTCATGACGTGTGACTGTGTGTGTGTTAAGGTGCAGCAGAATAAAAATTACAGGGATGGTAGCCCCTATTCTCACCGTCACAACTCCATGGCAACCATTAAGCCTCAGGCCTCTCAAAGATCTTACAGGTCTGAGCTTTCCCCAGCCAGGACTGTGAGGTAGCTGGAGGTTCTCAGGTGCCTCCGGCTCCTATCCACCTTTCACCAGGGAGGTTCACAATCCTGCTATTTCCTGGGGCTGCCACTACACCAGCAGTCCCACCCAGGCCTCCCTACCCTGGCAGGGTATAGTTTTAGGTCATGTCCAGGATGATGTGGGGACTCCTCCACCGCATACAGCCCCAGCCCTTATACCTCCAAGTTCTTCCTGGCATGGGAGCTCAGCAAGGACATGCTCTTCCCCTGGTGGCTGGTGAGAAATTAAACTGTCGCCTCCAACTCTTAGAGTGGGGTATTAAATGACCGCTCTGTCCTGCCACATACATCACCCTTCATGCAGGCATGAGGGAGGCCTGCCAGGTTTCAGACAGAGTGGTACAGGGGTTTCTGTGAAACTGCACCTCAAACTGCTGAAAACAAAACTCGTGTCACTTGCGTATGACAAGGGGTGTAGGCTGTAGCCATGTTAGTCTAAGGATATAGCCCAGGCAAGGTTCTTAAGGTCAATCTGATATGTTTTATTAGACCAACTGAATAGTTGGAGAAATTCTTCTTTGTAAACTTTTGGGTTTAAAAACCCTTCATCAGGCTGAGGAAGCATCTAGTTGGTGTATGTGCTCTTCCTGGATGGAAGGAATGGTAAAGAAGCCAGAGGCTGGCATGCAATGCAGGCAAGGAAGCCACTCAGTAAAAATGGAAACGGAAGAGTTGGGGGTAAGAGAGACAGGCGGGGGTAGAGGGGAAGGGGGATGTAGGAGGTGAAAATGGAGAGGTACCTGCTGTACCACTTTTCACAGACGGGCCTATGAACTTCACTTCATCAATCTCCTAGATATAGAAACTCATGGACTCAGTATAGACATTGGATTTATGACACACTACATCCTGCCTGACATCTGACTCCCCAGCTAGCAGGTACCTCTTCACTTTTACCTGCTACATCCCCCTTCCTCTGGCTTCTTTACTATTCTTTCCATCCACGAAGAGTACACACATAGCACCTAGATGCTTCCTCAACCTGATGAAGGATTTTAAACTTGAAAGCCTATGCCTCACAGATGGCATCCCAGGCAGCAAGCTCGCCTGGAGCCTCACAACTCCACTGCAACCAGCAAGCCTCAGGCCTCTCAAAGATCTTAGGGGTCTGGGCTTTCCCCAGGCAGAACTGTGCATGTGTGTGGTGGGTGGAGGCTTTAAGGCACTTCCTACCTGCCTTTCACCAGGGAAATCCTTGGTCCTGGCATTCCCTGGGTCTGCCACACCGCTGGCAGTCCCACCAGGCCTCCCAACCTGGCAGAGTGCAGTTTTAGTGGTCATGCCCTGGACCTGGGGCCTCCTCCTTCACCATAGCCCCAGTACATACCTCCAAGTTCTTACGGGCACAGGAGCTCAGCAGGAACATGTTCTTCCCTGCTGGCTGGTGATGTAGTGAGTGCTGCCTCCAGCTCTGAGAGCAGGGCATTAAATGGTTTAAAATATTTTTAAAAGCAAATAGGTGTGGATGGAGTGAGGATGGTGGCACTCCGTCTGCTGATGGAGCTTGGGGAACCCCAGCAGCAGGAGGTTCACCTTGAGGAACACCAGCTGTTCCACCAAACCAGGATCCAAGGTGTGGTGGGATATCACAACATCCCCAGCAACACTGAACATCAACTTGCTTGGAACACTGGTTGGTGGACAGAACAGGTGTTCCCAGGCAACGGAAGTCAGATCCTGCCACATCTGGCTGCGGGTTGCCCAAGAGGCCAAGGGGTCACAGTCCAGTAGCTCCACATCCTCAGCGAGATAGGCAGCCACCGAAGCCATGGTGCTACCTGGCTGAGGCAGGGGTCTGGTGCCTCTGGACCCCAACATTGAAGCTATGATCTTGGCCCACATTGGCAGCAGCTGGCATGGAGGAGATTGGCTGGTGCTGGAACAGGAAAGTGGATCCCACTCTTCCACATCCCCTTGCCCCTGCCCTTCTGCTTCCTGGACTGTGTTCACCAGCACCTCTGTCCAGTGATCGAGAGTTTTGGTGCTGCCAGTGCACATGCCCCCTTTCATCCTCGGGTCGCACATGCCCACCAGCATGTGGACCACACTGGACCGCAACAGATCCAGCTGTTTTTTGACGCCCTCCTTCA
Organism: Gavialis gangeticus; assembly: GCF_001723915.1. Classification (NCBI taxonomy): domain Eukaryota; kingdom Metazoa; phylum Chordata; order Crocodylia; family Gavialidae; genus Gavialis; species Gavialis gangeticus. The sequence continues at coordinate 7,492,324 of NW_017729028.1, forward strand.
GCTGCTTCACCAGTGCCTGCACATCTGCCCCAGCCAGGAACATTGATTCCCTGGAACTTCTCCATTTGGTTCTCAAGCTCCTTGACTATGGGGTGATCCTGGCTAAGGAGGGCAGTGCCAGTGCTGAGGGTCTTGGCCTCGAGGAACAGCTTGAGAACTACCAAGATCTGGGTGGTTCTCCACTTTGTTAAGGGGGCCACTAATCCCAGCCTCCCCAAGCAAGGCCATCTCATGGATGGCCTTCTGTTGCTCCACCAGCCTTTCCAGCATCAGGTATGTGGAGTTCCACTGAGTCTGCACATCCTGCATGATTTTGTACTGCAGGATGCTCAGCTCTGCCTGTTTGTCCCACAGCATCTTGCTCCCCTCGATGCTGTGGTGGAAGTAGCCTACTACCTTCCTGCATTTTTAAATCAGCTGGGTGGTAGTGATGGTGCCATCACCAGCAGCCCTGTCCCCCTCCAAGTCATCTCTGATTATGAGGTGCAGCTTGTGTGCCACACAGCAGATGCCAACGAAGTTGGCATCATGGACCGCCTCGACCACATTGGCCTCATTGTTGGTGACCATGAACCTGTAGGTGAGCTCGCCCTGCCCAACAAGCCACCCCTGCACCATGCGGTTCATGGCCACCATGATCTCCCTTGCCACGTGGGACTCATTCATCACCTTGGCTTGAAGGAGAGCTCACGGGTGGCCTGACTGATTGTACCAGTGCCCTTTGAGGGAGAGGTAGGTGTGCTCTCCACCGTGGCTGCTCTGGATGTCAGAGGTGAAGTGCAAGGCTATCTGCAGCCCTGCCTTGCACAGCTCCTCCCTCAAGTACTCCCTGCTTGCCTCATGCAGGGAGGGCACCACCATCCTGCTAAAGGCGGTACGTGCAGGCACTTGGTAGGATGGGACCACAAGTGCCATAAGCTGCCTGAACCCTGGCAGCTCAACTAAGGGGAAGAGCTGGCCATCCAGAGCAAGCATCTCCCCAGTGCTCTGGGTGACCTCACTCATAATGCTCCCAACTTTGCGGCTTTTCCCCACCAGTCCAGGGTGGCCTGCCTCTGCTTCATGGGGATAGGGGCTTTGGAATAAGAGGGGGACTTCCCTTTGGGCACACTCCCACTGGTGCCAGGCTGAGGAGGAAGAAGGGCAAGGGGGTGCTGCCTCCTGAGATGCAGCAGCATCGCCATGGTGGTGAAGTGTTTCATCTCCTTGCCCCAGCTGATCAGTCTTCCACAGTGCTGGCAGATAGCATACTCGGAATCATCTGCCACCTCAAACTGATCCTACACTACACTACCCCCCTGCTTCTGGGGGGAGTGTGGGAATCCTTCCTTATCCCTCCCCTCAGCAGGAGGAGGCACAACAACAGGAGGAGCTGACTGAGATGAGCCACTTGCTGTCACAACCTCAATCTCCTCTGAGGTGCTTTCTCGAGAAGGAGACCTGGCTCCAGGGGAACTTAGAGAGGTGTGGAGTACAAACTCAGAATTTCTTTTGCTAGGGCACGCAGGTCCCCTGCTTCCAGATCCAGCTCCTCTGGCACTGGGAGATGGAATTGGAGTGGAGGAGACTGTCATTCTGCTGCTGGTGGCTATTTCTGGTGTTAGGGGATGTGGTGCAGGTGCAGGAACAGGTACTGCTCCCAACTCCTTGCTCCCACTGGCAGCAGAAGACTCATCACTGCCAGGAAAGAGGATTGGGGGAGACACTTACAGCTGTCCCCCTACTCCCTCTAGCCCCTCTCCTGCCAGAAGACCTGGCCTTTCCAGCACGCTTCATATTAGTCTTTCCTATGCTGGAAAGTGTGTGTGTGTGCGCGCACACACTCAGCTGTAATATCTCATCTTCTCTTCTGATTACCGTATGCATGTGTAATTAATACATACACAGAGAAGAAGAGCTATTAATAGTATGTGAGTGTGTGTAATGCATGTGCTTTCCTGCCCAGTGATGAAATCACACTGCCAGGGAAAACACAGCTTTCTTTTAAAGTGTGGGGGGAAAAAACCCAAGAACAAATAAGAAATTTTGGGGGAAGAATAAGTTGAAAGAAATGGATTGGATAGGGATAAGTAGAGGGATTCTAGGCAAGGGTAATTAGTAAGGTGTATCCAATCCTTTCCACGAACAGAAACTAGCAGGAGACTGACTAGGAAGCCAAGCCAGTCCAGTCCAGTAGTACCTTTCAGATGCTGTTGCTCAAGCAGAAACAGCCCACGAAAGGGACAGAAAGGCTGCAGACAGAGGCTTATGTGTTGTTTCTACATCCCTCACCCAGAGCACTGTGATTGGAAGGGGACTCAGGGAAAGATCTCAGTCACTGGCCAGCTACAGGTGTCAGTTTCCCCTCCCCCACTCTACTCTCCTGCCCTCTTCCCAGTTTCTGTTCCCCTGAAAGACTGCCTTCCAAATCCCCAAATCTTTCTCAAATTGATTTGGGGGCTCCAAATTGATTTGGCCGGGGGGGGGGGGGTCATCTCCCGATTCAATTTGGATTCAATGATTTGGCCTCCGAATTGGACCGAATCTTCTCCGAATTGAATCGGTGACCAAAGCTTCACACACCCCTAATGTTTAGCTGTGGAGCTAAAATATCAGGACCTTTAGGAGAGCATTTAAAAAGAGTAATTATTTAGATGAAACAGTTTTGTCTAAATGCATTCTACATTCCTAGTGATGTTTCTTCCCCCCCCCAATGCACAATACTGAATGATCCTACATAGTACTGTACTGCAAACTGTTTGCTCTAATATATAAGTGATAAACAGTGCTTACAGCCCCCTCCATCTTCAAAGCTCTCTGCAAATTTTAGCCAATTATTTTTTTCAATACTTCTGTGGGCTATGCAGCAGTATTCTCAAGAAGCTAAAGCAGAAATATTAAATAAGGTACCTCAGGCCACACAGATAGTCAGCGACAGAAGAGGAGTGAATGCTCTGGAGCTGGCATTCACAACTCTTTTTATTTCCCTAAACAATTCTGTTAGGTCAGGGATACAAAACGTATAAGCAAAACTAATGGAAAGCATTTTAAATACTCTAAAAAATTCTCTAAAGTAACTTCCCTCAGAAACATGGGAAGAGCAAATTTCATGACAAAAAGTTTACATGGCAGTCCTTCAAAATTAGCTGAATTTCTTTAGGTTTTCATCCCTTGTGGTTAGGTTTTAAACCCAGGTCATTAAAAAAAATTACACTGCTCCATACCACTGCACTATTTTGTACATGCAGGTAATAATTCTAGCTTCAAATCAAAATATGAAGTACCAGATTGGATTTGGGGTTTTGGTTTGAATTTATCATAAAGGTGCTTAGCTCCTGTGGAAAATGAACCCAAATTATAGACAAGTTAATAATTAGTAAATAAGTCACACACTCTCTGTCCCTCATGACAGCATCAAAGCTTCCCAGTCAAGGACAAAAAAGCAGATATTATCTGTATAACTGTATAAAATACATCAGTCATAGTCATTTTAATCCTTGAGAGAAGTGTCAAGGTAACCAAGCCAAGGAAATTAAAAACAACTTAGGCCCCTATTCAGCAGAGTACTGAAATATGTGCCTAACTTCAAGTATTTTGGTTCTGTTTATCTCAACTAGAGTACTCATGGTAAAAGACAGGCAGGCACTTAAGGTGCAGATAGAAGAGCAACTCCCCATTGTAACTCATGGCACTTTTCAGGAAATGCCACGAGTGAGTGACACTGATCCCCTAGACCCAACCAAATTTCGTTGTTTGGTCCTGGGGGTTGGGGAATCCACTGCTGTTTAAAGCTGCTATGAGCCTAAAGCTGCTCTCCCCTAGCAATGCCCCTCCTCCCATCAGCCCTGGCACTGTTTTCAGAATAGGAGAGGGGAAAGGGAGCAGAGGGAGCTCATTCTAGGGATTCCCCAGCTGGCACTGGAGGGTGGGGTGGGTGAGTTGGAGCCCCCGCACCCATCCCACCCTCTAGCACCAGCTGAGAAAACCCCAAACCAAACTCCGTCTGCTCCCTTCCCCCACTCCCATTCTAAAAACAGCACTGTGGCTGGGAGGCATGCAGACATAAGTTACTGAAGGTAACCCTCATGCAACGAGGCTTCAGGGTTTCATGGAATGGGACCCTTTTAAAGTGCTCTACAGCTGTGTATTTGCATTTGGTCACAGCTGTAAAGCACGTTCAGATTGGGTGAAAATTGTCATTTCTGTCTGCACCTTTAGGTACCTTGCTGAATCAGGATCTTTACACATTGGTGTCAACAATACACCAGTTTATTAGCTTACCACAACAATGTGCCAGTTAATTAGATGACCAGGCCTAAAGAAACACACCCTTTTTATGCATGTGTGTGCGTGCGCATACACCCCCCCCACCCCAATGAAGTCGGTTACCACCTGCAAACACCTATGCCTTGCTGAACAAGTTGGTCCACCTTGCCTTGCATCCGCCTGACTTCAGACTAACATAGCTACCTACCTCTCTCTACATTAGCGATATGTTTGATATTCAGACATGCATGCCTCCTGCTGCATTTTGGGTGTAATTCTGACCTCCGACCAGTTCACACTGGTGAAACTAGACTGACTTCTACGAATTCCTCCTAATCTCCCTTATGTGGCTACAGACATCACCAAATGAAGCACATGAGTTGTGCTACTTCACTGATCAGCTGATCTACTTCACTGGGTGAAACAGACATTGCCTGTTGTCCCAAAGGATTAGGTGTTCCCAGGAGCAGCAGGGGCCCAATCCTGCAGAACACCACTCAGGGCAGGCCTCTGCAAATGGAGGAAACCCAGGTTTTCCTACTTGCAGAGGAACACCTCAAGTCAAATTATTCAGGCATGCCTCTGCAAGTGGGGGAGCCTAGAGTTTTCCCATTTGCAGAGGCATGCTCTGAGTTGGGGTGTAGCAGCATGAGATACACCTAGGAAATCCCTTGCAGGGAGCACCTGCAAGTGCGGGAACCTGGGCAGGTACTCCCAGGGCCTGATTATGCACACTCTGGGAGTTCCCATTTCTGGGAAGATGGGCCCCTGAAGCACTAGAAGCCCCTGCCTGGGGTAGCTGGTTCTCTCCTGCCATAAAAAGCAGACTTCTGTCACAAGAAAAACAGCACAAACTGATGCTACCTATGTCACGGCCACGTTTGGGTGTGACAAGGGGAATGGATGTCTGTTTGCTTGAACTTTATACCACCATAACAATTTTTATGGTGGCACAAAGGCAATGTTTGTTTCCAGCCTGCAAAATTAGAATCTGAACTTATTCCTTCAACTGGAGTAACACTCCCTGAACAGACACTTCCTAGTGATGTACTGTTTTGTCTCTTATTGATTCTCATCAAATGGACTCAGGATCTGTTTTTCCCTAATTAACAGCCCTCCAAACCTAGTCTCTAGGGCTAGGGACAGACATTAAAAAAACTAGAGCCTGAATTGATTCAATCTTTGCAAGTTAATCTAACCTGGCTAGGCTAAATCAGTTTGTAACCCAGACACATCCCTGAAATGCAGGCACATGCCTGCAGCAGCTCAGGCTAGAAGGCAGGGGAGCTAGAGCAGCCCTCCCTTTACTTCCAGAGGGCAGAGCTGAGAGGGGTGTAGCCAGGCCCGGGCAGGACGCTCCAATTATTAACCCCCTCCTGAGCTGCCCATCAGGGAATGTTTGTTACTCAGTGTTTATCAATGAAGTAAGAATATAAAGCCCTCTCTCCATTAACAAATGGAGCTCTTCTTAAACAGCTCTTCCAAGGAAAGACATTAAGCTACCTGTTGATTAGCTCCAAAAAGCCTGTATGCCTCTGTCCTCTCCCACAGCATGGACCGTAGCCAGAGTGTGGTCTGCTAGCTAATGCTGAGGTGTCTGCGTAAGGCAGAGGGGAGGGGGTAATAATCCATGCTTAGTCAGGAGAAGCCAAGCAGATGCTCTGTGCCAAGCTCCAGCCAGGGAGCAGAGGGGATGGGCCGGCCCTGCATGGAGCAAAGAGCCCCTCCCAGCCCAGAGAGTGTGCTTGGATGCTGAGGGAGTCTGGTTTATCTTAAATGAGAAAAGGGTCTGGGACAGACATTGCATAAACTGGCTTGAGCCAATCAGTTAAGTCTGATACTACATTCAACCAGGTTTATCTCAAATCGGTTTCAACAACTTTCAAACTGGTTTATGTGCTCTGAACATCTGTTCTGCTACAGGTTTAAGCCAGTTTCTGAAAAACCGGTTTAAGTGATGTGCAATGTCTGTCCCTAGCTCTGAGGACAGCTTTATTTTTTTTTTTGGTCTTTGTACAAACTCTGCAATCAGACTACTGCCTCTTCAAATCATGTGGATTGAACAAATAATAAAAGGATGTTAGAAATGTTCAGACAATATTGTACTGATAATGTTTCCTCTGGATGGGATAAATATTGAATATTATGGATGAAACCTATCCCTGGCATTACTCCATGGAAGTTAGTAGATTTATATGAGAGATAAACTTGACCCTTTAACCTGGATAATATATTTTCTCAAATGTTCATGAGAAGATGAATAAGAGGGACAAATAGTGAATTATTCTCATTGGCCAGTATAAATACTCCTTTCTAGTTAAAAATAACTCTTTGAGGATACGTAACCTTTCACAAACATAATGGATTTGGGACAATGACACTTCCTCACTACTAACATAGTAACACTTGTTGCCAGTAAAGGATGTGCTCTGCTTTACAAAGGAAATTCACGTTGGCATATTTCACCATGGAAACTCCAGATCTGGTCATAAACAGACAAATTCACCTTCTGATACATGTCCTTATCTTGGAAATAACAAAGAAACATATTTTTAAAAAAGACTGAATTAAACCCAGGGGATAGGGATCCCACATGCTCCAAGTTTCACTAAATTGATTCTCTCATTTTTGAGGACAAATACAAACAAACATTCACTAGAACTTGTTCAGGTTGCTGTACTTCATAACAAGGTTGCTGAACCAGGACAATTGAGCTCAGCTGCCTTATATGAAAATAAGAACTTAATATAGCACCAACTGCAACAATACAAATTACTTCAGCTTCTATCTTTTGCTTCCTAGCACTTCTTTCCTCCGATTACCTGGGTCCTGTGCAGAGTGACATGGACAGAGGTGTGAACTAAATTATGCAGTCCTTACCTACAATACTGAAGTTTCAGGAATGGGTAGTGCCCTTTTAAATAGTTTAGTTAGCAAACTTCTGTGTTTCAGAGGCCCCAAGAACTCTGTCAAAATAGCAAGGTAGGCCTCACATATTGTATACAGTTAGAACGCAGTAATTTGGACCCTGCCATTACTACAAAGTTCCTTCACATTACATTTGTTGGATAAGGAGCAACAGTAACGACACACACCCAAGACCCTTCTTTCCCTCTCAATAGTCTTTCCAAAAAGTTTTCCTATGTTTGCGTCTTCAGAGATGATTGCTCGGTTGCTTCCAAAATGTTTTTCAGGCCATGGGTGGCTGAGTAAGGATTTCTTGGAGAAGAGAGAGAATCACAGAAAATTAGGGTTGGATGGGATGTCAGGAGATCATCTAATCTAATCCCCTACTCAGAGCAGGACAAAAGCTGCCCATCTGTTTGTTCTAGACTGTGCTTTTACATTTACAGTGATGTTTAGATAACTAAGTACACCTACACAGACTACCACATCTGGATTATTTTGTTTGAGTTGGTGGCAAAACGTATCTGTGAGAGAAACACCTGTGTATTGAAGATGCATCTTTCCTAGGACCTTGTACAGAGACTCTCCAGTTACTGTTTACCTTGAGGTTACTTTGACACATCTCTAATGTAGATCTTTCCATTTCCAAATGAAGGCATGGAAGCATGGAAATATAGTATGAATAATCAAATACTCCTGCTGTTGAAAGGTTAGGAGGACCTAAAAGGTCACCAAAATACTTATTATGAATTCTCCTGCAGTTTTAAAGTCATCTATGTTTAATAATAAATTCAGTTTATTTTTTTGTCTCACTATCTCAGGAAGACAGCAGGAATAAGGCAGTATGGGTGATATAGACTGATGAAAGTTAATAGTTATAAACAGAATGAAAAACAGAACAGATAAAGAAAGGTCAGTTACAATCATTAGAAAGTGTGTATCTCTTAATAAGAGTGTCTACAGCAGGGGTGGAAAAATACAGCCCGCAGAGAGGTTTTGTCCGGCCTGCAGTGGGTCCCTTGGTGCCACCTGGCTCGGGCACCATCCAGCCATGGTGCATCCTGCCACACCCTGGACTGCGATGGGGCTGAGGCAGATCTGTTATCACTGGGGTTATCAATTTAAAAATTAGTTGTTTAACCTTTCACATCCCTAATTGGGCCCCTCAAGTCCTGGGAGTGCCTGCCCAGCTGTCCCCACTTACCAAGTAGTCCAGCATCAGGGCCCAGGGATGGCCATGACACCCTCTGGTGGTCACTCAAGCCCTGTTTCCACTCCAGCTCCTGGAGTACCCTCCCTTTCTACCATGCCTGCCACTCCTTGATGTTACCTATAAAGGTTTGGAAGGATGACCCCAGGGCCCTAGAGCAAGCTCAGTCTAGCTTGATTTTGCCCCTAGGACATTATGCTTTGTCCTTCCTGGCCCTATTAGTGCCTCAGGGCACCAACTGCTTTGAGGTGGAGAGAAGTCATGAATAGCACATAGTGGCCTTACCCATGCCTTGCAGTTGTTTCACTGAGTTGTCCACTGGGCCTACTGGACCTGTCTAAGTAACTCACTTAGCCTGCTAAGCCTATGGCCCTGTGTCACAGGGCGGGGGCCTAGGAGCGGCTGTGATCTCTCCTGGCGCCACCTACCATGCCAAGTTGGCGATTA
>NW_017729028.1:7506132-7509624 GCF_001723915.1 Gavialis gangeticus
GTGCACAGCTGGCTTTCCCAGCCAATGCACCACTTGTCACAGGGCGGGGGCCTAGGAGCGGCCATGATCTCTCCTGGTGCCCCCTACCATGCCAAGTTGGCGATTAAGCACCCTCGTTCTCACCCGCCACATCTTTGATGGTATCTGTATTTTAAGGGAGGCTGCCTTCTGTCCCCTTGGACACTGTGCTCTTATTTACTCTGGCCCCTGTTCTGCATAGACTGATTTGGTGCACCCAGCCTTATGGGCTATGCATGGCTCCTACCACCCCTAATACCACGCCCCAAGCCTCTCAGGTGTACCAGACATTGTTGGGCCAAATTACTATTGCCCACGCCCTTGCGGACGTCCTCTGTACGCTCGCCCTCTCTCCGGGGCTCTTATTCCTGTCCACCCTCACTGGGCTTCTATTCTTGTGCGCCCCTACCTCCCCTAATACCACACCCCAAGCCTCTCAGGTGTACCGGACACTGTTGGGCCAAATTACTATTGCCCGTGCCCTCTCTGGGGCTTCTCTGTACGCTCACGAGTGACTGAACCTGTTCTCCCAGGTGGTCTCTTCCTGCCTCCAGGCCCAGTATCTGAACCTCTAACTCCTCATTCTCTTTCTTTCTGGTCTCTAGCTCCCCTTCAAGGACCCGGTGTTGATCGCGCAGCGCCTCCTGACTTATCATGAAAGCTTTTACCTTCTCAATCTCCTGCACTACCACCTTGTTATCCTTCTCTAGTTGGGCATGGTTTTCGTACAGGTCTTCCTGCAGCTGTTTAACCAACTGTTTGGCCTCCAAACATCTCTCCTGCCACCTCTCTAGGTCCTCGTACAGCTCTTCTATTTGATCCACTTGGCTGCGGACTTCCCTTTGTAGGGCTCCTACTAGGCTTCTGGCCTCTTCCAGCCCCTGCGGTATCTCCTGCTGTTCTACTCTCCAAGTTCTCGGCCTCTACCACCGTTAGTCGCCTGATTTGTCTCCCTTCTCCCTCTTTCTTACCCGATGGGACTGGTTGCTCCGATACTGCCACTTTTGCCTCAGCCCTCTCTTCTGGACCTTGGCTCCCGCTCTAGTTGGGCCGCTTTTTCCCCACAACTGTTCCATTCCAGATTGCCAGGCAATGTTTCCCTATCCCTGGCCTTCCAAAAAACCCTTCCTGAGCCATGACTACCCTGACCTCGTCTTCCTAGTTCAGGGCCTCAGTCTTGCTCAAGAATTCCGGGCAATGGGTATCCTTATTCAGCTCCACCTAGCAAGCTGTGATAAAACCATCTTTCTATAATCGTCCGTCTCTTAGTTGTAGCCCCTAGGTTCATTTTCCCTTTTTCAGGGACAGGGGTTCCTTCCCCGTGCACAGCTGGCTTTCCCAGCCAATGCACCACTTGTCACAGGGCGGGGGCCTAGGAGCGGCCATGATCTCTCCTGGTGCCCCCTACCATGCCAAGTTGGCGATTAAGCACCCTCGTTCTCACCCGCCACATCTTTGATGGTATCTGTATTTTAAGGGAGGCTGCCTTCTGTCCCCTTGGACACTGTGCTCTTATTTACTCTGGCCCCTGTTCTGCATAGACTGATTTGGTGCACCCAGCCTTATGGGCTATGCATGGCTCCTACCACCCCTAATACCACGCCCCAAGCCTCTCAGGTGTACCAGACATTGTTGGGCCAAATTACTATTGCCCACGCCCTTGCGGACGTCCTCTGTACGCTCGCCCTCTCTCCGGGGCTCTTATTCCTGTCCACCCTCACTGGGCTTCTATTCTTGTGCGCCCCCTTGGGCTATTCACCTATGCACCCTCACAGACTCTCCCTAGCTTCTCCTGCAGCTGCTGCCTGCCCTGGGCCTTTTCCCGGTGGTCTGTGTATGATCGCCCACACTGGGGCCTGTCTCCGCAACCACGCAATCAGGGCTCAGGTGGCCTTAGCCATGCCTGGCCTCCAGATCCCTTTCTGGGTTTTGAGCCCCACTGGGGCTTCCCACACCTGAGGCTCAGGTGGCCATAGCCGTGCCTGGCCTCCAGACCCCCTTTCCAGACCTTGCACCCCACTGGGGCTCCTCACCATTGGGCTCAGGCAGCCTTGGCCTTACCTGGCCCTCAATCCACTGAACCCCTTTCTCAGGGTTGGGGTCAGTGCACCCCCCAACTACTGTGCCCTCTCTAGCACCAGACTGCTGTGCCCTCCCTGGCACCAGGAACCCCCATGCTACTGGGGGGGCTCCCATGAGGCCTCCTCCAACCCCTTATAGCCTCACCCGGTCCTCCAGTGTAACAACAAACAAACAGAATAACACAAGCCAACTGGCTATAACTTAAATGAAGCCCCCTGGATAAAATGCAACTACCTCATCCAGTAGCTTATCCTCTCTCCCAAATCCATACCAGGGTTTCTTTCACCCATTCTTCTCACACAGGAGCTAATTCAGGCCCTCAGCTTCTCTAGGCCACACTACTTCAACAGAGCTCCTACTCCATCAGCTACCAGAGGAGAACTGACTATAGCCTCAGCCTGAGCTGTTAATATACGCCAGGCCCTGCCCCCTCCTGGTCAGCTGACCCCTGTGGTTGCCCCGGCAACCAACACCTGTCCTTCTATAGGAGCAGGCACTCCAGTACCCTGCAACACCCTGGCAAAGGCTGCTTTCCCCTGGACCTAGTCTGTCTTCCATCCCTCTTGGATTTCAGTCTCTTTACTGCAGCCTTGGACCCCTGGCCCTGGTCTAGCTCCTCCAGCCCACTGGGCCCCTGGGCCAGCATGGCTATCATCACTGTGCTGCAGGCCTCAGTATTCCTCACCCCAGTTTAGGCTGCAAGCATAGGCAGATTAATGGACAGGACAGTTGGGCCTGGGCCCAGGGGCCACTACCAATTTGAGGCCCCCGAGATCCTCATCAGCAGGGAAGTGAAAGCTGCAGTTTTAAACTTGGTGCCATTTTTGTCTCCCTACTAGGAGACAAAAACAGCACCAAGTTTAAAACTGGCTTTTTCATTTGCTTTCCTACAAGCTAGGAGCAGGGAGCCCCTCCGCCAATGGGGCTGGGCAGGGGGAGCAGGGTTGGGGCCAGGCAACAGCACTGAGGGGGGCATTGGGGGGCTATGGCCAACCCAAAATTCATCTTAGCATCCCTCCATAGCCACCTCTCCCAGTACCACTGTCTGCCTGCAGAGATGCAGTACAGCACAGCACTCCCAGCCCAGCCCTGTGCTCTGCATGGTCATGTAAGACACAACCGGGCACTAGCTCTCTGCAAGTAAGTCTGGTAGGGACCGGGACGGGGAGCTAGACAGAGCTGCGGGCAGCTTGTAGCTGGGGAAGAGGGGAGCTGCCTCAGAGTGATTGAGTGGGGGTGGGAGGATGTCCTGTGAGGGGAAAGTGTGCATCTCTGTGCGTGGCTGTCTGTGCGCACATTCATGGCAGGGTGAGTATAGCTGTGTCTGTGTGTCCATGTGCAGAGAGTGAGGAAGAATAGAGGGCACGCCTGTGTCTGCATGTTTGACGGGTG
>NW_017729028.1:7509859-7514144 GCF_001723915.1 Gavialis gangeticus
GGGGGGGGGGGGCAGGGAGACGAGGCAGGTATACCCCACCCCACCCCCAGTCCAGCAGGGTCCACCCAGCCTCCCCTCACTAGCACCAGGAGGCACAGATGAACCAAGCAGGGGGCAGGGCCCAGGGCAAATCAGCCTGTGTGGGACCCTGCCCCCAGACACAGGGAAGCCAGCGGTGGATTCAGCAGCAATTGCACGGTGGTGGGTGCCCATCAGCCAGATGCACCAGATTCAGCAGCAGACTTGGTGGTGTGGGTGGGGCGGGGCAGTGCCAAGCGGCCAAACATGAAGCTGGTGGCAGTGCAGAATCACCATGCCCACTGCGCCCAGCTCCATGGGATCCCCCAAAGCATGGGGGACGAGGTGTTTGCCCTGATTTGCCCCCCTAGGATGGCCCTGCCAGGAAGGGAAGGAGCCCCTCTCCTCAACTGCAGCCCAGCTCCCATGGGAGAAGGGAGCCTCCAGTTGTGTTTACCCAGGGCCTCAGTACACCTTAATCCACCTCTGGCCGCCAATTACTGAGTAACCTGCCAGGCACCCCTCTATGGTCTCCACATTTCCCCTGTAGCCACAAGCCGGTCCTCCAGTTACTCCAACCAAAACATAAACACAAGCAAAATGACTGTATAACAGAAATACTCCTCACCCTAGGTCAATATTTCTCCACAAGCTAGAAGTTCCCTTTAGCTTTGTCTCTCAGCTCCCTGGTCAACCCATCTCCTGCAGCTACCTTACACAGGCACTTTCCTACATGCAGCCTGCAGGACCAGAATGCACTGCCTGCTTCCAGGGTTCCCCCTTTTCTATCCACTGGCTCTCCAGCTACACCTAAGGGGTGCAGCTCTGGCTGTTAATTAGCCTGCCCTGCGTGTTACAGCTTAGTTCAGCTGTCTCCCTTTGGCTTAATGAGCCTAGGCTATTCCTGCCCTGCACTCTCCCAGGGTCCATAACAGACCCCAGCCTTGGGATCTGTTTTCTTGTAGTGCCTGGCTGTTGTAGCATTGGCCCCTGCAGGCTACAAAAGTTCTGCTCCCATTTTTACTGCAGGTAATGGGGTTGGGTTTGCTGTTACACAGGACACACTCTCGGGATCTTCAAAGTACATGTTGGTAAGCAGTGAATCCCCAACTTCCCCTGCTTATCAAGACATGTCCCAGAGATCCCAGCGACATGTCTTGGTAAGTGGGGAAGTTGGGGTTTCCCTGCTTACTGAGATGAAGCCCAGAGATCCCAGGGTTTGAGGGGCCCAATCCTGTGCGGAAATCCCTGGTGTACACAGGACCAGGCCCCTCAAGTCCTGGGAGAACATGTCACCTGTTGTCCCATAGGACAATGGGCAAGGTGCACTTCAACCAGTGAATCAGCACAGATGATCATGTATAAATCAAATAAATTACAGCTGATCCACTTCATTTGGCAATGTTTCTTTCTACCTTCTGTAACACTTTTAATACTATTACTCCTGGCACCTGAGCCCACCAGTTTTCATGCACCACAAATATAAGAACCAATGTTGTGCTTGGTTTTGATACAGAGATTCAACTTTATATGCATCTGAGAGACATGGCTCCTCACTTCCTGTGAGAAGGTAAAAGAGCCAGGAACTGGTTAAGAGCTACCTACCTGTTACATAGCTCGGCTGGAGATATAAGGGGTTTGAGAGGCAAAGGGAAAGCCTAAAATGACTGCAGCCCTTGCAGAGGGAATGCTTTGTTTTGGGGCTAGCACTGTATTTTGAGCAATAAATTGTGCACTGAGGCAAGAGGCATGAAATGCATTCCATCTTATATTCAGTTGAATTCTGCAAATATAACTTATAAATTATCCTCCCTTACTGGAACTAGAGCAAGTAGAAGCAGTGCCTTAGCTACCTGTGAGTGGTGCAGTCCATGCTGAGAATGAGAGGCTCGAAATAGAAACAAGGATCACAAAAGTACCACTTCTTAGATTAAGATGTTACCTGAGATTGTGTTTTTGAAGGGGGAAACAGTTTGTGACGTGGCCTGATAGTAGGGCCTGGACAGGGATTAATATGTGAATAAGAACTCTTATCTCCCTTTTTTCATAGATTCCACACATACTCATTGATCATAAATAAATCAGATAAATAAAAAAAATTATACATTATTTTGGTTCCAAGTGCTTGGCTGCCATAATAATTTGGAGTCTGACACATTAAAATAAAATTAAAATATAAAACATTACTTTCTTATTTTTATAGTCTTACAAATTAATGAAGTTTTATCAAATCTGTCATACATGCAAACAACCCTCCCCAAACATACATTAAAGAGGTGTTTGATATGAATCTTGCATTCATGTTTACGTTCCTAATTTCATAAACATGACCTGCAGCTCTTCAGTCTAGATGCATGTCAATCCCTTTTCCATTCATTATATCCATGTTATATGGTTGTAACAGACTGCCAATGTGGGCTCAGCAGATTGGGTAGAGATATTTACCCTGGGCTAGAAACATTGCTGGTGAACTCTGAGCGACCCCAAGGGTGGAGCAGGGGAGCCCTGCCCTGTGCAAAAGGAGAAGCCAATGGAAAGAAGGGGTTTTCAGTCCTGTCATTCACATGGAAGGGGGATGGCCGGGGTTGTGGGCCCACCAGCCTGAGCCCTGGTTGGCCGGTTTCCAAGCCAGGGAGGGATGGCCAGAGGATATAAAAGCAGGAGCCAAACTGGCATGGGGGGGGGGGGTTGCTAACAGTGACTTTAGGGAATGATGCAGGAGGCCTAAGAAGAGCTGGGGTGAGCTGGCCCAGCAGAGGGAGCAGAGGGACCCCTCTGAAGAGCCTTGAAGGCTGTGGGAGAAGGCAGCAGCAGCAGTTGGCTGTGCCCCTAGCCCTGCAGCAGAAGGGAGCCGTGGCCAGGGCTTGGGGCAGAAAGCTGATGCCCATCGCAGTATGCTGGATGTGCTGAGCGTCCTGAAGGCTAGGAGTGGCAGTCGGCCTCCCACTCCACTGCAGAGAAGAAGCAGCAGCCAGAAGTGTTGGCAGTATCCTTATCCAGAGCAGGGAGCTAGGCCGGTGAGTTGAGGAAACCCCTTACCTTTCCCGGGGAAGCCGGAATGCAGCAGGCAGGGCATTGGGATCCTGAGGAGCGGCAGAGTGCCAGGATGAGGGTCCTTGCGAGCTCAGGGCACACGCCAGCACTTGGAGTGGGACTGGCAAGCTGCAAGGCGTGTGGGGCACCCAGCCAGTCATCTGGAGCAGGGGTTTACAGCAGCAACCCCTGGGAGCTGCCTGTGCTGCTGACCCTCTGCCACTGACTGCCCCAGAGGGGACTCAGTCCTGTCCCTTATTCTGCAGCTGATTGTCATCAGATGGAGTCCCTGAGCCTTGTGCTTGGGTCATGCCGAATGCTGTAGGAGCCTACTCTTTTGCTTGTTGCTTGCCTTTTTGGTTGCCACGGAGGGTCACCCTTCAGCCTCTTTGAGTGGTTGGGGTTTGATATAAGTTGATTGCTGCAGACTAGAAGAGCTTACACTGTTGCAGTCTGTCACTTATTGGGAAGCCTGTTGGAGCTGCTGGAAACAATCACCCTGCTTCCTTGCTGTAGCATCTCAGCAGTGGCTGAAAGCTGCCAGTTATCCTACCTGTGGTTCTTGAGTCAAGGATTGACTAATGCATTCTGGTTTGTTTTGCCATTTAAGTTTGTTTGTAAATAACCTTTCCTATTATTCTTGTTTTGTAAATAAAGTGTAAATAGTTAAATCAGTTAAGTGTTAGAATTTCTTGGGACCACAGGCTGCTCTGTGGGGAGCAGAGGTTGGCTGGAAAGTAAATTGGTGCTGGCTGGAAGCCCTGCCCTACTCTCACCACACCATCCCTGATATTTGGGCAGAGGTGGCAACTATTGGGCCGCCACCTGGGTTACATGGTTATAGAAAACTTTAAGTTACAATCTTTACAAGAAAAGTTT
Source organism: Gavialis gangeticus (assembly GCF_001723915.1). Lineage (NCBI taxonomy): Eukaryota > Metazoa > Chordata > Crocodylia > Gavialidae > Gavialis > Gavialis gangeticus. Next base: position 7,513,790 of record NW_017729028.1, read on the forward strand.
GGTTTGGTTTCTTTACTTCTGGGGCTGCAGTTTCTCTAAGGTATTTACTGGGGGGGGAGGGAAGAAAAGTCGAAGATCCAGGCAGAGACCTTAACTAGCATGAAGCTTATCTGGAGCTTAGGAGAGCTGGGATTCTGTTCTCAGAAACTTTGCTCTTCCTGGTGTACTGGCATATGCATTCACTACAAAAAATGGGAGGAACTGCAAGTTATGTAATAAATAATTGTATCATTGTGTTACATTTTAATGAGTGGGATCTGTGTGTCCAAGACCTACAGACATAGGAGCCTTGCTAGAATTTCAGTACTGCAGCAGCAGCAGCAAATGTCATTATATGAGATAATAATAATAATTT
>NW_017729028.1:7519144-7525640 GCF_001723915.1 Gavialis gangeticus
ATTAGCTTATCTCTTCCTCCTATTATTTTTCTTATACACTAATAATTTATAAGCAGTTTTAATTGTTTTCCTGATGAGGCCAAGCTATCTAAAATTTGAGGCCAAGCTATTTAAAATTCCCAGAAACATAAATTTGTTGATACAGCTACTCTTCATTTAATGTTGTAGTTATGTTCTTGAAAAATGCAACTTTAAGCAAAACAATGTTAAGTGAATCCAGTTACATCACAGTTACATTCAGTTACATCGTAGTTACCTATTAGCAGGCGGTGGCCAAACAACGTTATAACTGAACATTCTGTGACTTTAAACAAGTATGTTCTCTAATAGATCAGCAAGGTAATAACATCGTCCCAGTTAACGTCATTTCATTAAGTGAGGAGTACCTGTATGTAAGGAAAGCTGCCTGGGACTTACAGTCCATTGCTACTTAAAATCCATTACTCCTACATGAGAAACATCTAAATGAAGCCATTATCCCCTTGTCAATCAGATCCTCCTTAAACAATCACTCTTCCTGCAATGCCTATAAGAAATGGATCCATTATAATAATTAAAATAAATAAGAAACTGAACCATCTAGAAGTGCCTGGGGTGACCCTGAGGAACTGCATGATCTTATTGGTGTCACTTATACTTTCTTCCACTAGCCCAGGGGCAGGCAAAGTCCAGCCCACGGGCTGATTTGGGCCTGCACCAGGCTCCATTTCCCAGCAGCCCCTGCCCGCATTCCTGCAGCTGGTTTTCATTAGAGACCCCAAGAGTGGCAGGGCCATGGCAGCATGGGGCCAGAGTTTCCATGGAGACTGGCCCCAGAAGTGCTGGCAGGGTACGCAGCTGGGCAGGGAGCTCTCAGATGCACAGTCGGATCTTGTGGCAACGACAGCACAGTCCAGAGCCAAGGCAGGCTGCAATCCGCTGCCCGCGTGCCCTGGGCAGAGGCATGGAAGCAGTGGATCACAGTTCTGCCCCAGCTCTGGACCATGCTGTCCCCACTGCAAGATCCCAGCCCCAACCCAGGAGCAGTTTCCTGCCCAGCCGCACACCCTGAAACATAGAACATCACAGCAACAATAACACTCTAATCCTACTATAGAAATGTTATTGTGGCTCTGTTAAACTCCCTGGATTTACAAATTAATTTCTATAAACCTCCTGAAGAGTCCAATTATATAGACATTTGTATATGGGCACATAGGGACTTCCATGGGTCCTAAAAGGATTCTGTTGTTTTGAAGCCCACTGTGGGCACATCCTGTAAGGTAGATTCTAAAAAGTTAGCATCTACTTAGGGGAATCTTCCAATTAAATGAAATGTAGAATTCAGCCCTTTGGACTTAAGGAACAGACCTGAATACTCACTGGTTTTATAGTGTGTATCCAAATAAGCATGCCCATTCATTTCCATCGGGCCATATGCAAACTCCTGCTATTCAAAATTTCACTAGAAACTGAAAGACTTATACTCAACTTTTATCATTACCAATGCAGCTTGTAATCTTGGTGCTAACAAACAAGGTTTTTCCCATTTATTTGTCTGTCTGATCATAGTGGGTAACCCATCTTAACACCAGGGCCCTGCAGCTGATTAAAAAAAAACCCATCAGAATGCATTAGTTAAAATGAACCTGTTATCAAGAGAAGTAGCTGATCTGCCAAAAGAAGGACAAAAAGAAAAAATAATCCTCAAAGTAAGAGGAATAATAATAATAATAATAATAAGCTATGTCTATAGGAGCTGTGAACAAAAGAGGCCTGACCAGCAGCCCCAAAGCCACAGGATGGGAAAAATGGGTAATTTAATGAACCTCAGACAGAAAAGTATCAGAGGAAAGAGGGCTGCCATCCTGGACAAGTACATGGACATTATATATTGTCATCCTAAACTGAATCTGATGGCTGACAGCACAGTTCGATGTGGTCTTGCCTGTCCTATAATTCCTGGACCATCACAGCTACATCACCCCAACACTACTAGAATATTTATTTCAACACTTTGACTAATAAAAAAAAAAAAATTGTAGTCCATTCACTAATCACCAAGGATCCTCATTTTCTCTGTTTAAAAAATTGCAAATTCTCTTATTTAAAAAAAAAATCACAAATTTTCTGGTTAAACCCCCCCCCCAATCAGTGTCTTACTACAATTAAAATGAAATGCGACTGTACATATATAGGTATCAGTTGAACACAATGTTTTATTGATATATTTACAATTTTAAAGCAATTTGGAAACCTACCAGTGCTTCAGTCCTTATAATAAAATAAATTTTAAATACCTATATATTTTGGCATTTGATTTTGGTTTATTTAATCATAGAAAAATCAGAGCCCCCTCTGCCCCCTTTGCTTATCGGGACATGGGTCCAGCTGCAGCTGCCCCCCAGCTGATCTGTGGTGCTCAGCAGCGCTGATATGCTGGTGCTCTGCCTCTGCCCATGCTGTTGCCCCTCACTCTTAGGCCACAGTCATCGTCCCCCCTCCAGCTTTGCCAGTGCCCCTCACTACTGATGCACGGTCCCTTGCCCCCCATGTTCTGACTGGTGCCCCTTGCTCCTGACCTGTAGCCCGCTATCCCTGCCAGTGCCCCTCACTCCTGACCTGCAGTCCCCACTCCCTGCTGGTGCTCCTCACTCCCGACCCATTGTTACCCATCTCCGCCACTACCTCTCACTCCCAACCCACAGCACCCTGACCCTGGGCCATGCTAATGCCCCTCACTTCCAAACCATAGCCCCTCCATCCCTGCTGGTACCCCTCATTCCTGACCTGCGACTCTCTACCCCGCTAAGTCCTGCTGTTGCCCCTCACTCCAAATCCACAGCTTTTTATGCCCCCCAGCCCTGCTGGAGGGAGATCCCAGCTGCCTCTGCCCTGCCTGGGTGTGTGAGGACTACAGGATGGTGGTCTGTGAGGACAGCCTTCAGCATGAGATGCATGCTGTATACCTCATGTGGAAGCACAGGCAGTGGCAGGGGCATCACATGCTGTCCTCTGCCCCTGGCTGGGGCTAGGGTGTGGTGGGGAGACCCAATGCTGTGCTGCACAGCAGCAGCATGAAATGGAGCATGGCTTTGGGAGCATGCTGCGGGCAAGGGGCTCTAGGCCCCATCCCACCTGGGCTGGAGCATGGTGGCTGCAGCTACAGTGGGTCTGGCTTGTGCAAGTGGTGGTGGAGGGAGTCTGGCTCTGGTGCAGGCTGGAGGAAGAAGGAGCAGACAGCTGTGACACCCCCCAAATCAGGCTGGGGCTTCTGTGCTGCACCAGGTGGACTGGCCATGGTCCCCTTCCTCTCCTGGGCAGTGTCTCCCAGCCTCTTCACCCCTGACAGCATGGGCACCAGCCCTCAGCACTGTCAGCCCAGCCACGCAGCTCCTTGCCACCCCTGGCCACATAGCTCCTTGCCACCCCTGAAGGACTCCCCTGCCCCCTTTACCTACTGGAGTGTCAAGCTGGCAAAAGTGCAGAACTGAGTTCATTGGTGGCACTGAGCATTGCCTCAGCCCCTCTACCCCACCATAGCCCTGGTGCCTGGATACCTTCCTGGGAGCATACTGCAGGCAGCCCCAGCCTGGTGTGGGGGTACCACAGCTGTCTGCTTCTTCTTCCTCCAGCCTGCACCAGAGCCAGACTTGCTCCACACACCCCCACCTCCACACACACACATCCTTTCCACACACCCCTGCCACCCAGCTACACACATATGCCTCACACAGCCACCCCCTGCACAGTCCCCAAGTCCTGGCCCTCCAACCCCTCTGTGCCTAGACTTACTTGTACCCAGCTGCCAGACCTGCTCCTATTACCCTGCCTGGCTGTATGCCAGTCACATACATGTGCACATGCACATGGTGCCCCCTGCCTCTAATCGGCCTCCTCCCACTCCTCCATGCCCCAAGCAGATCTTTCAAAATAAAACATCCATTCTAACTGACCTAAAGAACTACTGGGCTAGGTACAAATATTCAAAAAGCCTGAGGTGGAATCAATCTAAGTTACGTGGTTTAGCATAGTTTAGATCAGTACTGAACAGAGTACACGTTTGCCCTTTGGTGGCGGGAGTGGGGAGCACAAATCTTAGACTGGTTCTACTATTTTTAAACCTGTCTGTATGTGCTGAACTTCTGTTCTGTTACGGGCGTAGAATGGTTTCCGATCACTTATATCAGTAAAAGTGTAATGTCTGTACCTGGCCTCAATGCAAAGCAGTAACCAACTCAAACCTCTTATGAAAATCGGCCACTAGAGGGAGACAAAGTTCCATGTTATATTAATGCAAGAATAAATGAGGTTTCCTGGCTCATTTAGACATAGTTTCATTTTAAGTTCCTTCCATGACACATACTCTTTAAGAAAGGTAATTTAAGGTTGGAATGCAAGCTTTGTCATTTCCCTGTACAGACTCTTGTACATATTTCTTGGTTGTAGCTTTTAAGTGTAAATTATGAAGACATGTATAATTTCTGGTATTATGTTACCAGAACTATACTCCATGCAAAGCCCTGCTCATTTTACCAAAAGTGGGCCCACTGAATCTTTTCTTATAAACATCATTGTATTCTGCAAACATAATCTGAGCTTGATTTTCCTCATAAAAATTAAATGTACACAAGAGATTGACAAATCTTTTTCTGGCGTGTAGTCTTGAATAAACATTCTTAGGACCATATTTTGCCCCTTTTCTTTAGAAACTGTAGGCCCATACAGACCCACAGATTGGACAATTCTACCATGCAGGGACAAGATTTGAAAACCTCGATTCTTGGCTCCCATGCTATAGTTTTGGGGGATCACTACATCTTCATAACCTACTTACTTAAGACTCTACAGTTGGAATACAGAAATGCTCACAAAGGGCTAAGTTGTACTCATGCTGAAATGAATGACAATTCTGATTAGGAGTAAGATGAGCTTCTGGACCCCTTACTTCATTAGTTCACCTGTATGAGAACTGTATAAAGGATTAGAACCAGAACAACGAACGGTGTGGGTTGGAACACATTTAACCAATTAAGCAAATTCCATAACCTTTGTTACACATTTGTTTTTAATGAACAGGAAAAGGAAAATCAGGTAAATATTGATTAAAATAAGGAATAATGGAATGTTTCATAGTTTCTAGGGTAGGAAGGGACCTGAGCAGATCATCATGTTAGAGGTTAAGAGTCCAGAATGGAAAGAGAAGATATAATACTGACAGAAGAAGTCAGGTAAACAATACAGTTAGTAAAAAGACTGAACTTAATGAAGCGAAGACACTGGATGAAATCAAAAAAGGAATAACTGAGATGTTTGTACACTAATACAAGGAGCCCACCCAGAAAAATGCAAGAACCAGAAATTCCAGTTCAAGGTGTAGAATCAGATTCCACAGAGAAAATGGGAACATGGAGGAAGAGGACACATCTGGGATATAAATATTCAAGGTTGTACCATTCAGGGAAGATGCAAACAAAGGTAAAAGTAGCAGGATAGCCATGTACATTAATAAGGCAATAGAAAAATAAAGAAAAAAGAAGGGAGAGTATTGGTAGAACAGAATCTATTTGGATCAAAATCCTTGTGGGAAAGGACTATAAAAAAAATTTACCAGAGCAGAGTTTGGGAACTGTTGCAAATCCCCAGGCTTGACTCCAGGTACGGCCAGAGATCTCTATAATGTTATTAGATCAATAAATACAGGTAATAATTCCTGGATGTTGTAACTGATGGGTCTCATCAAAGACGACTTTGTCAGGTGTGTAGTGAGGACACCGTAGAAGAGCTGGGTGTAGATAATAGCCTTGTACCAAGTGATCTTGGGTGGATTACATTAAAATCAAATGAAAGGAACCATAGCAAATGGGTCCATAGCTAAAGTTTTTATTTCAAAAGGGCACACTTTCTTTGGAAAGAGGTTTGAATTTCTTTAAGTAAAAGTTGCAAAATCTATTTGGAATTTGTATCACAGGCCAGGGAATAATCGTACAGGGCAAGGTTCCAAGCCTTATTGTGAATAACCACCTCAGAAAGGATGTTAGGAGTAAGTAGAGAGCCTACCAGGAATGGAAAAAGGGGACTGATCAGAAAAGAAAGCTATGTCTAGGAAGTCAGAAAGTGTTGGGATAACAGTAACTGCCAATAAGTTAGCTGAGTTAGACCTTGCAAAGGAAATTAAAAACATGCTGTTAAAAGTTTTCTTTAGCCATAGAAATAAAAAGAGAACAAGGAAAGCGGCATCGGGACTTCTGGATAATGAGGAATAAATCAAGCCTCCATGGCTCACTAAAAACATCCGGGAATGTCTCCTTGCCAAAAAGGAGGCTTACTCCCAATGGAAAGGAGGGGTCATCACTAAGGAGAACTATTCAGCAGTTGCTCGGGGATGTAGGGGGATGGTTAGGAAGGCCAAGGCAGAGATGGAACAGGGGCTGGCTTCCCGGATTAAGGACAACAAGAAGTCCTTTTTTAAGTACATAGGGAGTAGAAAGAAGGCCCCAGGAAATGTGGGGCCCTT
>NW_017729028.1:7526015-7544424 GCF_001723915.1 Gavialis gangeticus
GGGGAGTCCCTGTTCCCCCGAGCGCCGCAAGGAGTGACCAGGAACAATGGTCACAAGCTGGCGGAGGGAAGGTTTAAGTTGGACATCAGGAGGCGCTACTTCACGGTCAGGGCGGCTAGGGTCTGGAACCAGCTTCCAAGTGAGGTGGTGCAGGCTCCCACCCTGGGGGGTTTTAAGAGGAGGTTGGATGACCGCCTTATTGGGGTCATTTGACCCCAGTGCTCTTCCTGCCATGGCAGCGGGTCAGACTAGATGATCTGCTCAGGTCCCTTCCGACCCTAGAAACTATGAAACTATGAAAAGGCTCAAGGACTTTTTTGAGCCAGGCTACCTGGCAACTCACTACAGCAAGGTTTGGAACAGAACTTCAAGAAAAGCATAAATTTAACTTAGTACTTAAATGGAAAATGTAATGAAATGCAACATGGCTATATTGTTCCAGACTAACCGAATATCTTTATCTTTTAAAATAATTGATTTAACAATTGTTTTGTCAGATAAGGAACACAAGGTAAATTGAATCCATCTGAACTTCAGTAAAGCATTTGAAATAGTGTTACATAGGAAACTCAAACTAGAGGGGAGTTATCCATGTTAAGTCTGAAGTTAGGTAGAAAGCAGGGCAGTGCGGCATCTTGGACACTAATTTGTTCAGAGAGGCATGAGCTTTTGTAGGATACAGCCTACTTCATCAGATGCTATGAATGTTATGAACACTACAAATTCATAGCATCTGACACTGACAAGGTAGGCTGTCACCTACAAAAGCTTGTACCTCTCTGAACAAGTTAGTCTGTCAGGGCATTTATACACATACTTTTTTGTCCCATGATGCACAGGAGATTTGCTGCTTTGGAGCAGACCTGATTAATCATGAGCAAGCTGAGGCAAACTTGGGTTGGAGGGAGGTTACTAAGAGAGCTTCTAGAGCAGTGTTTCTCTAACTTTTTTGTACCAGGACCCATTTGTAAACATTCATGGCCACTCCTGACCCAGTGCCTCTCACTTCCAACCCACTACCCCATGCCCCAGACTCTGCCTCCCAGTTTGTGGAGCACGGAGTAGGTGTGTGGTACATGGCAGGCCCCAGACGGGCTGGAACTCTGCCAGCCTGCAAAGAAAGCCACCATTTCCCATATTTTTCTCCTTTAAATGAGAATCCATTTTTAAAGTTTGTCCGCAACCCTTTCATGAGACCCACTTTTGGGTTGTGGCCCATGGGTTGAGAAATGCTGTTCTAGAGGACTAGTCTTCAGACCAATTAAATATTTTCATTAACTATTAGGCACAAAAGGAAGAATGCTAATAAAATATATTGATGACACAAAGTTGGAAGGCACTACTGAAAGTGAGGGGGGTCAAAATATCAGACAGAAAGAACTGGAAGACTTTAATAATAAGGGTAACAGAAAAGAAATTACATCTAGTAATATAAAGCAGTGGCGCTCAACCTTTTTGCCTTGCAGACTAAATGGACAGTGCCTGGTACCTCTGTGGGCCGGATCCAGCTGGTGGGCCAGATTTGGTTGCATGGAGTGGAAGGGAAAGCCTGGCCCCAATCTAGCAACATAGGACTTCAGCAGTAGGGGAGGGTGGCAGTATTAATTGTTTCCCTCTGCCAAATTTCCCAACCCAGGGGGAGCCCCATGGGCTAGATGCCATGGCTCTGCAGGCCAAAGGTAGAGCTCCCCTGGTATAAAGTACAAGATGCACAAACAAGAATTTCTGCATCAGCTGGAAATGGCTAATGAGGAGAAACACCTGGCAGAATTTGGTGATCACAGGAAAACTACCACAAATACAATGTGGCTGTAAAAAGCACTTATGCAAAGCTAGGCTATAGCAGAGAGAGTATATAGAGTTGAGAAAAATAAATATTTAAGCTGTTGTATAAGGCACTGTTAAATCCTCATCTGGAGTACAGTATACAATTTGGCTCACTTGTTCAAACAAATGAGTGCATATTGGAACAGGTGCAAAAAATGGCTACTGAAAAGATCAGGAGGACGGACAACCTATCTTAAACCAGTATGACAAAAAGCTAGCCTTGTTCAGTCTATGAAAATAAAGGCTAAAAAGATGACCTATTCATCAAGGCAAACACTGGGGAAGGAAAAGAGCTATTTTAAACTAAGGGAAAATAAGCATTGAATAGATTTAGGTTGGAAATTAAGAGAAGCTATAACTACCAAAAGAGTATTGCAACCGCATTTCAGTGGATCCAGGCAACAAAAAACTAACCAGTTTTTTAGCATGGACTTCTCTATTTGTGAAGGGGATCATAGGATGGGGTTGCCTGGAATAGCAGGGAACTGGACACAGTGACCCAGGAGACTCCTAGCAGTCCTTTTTTCCTGTGGAAGTATCTGAGTCCCTGCTACTAGTCAGGACATTCTCAGGGACCAAAATGTCAACAAAAATGCAGGTTGGCGACACAGTAACACAGGACAGACCAGACACAAGTCTGGGAGTTAGTAGGGCTGTGCGAATTTTCACCTGGTGTTTCATTTTGAAGGTGTTTCAATGCATTTCAAACTTGAAACAGTGAAATTGAAACAAAACAAAAGCCTTCAAAGCAGCTTTGAAACAAAACAAGGGAACTTGAAACGTTTCAAAAGTTTTGAAACATTTCTAGTTCTGAAGCCAGGCTTCCTGGCTTCAGTGCGAGTCCCAGCCAGCAGCACCCGCGTCCTGTCTTCTGGCAGGCAGACTGGGGGCTCCCTGCACCCCCAGGAGGGCTGCGGGGGCTGTGCTGGAGTCCTCCCACAGGTGTGGGCCCCCGATCTGCCTGCCAGATGACAGACTGGTGCTGGACACAGCCTGCACCCAGCGCCAGGAAGATCGGTGCTGCCTGTGGCCCCAGGTGGCAGCACCCGGCTCCTGTCATCTGGCAGGCAGATCGGGGGCATGCACCCTCAGGAGGACTCCAGCACAGCCCCCACAGCCCTTCTGGGAGTGCCGGTGGGCTCCTGATCTACCCGCCAGCTGACAGGAGCTGGGTGCTGCCGACTGGGGCCAGCAGGGCTGGGGCAGATCAGCTCAGGTGGGGACCCACTGCCCTGATCCCAAGGTGGGGGAACATCCCCACACGAGCTGATCTGCCCCAGGCCCCCACCTGGCCGGCTCCAGTAGTCAGTGGGGCAGATCAGCCGGTGCAAGGAAACGCCACCCTGATCCCCATGAGGGGGAGTGTCCCCATACCAGCTGATCTGCCCTGGGCCCCCACCTGGTACAGGGACCCCCCCAGGCAGCGAGATCAGCTTAAGGGGGACTTCCCCCGGCAGCGAGATTGGGGCAGATCAGCTGGTGTGGGGATTGAGGCAGCAGGCCCCTGCAGCAGCTGATCTGTCCCGGCCCTGTACGGGAGCCGGCTCCAGGCAGGTGCAGGGCCTGGGACAGATGGGCTCATGCAGGGACCCTCCCCCAGTTCCCACACCACCTGATCTGCCCTGGCCCATGTTGCTGGCCCCAGGCAGCAGCACCCATCTCCTGTCAGCCAGCAGGCAGATTGGGGACCTGCTGGCACCACCAGGAGGGCTGTGGGGGCTGTGTCGGAGTCCTCCTGGTAGTGCAAGCCCCCCCCCCATCTGCCTGCCAGGTGACAGGAGCTGTGTGCTGCCGCCTGGGACTGGCAGCAGCACCAAACTTCCTGGCGCTGGTCCCAGGCAGCAGCACCTGGCTTCTCCCACCTAGTAGGCAGCTCAGGGGCTCGCACCCCCAGGAGGACTCTGGAGCAGCCCCCGCAACTCTCCCAGGGGTGCGGGCAAGCCCCTGATCTTCCTGCCTGCTGCATTTTATGTTTCCTCATAATAACTATAGGCGAAACACTGAGACAGCATTGAAACAGCAAAACAGTTTCAATTAAAAGAAATGGAACAGTGTTTTTGAAATGAAACAAAACTTGAAACGAAACACTGTCCATCGAACTGTCGAAAGTGAAGCTGAGTCGGAATGGCGCTGTTGCACACAGCCCTGGGAGTTAGGGATTCTGAAGCTTTTAACTGCAGCTTGCCTGCTGACTCGCTTTTATCTGAGCAGGCAAGTCATGATCATTTGTGATCATTTTCCCACCTGCAGAAGTGGGATGATCCTTACTTGCTCCACGGGCTGCCAGAGAAGCCATGAGTTAAGGTGTGAGCACTCTAGAAACACAAACACTACAAGGTGCTGAGCATACGAATGTGGAGGTCACTTCCCAGGGGACAAATTTAAGTTAATTCAGTTCTGTTTTAATGTAACGAAGTGAAGGAAGAGCCTGGTTAGGTTTTATAATCTGCAATCCCTGGGTTATTCTATTTCAGCTCAAAATACATATACCTTTACCAATATTTTGCTCTGCTTTATCTCAGATGGCTCCTGCGCTGGACAGTAAAACTATTGCGCATAATGTTCATACTTTCACTGATGTATGGCGGTGTGTCCCTGGCTCAGCAACTTATCTCTGTGCAATTGAGAGCATTGTTAAGCCTTGTTCTGGCATTCCTAGTCTTGTTCCCATTCTTCCCTCTCTATAATCAACATATAGGATGACTACATTTCCCTAATTTCAAAACAGAAACTGTCTCTGAGCTCCAGTTTCAGCAGAGTGCACTAGAGGAGTGGCTTTCAACTTGTGGCCTGGCGACCCCTGGGGGGGGGTTGACAAAACATGACTATGATCAATCAAAAGTATGTGAATACCCACACTTACAATTCAAAGGGGTCATCCCCTCCATTCAAAATTTTTCAGGGGTATGCAGACGAAATAAGGTTGAAAACCACTGCGCTGTAGTGGACGAGGAGGGAGGAAAGAGTGTTGTGAAGTGTGTGTTGAGGGTGGAGGAAGGAGGGGAATCAAACAATCTCACTCTAAAACACAAGTCCAGGGTATCCCACTGAAAATGGGACTGAATTGTTCATTTGCCAACCCAGTGGGATATCTGAGACAGGTGTTTAGAACAGGACTGTCCAGGTGAGAATTGGACATACGGTCACCCTACCCACAGAGGACTGAAGAATACTTTGGAACATTAACCCCAGTTCTCAGTTATTACACGTGATTGTGTCATCTGATCCACTTCATAAACTCACCAGGCCAGCTAGCTGCAGATGCAACAGACTTCTCCTGTTCAGTTCCTAGAGTTTGAAACAGCTTGTATTGTTCTACCTCCCTGTATTGTTCAATCTCCCTGCTTCATCTGCTTTCATGACGTATTTCAACTCATCTCTCTTCTCCTTTGCCTATGACTCTGTGTAGATCTGATCTTCACAGATTTTATCCTGTTTATTTAGGGGTGTCATTTTATACTGAAGCAATTTTATAGTGAAGCTCCTTCTGGAGAGCCAGCATTTTATTTTCAGTAAATTGGGTTTTTTTTAACAGATTTTTGCAGACATCACCGGATTGTGCGAGCAATGCTGGATTTTGTGATTTCTACAAAATCTGTTAAATTGTGATTTCAGTAGGTCCCTAAATATAAGCACTGTTAAGTTTATTATCCTTCATATATGTAAATAAAAAAAAATATTGGTAGCTGTTTTATAACAAGAGCCACACTTAGGGAGAAGCTGTGCCACACTACATATACTAGTATAATCCGTTCATTCATAGCATGTGACAAAGTAGGTTGTTGCCTATGAAAGCCCAGGCCTCTCTGAACTAGTAAGATTCTACCTTTCCTTTTTCCTGACTTCTGACTAACACAGCTAGCTACCTCTATGCTCATGGATGGCACCAGGTTCAGATTAATTAAATAGACTGTAATCAATCCACAGAAGAAATTTACTTGGGTACACTGAGATCTTATTTTGGAACCAGCTGCAAGCAAATAAACATCATACTTAAGGACTCCAGGTGACAAATTCACTTATTTTTACATGCCGCAGAGCCTATTCTGGAAAACTGCAATTTACACTCTCCCAAAAACTGAGGAACCACAACACAGGAGGAAGTACACAACCTGGGCTCCACCCAGTGGCTGCAGCCCCACTCCAGACCTGTGCCACAAGCTGTATGTATACAACCCAAGTCCTGTAGAACAGACAGCCATACAAACAACAGGCTGGTAAGAACAGGGAGTGCCATTTGTTGTCATGGACAAAACACTATTCATAAGAGGAAGCTGAGAAACAACTTTCCACAGAGTTTTACAGACTGACCAAAGATCCCATGGACAATACCCGAGGGAATTACACAGCCCTTAACTACCATGGATGTCAAATCTCTGTTTGCCAACATCCCCTATTAGAATGGATTACAAGCCATAAGGATCATTATCGCTGGCAGTGGCACTCTTATCCAATTTTCCCATTTTGTCCTCACATACAACTATTTCAGATTTAGATGCTCACTATACCTACAGTCCATTCATAGCATCTGAGGAAGTAGGTTGTTCCCTATGAAAGATCTCTAAACCAGTTAGTCTCTAAGGTGCCAGTTGCCTTCTGCTTGGTATAATCAAAATGATACAGCTTGTGTGTAGACAAGGGCTTCATTTATCTTCTTCAGCTGTACTTTTACTATTCTTATTCTAACTTTCCGCTCTGCATGTTGGTGGAAGACATTTCCTATGAACGCTCCAAGTAAAGATGTATCATATTCTTCTATTTGCTTTAGCTGGCAGCCAGTCATGGAAGAAAAATAAGGCTCCAAAAATCAGATGACTAAAGTTACAGTCATTTTCAAAAGGAGAAAATGTCTCAAGTCACATAATCAACATACTTCTCAGGGCACAGCAATACTAGGTATATATGTTCACTTTGAACTCAGATAAACTAGAAAACAGCTGCTGTGGGCAAAGCCTGCCTATACAAATGCTATTGGGTAAGTGTTCTTTCTTGTGCTGATTCACAGTGTCAGTAACTGCCTGTGCAAACAGTACTGTGCAAACACCTAGAATTACATCACTGAAAGACCTCAGGAGGGGCAGATGAGTACTGTATTCTTATGTATTCAGTGACCCCTACTGATTAGCTGGTTGCAGTGACTAAAAGGTACCATCTGGAGCGTGTGCTTCATGCTACGTGGGAGTATCCATAACCATAATAAGGAGAGTTATATGCAAATATGTGGTATCCTTCCCAGAAGGGTTGCTTTAACCTTGATTTTTTTCCCCTACAAAATGACTGTCAGGTGACTATAACTTCTCTTAACAGCATTTATTTCCTAGTTTGCAATCAGTACTATCTTATGAAGAACCTAATGTATACTGTAGAATCTGCATGTTCAAATACGGTAATTATTTTACTAGATAGAGTGAAAGAGGGTAGAGAGCTGAGTGCTAGTCCCACGTGCCACCAGGTACTTCCTGAAAGGTGCAGAATATCCCTAACTTCTTTTGACTTCATATAGGGAATAGTTCTCCTCTAGTTGTATAAGCTCTGTGTAAAACTCAGGGGTTTACAAGATCCGGAAGTATTCCATTTAATTCTGTTGCATGGATAGTAAGGAAGGACAGTTATAGGTTGAGGGACATTTTATGTAAGGAAATGTCATTTTGACTTTGTATATTATTCTTGCAAGATCACATTTCAAGTGTATTCTTGGAGGGACGGTGTGAAATGAAAAGAGGCCCAGTTATAAACTAAAGAAAAATGGGCCTCAGTGGTGATGAGAGATGTGAAACATACAACTGGTATAGCCTGATCCTCTCAAATGGGACATCTCTAGATACCAGTTTTCATCCTCAGTAGTGGAAAGCCATTAAACTGCAAACTTTAACTGAAACAAAGCATGATGAGTTAAAACACAAGTGGCATTAACTCTTGAACCACCACTGGACCTTATTAGGGATGACTGGCATTTAACCATACATTTGAGGTGCCTTATTTATTCACTTGGGCTGAGGTCCCCCACCACCACTGGGGGACCTCAGTGCATTCCTTGCACTCCAGGAATGGCTAGTATATCCCCTGGGGGTCCCATGACCCTTCACATTGCTCTAACCCTAGGGTGTTCTCCCCTTCTCACTTTCCTGTCATACCTTAAATGTAGTTATTAGCATGGAAGGGAAACTTCCTAATAGGCCCCAGAGTAAGCCCCAGTTCCTCTGGGTACCAGTTGGTTCTTCCAGGGCACCAGTTATGTCTTAAGAGCTAATTAAGTGACTCCATCCACCCCTTTACACCATGCCTCACAGAAGCTGCCAATTAATGGCTTTGGTGGGCATTTGGTCGCAATCCAACACTGGGCCACCCCAGGCCTTTACATCCTTGTCAGGGCTTCAGCCTTTCTGGCCTCAGCCATTTTTTCTCTCCCTGGTTCCCCATAGCCTAGGCCTACTGTGCTGGACCTGACTTCTGGGGCCCATCCCAAGTCTCATCCTCTCAGATTATGCCCTGCTTGGGCTATCAGCCCATGGCCCTGGTCTTGCCCCAGAAGGGCTGTCTCTGGGTCCCCTGGATCTGCTTCGGCCCCTTCTAAAGTGGTGCTGTGGGTCTTCTAACCCTTTCTTGAGCTGGTTCCTCTGGCCCCAAGCTCTGCCCTTTTCTGGGCTCTGGGACCTCTGGTCCCAGTCTGTGCCTTGAGCCTGACCCTTGGCTGGGCCCAAGTTGGCCCTTGGGGACTTATGGGACCTCCAAACCACCAGGTAAAATGCAACCCAAAACATTGGTACACTGGCTACAACTGAATTCTCTAGCACCTGGCTATCTGAAATTTTCCATCCATACTGAGTCTCATCCCCTGGCAGTCCTCAGCTCCTTACTGCGTCTCTCTGAGATAGCAAGGCCTCTATCAGGCATTCCTCAGCAAGCAGCTTACTGGAAGACTCCTTCTACTTTGGCCTCCAGGGCCAGACTGCTCCTACTGGCTTAGGGCCTGTGTTTATACATCTCCCTGCCCCTGCTGGTCATATACCTCCCAGAGCTGCTGCAGGTGTTTCCTGATTTAGTTTGTCAGCCTCAGGGTGACTTACTGCTGCTGGATCCTGTGGTGCTCCTGTGCAAGACTCTAGTTCCTAATGCTGCTGCCACCATGAGCTCTGTGGTGAGTGCTTGCTCAGATCTCTTCCACCCTTGAGTCCATTCACAGAGGCTTGGCTTGCCAGCAGGCCCCTGGACTTCCTCCTCTTTCCCAGTATAGGTTTCCCTTGATTTATATAGTGCATGCGTTCCAGGAAAAGTGCATATAAATCGAATTTGCATAAAGGGAACCCAGTTTATAACATAACAAATAGGGATATGTTCACGGGGCGGTGAGGAAGGGAGGGAGTAAGGCTGGGACTAGGGAAGGGGTGAGGGGAGGGGTGCAGCACAGCCCATCAGCTGCTCCTGGAGCTGCAGTAGGGAGCAAAGCAGAGGAAACTGTGAGTGGGCGCGAGGCGCGGGACAGTAGGGCATGGCTCTTACTGTTACATGCACCCCAGAAGGTCTACAGGCTGGGGGGCTGCGCTCAGCTCTTCCCAGGGGGAGGGGTGCATACCCCTGGATCTGCATGTGGGAGAACAGCAGGCTGCCGCCGTAGGCTGGGGCTGGTACCAGCACCTGGCTCCTCCTGGCACTTGGCGGTGGCCTTTTGAGGGCAGATTGAGGGCGGGCTATAGCAAATTTTGGGGTGGCAGCAGCCCCCCTCCCATTCGTGTGGCCCACCCTGAGCGCCAGGAAGAACCTGGTGCTGCTACCAGCCCCAGCCTCAAGCAGCAGCCTGCTGTCCACCCATGCGCAGATCCGTGGGCACCCACCCCCTGGGAAGAGCCCAGCACAGCCTCCCCAGCCCTCCTGGGGTACATGTAGCAGCAAGAGCCGTGTCCCCCCTCCCACCACACCCTGCACCCACTCACAGTTTCCTCTGCTGACAGGCTGTGCTGCACGCCTCCCCCACCCCTTCCCCTACAAACTTACCTCGCTATACCCCGAGCCTCCACTTCTCCCCACTCACCCCAGTTCCTGCTGCAGCGGACCTGGGAGCAGCCAACATGACCTGCCTGCACCACAGCATGGCACAACCCAGGGACTGGGATGAGTGGGGACAAGTGGAGCCCCAGAGCCAGCCGATTGCATAGGAGTTGATTTACCTTGCATATCATAAATCTGGGGTATAAAAAGAGTCATCACATAAGAGCCAACTTGCATATACAAAACCCGCATAAATCGAGGGAAATCTGCAACGGGGCATGGGCCCCATTACAGTAGGTGAACCAATTGAAACTGAATCCAGGTTCATGGATTCATAGGTTTCATAGATTGTAAGGCCAGAAGGGACCTTGGAAAATCATCAAGTCCAGCCCCCTGCACCAAGCAGAAAAAATAACTGGGGGTCAGGTGACCCCAGCAAGGTGACCATCCAGTCTCTTCTTAAAGATTTCCAGGGTAGGTGACTGTACCACCTCTGGAGGGAGTCTATTCCAGGCCTTGGGGGCTCAGACAGTAAAGAGGTTTTTCCTAAAGTTGAGCCTGAATTGATCTTCCAGGAGTTTGTGGCCATTACTCTTGGCTTTCCCTTTGGGTGCCCTGGTGAACAGTTGCCCACCAAGCCCTCAATGTACTCCCCTAGTGTAGCAGTACACTGCTACCAGGTTCCCTCTCAGCCTTCTTTTCCTCAGGCTGAAGAATCTCAGATCCCTCAGACTTTCCTTGTATGGCTTGCCTTTTAAGACTCTGATCATACACAGGTGGCTCTTTTTTGGACTCAAGCTTGTCCATGTCCTTGTTAAAGTGCGGTGCCCAGAACTGGATGCAGTACTCCAGCTGCAGTCTCACCAGTGCTGAGTAGAGTGGAAAAATCACCTCCTTGGTTTTGCTGGAGATTGTTCAATTGATGAAGGCCAGAGTATTATTTACCCTACTGGCTACATTATTGCACAGCCGGCTCATATTCATACTGTGGTCTATTATTACCCACAGGTCCCTTTCATTCATGGTGCTAGTCAGTTTGGTGCCACCAAGCCTGTAGGTGTGTTGGTAAAACAGAGGTATTTGTGGTAAGTGCTGCTTGAACTGTGGGGGTGGTGGGGAAGGGGCATTGGGATATCTATTATTGATGGAGTTCAACCTCCCCTTGTTACTCAGGTCTACAGGTTTAGGGTGCTCCTAGATCCTCTGCACCTGAATCCTCGAGTGGTGGTGATTACTTCTCACCACCCCCATCTGGTTATGACCCCTTCTTTTGGAATTGGATCTGGCCACTGTCATCCATGCTTTCATAATCTTGAGGCTAATTTATTGCAGTGTATTCTACGTGGGGCTGCTTGCAATGACCATGTGGAAGCTGTAGCTGGTGCATAATGCAGTGGCCTGCCTTCTGATGGGGGTGCCTTGCCAGGAGCACGTAACTTCAGCTCCCAGTAGCTTTCCAAGTGCAATTCAAGGTGCTGAACCTAGAAGGCCCTAAACAATACCTAAGGAACCACTTTCTCCCTTATGCCCCATCACAATCCCTAAGGTCAGCCAAGAACAACCTCTGACTAATACCATCAGTGCATCAAAGGTATCTGTTGAAAACACCTGGGAGATTGTTCTCAGTAGTCCTCAGCTTTGGAGCCCCCTTCCTCTTGAAGCCCACCAGAGCCTGAGCTTGGACATCTTTCAGAAATGCTGTAAGACTCACTAGATCTTTCAACAGCCTAAACGCTATTTGTTCAGACATTTAGCAAGCCAGGCTAGGCAGGGATACTGCTTAAGGAGCTTTTGCTTCATATCCTATTCCATCTGCTTTTATATCTTGTTTATCTCTCTTGAGGTAAGCTGCCCTGAGTCTCTGTTGGCCATGGCGGTATACAAATCTAATAAATAAATAAAGCCAGCTGCATAAGACGTTACTGCACTTACTGTGTCCTTAGGCCTCTTCTGTGGAGCATCCCATCTGCAGAGGGAGAGTTGCTCACAGTAGCCATAACTTAAAATCTTGCACCCTTGTACATGATGGAGCCTTAAGATGGGAGCACAATGTGATGGCTCTCTGATTCCAGCTGTCTGTGCCTTACAGCTCTTAGCTCAGTCAGTGAACCTTTGGGCAGCTTTATAAAAGAATGCTGGAACACACTGCCTTTCTCTTCCTGAAGCTTCCCAATCTACTTTTCACCAGACTGATTTCCTGCATACTGCAGGATGCCCACTGCACCATTGTTACTGCACAGTCATTTAGTCCTTGCATAACGAAGTACTAAATGACCGTGCAGTAACCAGCATTACTGCGCAGTAGCATCCCAGCACGGTTGCTTATTGATGCTTACTGAACAGTATCTCGTTACTACTGTGCAATAACACTGCATCACGGTTCGTGCCTGGCGACGCTACTGCACAGTAAGCATCTCGTATAGACATGGCCACTGTGCTGTAGAATGGAGCAAATAGATCTTGGTGCTTGAATCATTCAAAACTCCCACTGACTACATATTTTTAGAAAGAGCTGTGGAACTGAGTGCTTGTTCCTGTTTCTTTCTGACTGATCATGAGCCCAAGGTGTTTAATATGGATTCTGTAGAAAAGCAAATAAAATCATAGGAAAGTAAGGCTAGAAGGGACCTCATGAGATCATCCAGTCAGCCCCCTGTTTTAGGCAGGAACATCCCTAACTAAGCCAACCCAACCAAGTATTTGTCTAACCTGCTCTTGAAAACTTCCAAGAACGGAGATTCCACAGTTCCTCTAGGTAGCCTGTTCCAATTCTTCACTGTCGGAGTCAGAAAGTTCCTCCTAATCTCCAACCTTCATTTTTCTGCTGCAGTTTGAAGAAATTGCTCCTAGTCTTGCCTCCTACAGTCACTGAGAAACTCATTCCCATCCTATCTATAAGCACCCTTCATGCATTTCAAGACTGTTATCAAATCCCTGACTTTAGTCTTCTCTTCTACAGTCTAAATAACCCTAGTTATTTCAGCCTTTCCTTGTAAGTCTTGCTTCCCTGAATCATATTTGTCCTTCTGCACTGGACCCTCTCCAATCTGAATCCTTCTAATTAATCAATCCAAGGAGTCTACAATATTTCTTTTAGATCTCATGAAAGGCCTTTAGTAATTCTTTGCACTTGTTACATTAAGCAAAATTTCTTCGTGTGCTATGAGTTTAATTTTCTGGGTTGCACGTTTACATGAGACATTTTACTGTGCAGTAGACTCCTGCTGCTCCTGGGCCTCCATCATCCTCTTGAGGAAGGTGATGTGCCTCTCCTTGATGGCAAGGAGCCGGTCCCTGAAAGCGTGGTCCTCCTGGTCCCTCTCTCACTCCCACATCCAATCCTCAGCTCCCCAGGCCCATGAGTCTGCCACCCTGGCCTCCACTGTAGTAATCAGTCAGTCCAGGAGCAGGATTCTGTCCTGGGTGCATTGCTGGCAGAGGTGGTGGATGTGGAGGGCACTGGCCAATGGTGGTGGCATCCTTGCTGGAGCATCCTGCATCCATGGTGGCCCAGGAAGTAGAGGTCATGGAGGAGGACTGCCGGATGCTGGACACCATCATGCTGGTCACCTTCATGCCACCTGCTGCCCTGCCCAGGCCCTGCAGCCTCATACCAAAACCCTTAGTGGACCTGGGAGGAGGTGCAGCAGCACCTGCAATGGCCAGGGCCGTCTGTCCCTGCTTCTGAGCCGGGTCCCCCACGAGCTTGGCCACCTGCCTGGGCTGGCACCCACCGCTCACCCACCTGCCATGTGACCTGTGACTGGGAGATGCCCTACTGGTCCTGGCCACATGACTCCATGCAACTAAAACAATAATTCCAACATAAAACAAAGGCCCTTGTCTACATAAACCCTTTCTTCTCTGCCCCAAGCAATACTCTCTGCTTCCAAGGCTTGCAGAGTCATTCTGCTTCTCCTACCTGCTTGGGTCCTTCAGGGTCCTTCAGCCCTGCTGCAGAGAACTCCTCTCCTCAAGCTCTCAGGGCTGGGATCCCTGACTGGCTCAGGCACTAGGCTCCTGTAGCCCCAGATTGGCCCTGTTCTGCGCAGGTGGGGGCTGATTGCAGGCTCTTGCCACCGGGAAGCTGCCTCTCAGGCAGCTGCTCCCCTTAAAGTGGCAGGCACCCCACAGTGCCCTGCTACACATGGGGCAAATTTTGCCCTCAGATACATACAAGCAATTTGTAATGTCAAATCCCACCAGGAATCAAAACAGAAATCTTTCTGCTTGTGGTTTTAGTTCTTTTGCACCACACATACCAAGAGAGCATCTCTAACCCGAAGCCTGAACTGTTGCTAGGAAACAAAATGTGTTTCAGTAACAGTGGCCAGGTCTTTGACTGTGTGATTGTATTTCCCAAATTTAGTTAGAAAGGTTAGAGTAAAACATGTCATTTTATTGTGTCGGTGGTAATTAATGGAAGGTATCCTCTGCCTGTGTGTAAACACATCAAGACATGAACACTGGATAGGTTTATTATTTCACAGCAAATACATAGCAGGCAATTCTCCCTCAAGCTATGACCCTTTTACATTACTCAGGTGATAGAAGGAGGCAGAAATATTGTCCAGAGAATACAGCATGAGTGAAGGGGCTCCTCTTCCAGAGCCCCAAAGGTATTATACCAGGGTGCTGTTAGTCTTCCAGCTAGTCTGCTGTGCCTATGGCGTTTAGGAAATGGAATGCCAGTCCCAGAACCCTGAAGATGCTCTTACTAATAGTAGAGGCTCAGGAGGTCACTGGCAAAGCCCAGAAGACAGGGTGTGCAAAGGTTCAAGAGCTTCAGCAATAAACACTGCGATCACAGACTGTTGGGGATCTCTGTGGGCTGGATCACACTGATGCATGGACAGGTTCTGGCTCATGGGCCCCTAGTATAGATGAATACTTTAAATACAGGATTTCACACATTGCAAGTGAATCAATTTGAAATTTGTGCTCTGACAATTCTTTCTACCCTAATGTTTGGAGCAGATGCATTGTAGATACTACAGCAGAGGTAGACAATTATTTTGGCTAGAGGGCCACTAAACGAGTTTTAGTGATCTGTTGGGGCCCACACATGTAAAATATTTCAGAAGACAGCATTTAACAAATTATAGATAAAAAACCAAATCATATTCTAAAACTCAACCATCTACTGTAATGTATTTTAATTGTATTAAAAAATAATGTCCTGATTTATGTTTTTCTGAATACTGTATATAGAAGCAATTGCATAATAACTCAAAATAAAGTTTTACTCTTGTATATTGTGCAGGGGGGGACAGCGGGTGTACATGGAGGATGGGCGAGGTGGTGGGTGGGTGGGGGTGTTTGGAGTGGGTGTATGAGTGTGGGGAGTGGATGTGGGGGTGTGCATATGTATGTTGGAGGCTGCCCATGTGCTAGGTCGTGGGAACCAGCCAAGGGCAGGGATAAAGTAGGAGGGGGGACAAGGGCATGTGCAACAGAGCTTGCCTGAGCAGTAGGGTACAGGTATGGTCCAACCCTCCCCACCCTTTATCTGGCCTGCAGCTGCCCCAGATACAAATCAAATTGGCAGACCAGATCCAGCCCATGGACCATATTTTGCCCAGGCCTGTGCTACAGTCATTCATCCTGATACAGATAGTCTGTTAGGAAACCCAAGCAAAAAAGATAGGCCAGTCAAGTGTATCAAATAATTCACTGAGGGTACTTGTACATGTGATGATATCATGATGTAGACATGAAAAAAATTTCCTTTTGTGTGGCTTAATGGCATCCCACATTATATATACACACAAGTTTTGGGGGTTTAAATGAGTTTGCAACTTGGAATGTTACAGCCATTAGGCAGCTCACCCCCCAGCTGTAGGAGAGGTGGGCAGGCTCTGCAGAATGAAAGGTTTGGGTCCCTCACTGCTTCTGCCTTCAACAGGCTCCTGCAGCTGGCAGGATGCCTAGGGCTGCTTGAGAATGGGCTGGCTTTCCCCTGGAGCAGCACAGGGAGGTGGTAGGAGGGTGGCTGGGTGTGCTGGCGACTGCAGAAGGTAGCAGAGATCGTGTACAGGGTGTGGGACTGCCTGGGCAGGCTGTTAGTTTCCCTGAGCCCGCCTGGGCTTCCAGTGCCCTGTGCACAATCCCCACTGCCCACATCCCCAGTAGCAGTGATGGTGGGAGCTGTCCAGTTCAGCCACTCAGGGTGTGCTTCTGGTGAAAGTGGAGGTGAAGATGGGGGTTGGTCTGCCAAGGCAGCTGAGGCAGGTAAGGCACCTTTAGGTCCTGACAGTGATGGTAGGGGAGAAGGGGCTTACAGGTAGTGCAGGCTCCCTCCCCAGGCTGTCCCCCGACCGCAGCTTGGCAGTGGGCTCGGCAGCAGGTCGGAACAGGGGTGCAGAAGCTGGGATGCAATCAGCCCCTCCCCAAGGGGGGGAAGCAGTGTGTAGCAGAGGACCCCACCATGGGGTGGGCAGCAGCAGCAGCAGCCCAAGGCTGGAAGGGGTGTGGCTAAGTCACTCCCAAAAGCTCTGAGACCAAGCTAGCAGAAGCCAGAAGTAGGAAAGGTTCTCATCAGGGCAGCTTTTTATACTCCTGCAGCCAGCACAGGTATTGGCCCCAGCCACTAGCTACCCTGGCTGCAGTTCTGGGAGGAACTGGGCAGGGTCAGTTTGCCCCAAGTGGCACAATTTGCCCCACACCAAAGTGCATGTTCAGGCATGTGTGCTGAGGCACAAATCTCTGGCACAAATCTGTGTTGCTGCTATTTGAGCTGCTGCAAACGCACATGTGGATGTGCCCCGAAAACCAGCAGATAGAATAATTGGACACACCCAAAGCAACCTTCACTCTGTCCTTTGTGTGGTGACCAAACACGCCCACAAATATGCATGCATATGCACTCTGCCTTTGTAGGCAGTACTCAGGTAGTTGGTTACCTGACAACTGGCAGAGTGTCCAATGACTTTGCTTGCTGAGGCAAAACTCATGTTTCAATGGGCTTTACTGCTTCTGTTCTACACTTAAACACTAAGCCTGTTATGTAGAAACAGAGTAGTAATTTCACCCCTTCTACAACCTGTCCTGTCTCACTCACGGGTTCTATCTAACAATATTTTCAGTGAACCCTGAGATCATGCACCCACCCCCCTGTTGATATAGGACAGTGAGACCACATATGTGCGCTACTACTGACAATCTACAGAACTCACTGCTGAGAGGAGGCGTACTAGATCCCTCACTGTTCATGCACATCTCTCTCCCTCGTTCACACAAAGGGCTGGTTCCAACCAAAATATCTGCTCTGCCAAACTGCTCCAAATCATCTTCCTACCATTTAAAGCAGCTACACCTGCCATTGTGAATGCAACTGGGGTGCATGCAAATAATTCTCAGGATGTGTTGCCATCTCCAAGGGCAGAAGATAAAAGCATACAACCCAGACCTCAATATTTCTTGAACCTCAGAATCTTATGCTTGACACACTTGAACTCTTAGTATTCCCAGTGTTCTGGGAAGACATGAAACCCAACATGACAACCTTTTCTCTGGGGAAATAAAGTTTTATTTGTTACTGAACAGAATTTGATTTTACATTTTTCTTTAAAAAAAAACCCCTAAGAAATTGCATTAATGTTAAAAGTGTTCTTTTGCTTGTAAGTCAAGCACTCAGCATTTATAAAATGACAGATTTAAGGTTGTCCAGGCAACAATTTTAAAATCTCAGTATTGTAGACCTGTAGAACTGTGTGTTCTACAGGATCTCTTCTTTTAACAGTGCCCAGAGTGGCTGGTGCTCAGAGAATAAATCAGCACAATCCACTACACAAGGTTGTAACCCATAGGGCTTCCAATTTATTTGGTCTAATAGTAAGAAGTCTGGAAAAGCAGGCACTAGATGTCTCACATTGAGGTACAACCCCAGAAATATCCAAAACTGGTGGAGAATTTGATCTTGGTGGTGAGTCTATGCCTCGGTTCTTTGTTGATGAAATTGTAATTAGGGCTGCTTACAGACATGGAAACTTCCCTCCCCCATGGTGCTTTATTTAAGCTCAGCGCACCCCTGCACCAAGTGCACTGCATGCCCAAAAGAGGCATCACGTTAGTTTGACCTGACTCACCCAATGTCTGTATAGATTGGGTACTTCAGTGGGACTTTTTGTGCTTTTATCTAATAGCTGATTGAATCAGCTTTAGAAAAAAGCGCCACAAAGCCCTGTTGAAGCACCCAATCTATACAGACACTGCAGAGCTGGGTCAAACTAACACGCTACCTCTTCCAGTAAAGCACTGTTTCCCACACCCCAACGTCTGTCAGCATCCAATATTACTAGGCTATCTCCCAAGTGAGTTGTGAAGATAAACTAATTAAATCTTTGTGAGGCTCAGATGCTGCACACCAAACAAGGGTGGATGCTGTGGAAAAATGTGATTATCTAATTAAAGACTGAAGCATAACACACCTGCAGAAAGGGGAACAAACTACCAACCTTAATACTTTGGGGGTAGTTGGTTGTAGCCGTGTTAATCTAAGGAGCCCCCACCATGGCTGGCCCACCTGGCCCCAGCTCCCGGCCCTTTAAAAAAAGCCCCCACTCACCAGCTGCTGTCCGGTGGAGGAGCAATCCCC
>NW_017729028.1:7544435-7544647 GCF_001723915.1 Gavialis gangeticus
GCAGGGATTGCCCCCCGCTGGCAGGAAGAGTGAGTGCATGGTTTTTCTCTTTTTTTTTATTATTATTAAAGGGCTAGAGCTGTGGTGGGAGGAGCAGCCATTGGGGGGGCTGGGACAGTGGTGGGGGGTTAGGGGCTCATGCAGCATGGTGCAGTGGGGGGCAATGGGGATCACCCCTGCACCCGGCAGGATCCAGTGAGTTGGAGCTTTTT
>NW_017729028.1:7549647-7591216 GCF_001723915.1 Gavialis gangeticus
GGGGTAGCAGGGATTTCCCCCCCATTGGGCAGCAGCCAGTGAGTGGGGGCTTTTTTCCCCAAAGAGCTGGGAGCTGGGGTGGGTGGGGCTGGGAGAGCAGGCGGGGGATGTGGCCTGTGTGATTCAGAGATTTGGCTGATTCAGCAGCAGCCGAATCTCCAAATCAGATTTGCCCAAATCAGTTCGGGACAGTGATACAAATCACTGAATTGAATCACTGTCCCCTGAACTGGTCAAACCTGAAGTGAATACTAGCCACTTTGCACAGGCCTAGCATTTACCCAAATAATCTTGTCAACCTTAAAACTGGCATTTCCAGATTTTCAAAGTTTAGCTTTACAAAATTAACAGCTTTCTTCTTACACAGCATTTTTGAACGTAACTCTGGGAGAAATGTAGCTACAAAATATTGCTCTTGTGAGGGACTGTCTTGTAGAGATTCCTGAGCTCAATTTAACCAGCCTGGGCAAATCCTGGAAGCAGTCTAGCTAGGGCAGTGCAGAGTTGCACATGGGCTAATTTACCTTGATGTGGCCTAATTGCTTCCAGATTAGAGAGTCTCAGCTAAATCCCTAAACATTGCTGAGAACCTATCCAGAGACACAGAATGAAACATAGGCCAGATCTATGTTGCAAGGCATGCCCTCTTGGCTGAGGATACTGTGCCAGCAAAACCCTTGGGATGAACATAGGTCTGCAGACAGAAGATTACTTTTGTTGGCCTAATTTGTGTTAGCAAGATGGTGTAGCTATGCTGGCAGACAAACCCCTTCTGTCAGTGTAGGCTGTGCCTGCACTGGGGCGTTCTGCTGATATAACTGTGCTGGACCCAGCTATAGTGGCAGAGGCTCTCTAGTGTAGACAAGCCCATGCTAAGCTAATAGATTCCATAGACAGGGACTGTGAAACTGACAGCCCACAGGCAGCATAGAATCACAGAAAATTAGGGTTGGAAGGGACCTCAGGGGGTTATGTAGTCCAACCCCCTGCTCAAAACAGGATCATTCTCTACTAGATCATTCTAGCCAAAGCTTTGTCTAGCTAGGTCTTAAAAACTTCAAAGGATGGAGTCTCCACTACCTCTCTGACTAACCTGTTTCAGTGTTTGACTACCCTCCTAGTGAGAAAATGCTTCCTAATGTCTAACCTAAACTTCTCTTGCTGCAACTTGAGACCATTGCTCCTTGTTCTGTCATCTGCCAGTACTGAGAACAGCATGTGGCCACAAAGGGTAATCTGCTTCCCACTTCGCTTTCCTGCTGCTGCAACCAAAGCCCCCAGGCATAGGCGATGCGTAGGGGGGACACAGGAGGTGTACGTGCCCCCCCGAGATTGGCTCCTGGCAGCTAGGGAGTGGGGAGTGATGGCCGGTGCCCCCCCCGAGAATGTGGGGGCACCGAGAGAAGTGCCACCAGCACTTCTGGGTTTGTCAGTGGCAGCAATTGGCCACTGGGGTACCCCCTTCTCCCCAGTTGGTTATCAGCCACTGAGTAACCCCCCCACCTTGTCGGTGATCAGCTGCTGGTGCCCACCCAGGATCAGGAGGCTCCAATCACCTATATCCCCAGGCTTCCCCTCCCTCCAGCTTCTGCTGACTTCTGACTGCTGCTGAGGGAGCCTGTAGCCAGGGAGCTTGAAGGACCCTGATACCATGTACAGCAGAGGTGCCAGTGTAGTGCGGTGAGAGTCATTGATTGCACAGTGGGGTTCAGGGGCACCCACACAGTACTTTGTCTGTCTCATGTGGCAAGTGCCTGGGTGCATGTGGCCCATACAGCATGTGGCTGTGGGACCTGCAGCTCCCAGCCACTCCGGAGTTGGGCAACAGACAATCAACATCTAATTAAAGGAGGTGTTGAGCACTTTTCTGCTGAAGCGAATGAGACTTCAGAGCATATATATATGTGTGTGTGTGTGTGTGTGTGTGTGTATTAGTGGTGTTTCATTTTGATCACAGAAAAATGTGGATTGTGGGTTCCTTTTTTTAACCTGAAATTTGGGGATTTTTCTTTTATCAGTGTCCCAGGGGAACACAAACGGAGGTCCTGGGAACCCTTCTCATGGCGAGACCTGAGGCTGGGGTAAGCTCCCAGAAAAAGAAAACCAAAAGCCCTAAGGAGGGGGCTTACTTACCTTTGGCAGGAAAAGCCACGCTGCGCTGAGATGAGCCACCAGCACGGTTCATCAATGGCTTTTATTTGCAACTGGGAGGAACGCCGGCGGATGACGTCATCAAAAACTGCCTCCCGGTGGATTTAAAAGCCGGCAGTGGGGAAACAACAGGGGCAGCAGCTAAACCAGGGATAGGGGGCAAAGCTACCCCCGCCCCCAGCTGCAGGATCGCCAAAGGGAATCTGCAGGGGTCCGGATGGGGACCCACCAGAAGGGTCCCGGCTCTCTTAAAAGGGTAAACACCTGGCTCGACACAAGAACCAGGCCAAGGACGACGGCATTGAGGGATCCTAACGACCACAAATGCTGGACCTGTGACTAGGGTGGGCTGTGGCCCGAACCCCTACTGTTCCTTTCTTTTTTCCTTTTTCTTTCTTTTCTTGGTTTACATTAGTACCTCAAAGGGCACTTAGAGCGTGAACCAGGGAAGCATCCCCAATTGACCAGAAGAGTCAAGAAGAGTGGAGGCAGTCTTGGTGAACCCAACAGCTCAGAGATAAGGCCAAGGCGGATGTTGAGGCAGATCCGGTCCCACACCCCATAGACACCTGGGGCGAAAAAAGACACTGAGGGACGGGCAAGAGGAGACAAGAGCAGGAGCGAACACCAAAGAGACAAGCCAGCGACCCATCACCTGGTCGTCCTGAAGGCTGGTGTATGGCTGGGGTGTAGGAGAGGTGGAGCCCCAAGAATGCCCACAAGGGGCAGTGCCCAGTTCACGAGTTTCCGTGAGGGAGAGTCCTGCTACTGAACGGAAGATAAAGTCATGGCAGATGAGTGTCAGGGCCTCCCTCAGGGCTGAATGCAGCCCAACACCCAAGTCTCGGGGACATGCCCCGAGGCCTGAACTGGGCATGCGCTCCAAGGCTGCTAGAGAGCACCTATACCAAACTAGACGGGTGCAATCTGAGAAAACCAGGATCCCTGGTGATCAAGCTCCATCTGTTAAGAATATGCTGTGGACTTTGGTCACATTCAATATTAATACTAAATTCTAACTTATGCTGCTAGCCATTTTCACAACAGTTAATGAACACAGGCAGAAAAATTAAGTTAATCCAAAAGCAGGCATACTGAGAAACCCAAAGAGAATCATATACCACATCCTACTACCAGAAAACACCAGAAGTGGACAATAAATACATTTCAGTACAGGAACAAGATAAGATACGGCTTGCTATGCTGTTGAATCCTGATATGCATATAGATGCAGTCAAATCTTATTTCTGGGTAAGAAATTAGGAAAAATATTCAGACTGGAACACAGATGCAACCCACTGAGTACATGAATTATCTATGTATATTAAGCTAGCCCTGCCTGTCATATTAAATCAACACACCAGATGCAGCAATAAAATGAAACAATTCTTTATTTCTTTGCATAACACTTGCTATAAATCATATACATCCCAAAATATTATCTACACAGCACTAGGGGTAATGGAAAAAAAGTTTTACTTTCCAGCAATTCTAAGGAGGAAGCCACAAAGCAATAAGAAAGAGATTAATTTTGTTAAACTGTATATGATCATTTTCTAGAGTTATAAAAGAATCTTCACCTTTGTTGTATACTGTTCACCTTGTTGTGACAACTCTCACTAAAGAAAGACCTTGATAACCCAGAAGTTAGAAAGGAACTCAAAACCTTCATGATTCTCTCCTTGCAAAAAGAAGCTCAAGTGAGATTCCTCATCCTAGACACATGACATTCAAGAAATCCAGTTGCTTTACAGTAAAAAGAAAACAAATCCCATTTTTCTACATCAAGAGGCTTTATGACAATTTTTATCCTCCATGTGCAGTATTATTAGACACTGAGCCAAAAATGCCTTTATCTCCACTCCCAAAAGCTCAGAAGTGGCTGTAATGGATCAAGCACAGCTCCATGCAGCTACTGCAATAAAAGACGCCAAAAAGGTAGAAAAATATCAACAGCTAAGATGGCTGCATATGTTTTGAATACTGAGAGGTGGGGAAAATAGCTGAGAAAGGCTGCAATTTAATGAATAAATGAGTCATTTAAATCCAATAGCAAGTTTGGAAATGACATGATTCAGGAAGAAAGCACAAGAACTCGAACAACTCTTTCAGTTTGGTCATACAGTATATTTAAGGTAATATGTCACTTGTCACGGGTCCAAAGGCAAATGGACAAGTTTACTTCAGGCTTGGGCTGACAGGCAAAAGATCACCCTCTCTAGGCAGGGATTCATTACTGGGTGCTATATTGATCCCAACTGACATCGGTTTAAGAAAAGCCTTGAGCCAATGAGTTTACTGCAGTTTTACAAGCAGTTAATTCAAAAAATACACCACAGATGTGTGAAGTGCGTGACCTAGACCTCCCTGTCCTGATTTATGACTAGTACAACTCTCTCCCAGAGGGCCTGGGTAACTCTATGAAATATTATTGTGTCAGAGCATGGCTGTCAATAGAGATAGGTCATAGCTTAGTGGCACTGGAGGCCAGGACACACTGGCTGCAGCACGGTGCCAGCTAAGCCTCGCCCAAGGTTTCATCATGGGTAGCTGACATGATACATAACGTATTTTCTCTTGGGTTCACCACTGATTGTAAAATCCCATTCAGCCCTGAGACAGGTAATCCAACTGCTAATGACTGTGGTAACATTTTGCTGCACAGACAGACCTAACAGTAAAACCCTCCTGTTACAGTACTGAATTAGCAGCTTAGCAGGAATTGTCTACCTGATTTGCTCTGAGTCCTGCCTAGAAATTAATTCTCCACATCCCTGGTCGCTGACTCCTTTGGCAGAGTCCCTCCAAAGAACTATTCCCTTCAGGCAGCACCAGGTAACTTGTTAGTGTTAGTTTTAGCTGTATTTCGAACAGCTAAAAGAGAAAAAAGCAATAAAATTAGAGCACTGGAAATCCCAGATTTATGAAAAGTCCCCAGGAAGCAAAATACATTTTGAGAAGCGGATGCTTACATCTGTGCACTGAAGCAGAAACTCAGATACTTCTTTTGAGCAAAGGATACCTTATTTCCTATCAAACTCTAGACTGCAATATAAATCAATGATCTGTTTAACAGGACAGTGTTGTGAAAGTAATCCTGGGGGTGAGCAAAAAGACACAAGCAAAGATAAAATAGAGAATTACGCTCACATTTACATCCTATTGATCAAGGATGGGGATGTTTTTCTGAACCTCTAATAGGTTTCTGCACTGTTATCATGCCAGAAAACAGGGGGAGAAAACCATCCCTCAGACACATACAGTTTGGGCCCTTGATCCTGCAAAAGGATCACACATACATCTTTTTTCCAGGATTGTGCCTAAAGCTCTATATACCTCCAAGTGGCTTTTAAAATAAGTACATTCATGTCATGTAAAGAATTATTTTAATTAAAACCAGAAGACCAAACTTATCCTGATTATAAACATTTTGAAGCCAATGACATTGCATCAGGGATGAAGTTATCCCCAACTGCATTGTTTGGACAAGTATTGAATAATTTATCACTTCATATATTTGCCTAAGGGATCAATTAATACGTATTTATGCAGCAGCTACTGCTGCAGATAATTCGTCAGTGTACCTTGACCAATGTCATTTAAAAACAATATATATTAAATGACATATTTGAAAATACAATTACATACATTACATTACCTATATGTACATTATACAATTATAAGGATGTCTACTGGTTTGTGTCCAAATGCAGCATCCATTTGGGCACAAACTGATGTGCCCATCCATTTGTGTCTAAATAGACAGTGTCCAAACACAAAAATTCACTGGAATTAAGAGATTTGTATTACCATAATTTGTACTTAACAGAGCCTCAGATAAAACACTGGTGTTATATAAAACTATTAAAGTTTACATTTATATGTTTTAAAATTTAAGATTATATATATAATATAATGTTATATGTATATATATTCTATATTCTTTCTCCATCTATCTATCTATCATAGATGCAGTGCTTATGGTGTGAGATAAAGTTATCTGTGTTATATTTTAGATGTAGAACATTTAAATGGCCTTTAGAAGCAATGTTTCTGGCTATAACACAAATCTGAGTTTCGGCATATAAAGTCATATCCCACATTACTAGAGAGTTAACACTGCATCTACCTTGAGCATTTCCTTACATCAGCTTCCATACACACAAAAAGGTACAGACAGAAGTGCAGCTCCCCAGTCTAACTCATGGTGCTACACAGAAAGGGTGGGGCATTGAGCTCCAATTTGGAGCCAATCCAGGGAGAGAGGCTGCATCTCTGCAGCCTTTTCCCCCAGCTCTGCACCATGTCTGCTGGCCCTGGTGCTGCCTCAGGACAGGAGGGGGAGAAGGCAGAGAAGGGAGGTCCATTCTGAGGTTTCCCCAGCCTGTGCTGGAGTGGGGGACATGGATTGGAGCCCCGCACCTTGGGGAGGGCTCCAATCCACCCACCCACCCTCCAGTGCCAGCTGGGCAACCAGCAGAATGAGTTCCCTCCACTCCCTTCCCCACCCCTTATTATGAAAACAGCACCAGAAGCAGACACAAGTTAATGAAGGCACACCACTTTGGAGTGCCTTCATCTGAACCCTCATGTAATGAAAATTCAGGTTGTCATGGGATCAGGCCCTTTAAAAGTACGCTGCAGCTGTCCATTTGTGTTTGGCCATGGCTGCAGAGTGCTTTCACGGGCCAGACTGGGTGAAAATTGTCACTTCTGTCTGTGCCTATAATGCTATCACTCATACATAATGGCTGGTTCAAGGACTGGGGGTAGTATAGATGAGATCTCAAAGTAACTTTACTCCAGAGTCACCGACTTGCCCTAACCCTAGTGTTCAGCTGGTAGCCTGCATCCATACAACAGTCTTCTACTGTGCTACTACAGAATCTGAGGACTCCTCACCCTATGGCCTTTCCTCCTTCACTTTTGCCTTTTCCCAATTTCCCGACCACATTCCCTACCACTGTCCCCCAGGCATGCAGCTTCACTCAGCTTCAGTAGAGACCTGAAACTATTTACAACAAAAGATGCTCATATTGAGCCCTCCAAAGTGTTCCCCACAAGAACTCTGGGCCTTACAGTCCCCTTAGCCTCTCTGGTCACAGTGGGAGACCTGCATCAGGGTGTGAAGAGGATGCCAAACTCAAGACAGCACATTCTGGGACCTTAGAAATCTTTTCCTTCGGTCACCTAGTTTTGTCTGCCGCTAGACCACTGAAACACTGGAGCTTCAGCACCTGCCCACCATGTGCATTGGAATGATTCCTAGTTTTACTCTTACCCTATTGAGGGTTTTTATCCAGTAAAGAAAAGCTACATGGGGGTTCTAGGAGGACATGGACAAGAATCATCAAGTGCACAAAAGTATTTCCACATGTCTTTATTTGCCCTGGATTAAAGGGTTAGAAAAAAAAATTGCTTTTTCCAGTCCTAATAAAAACCATGTTTTCTGGTGACATTTGTTTGACTATAAAGCCAAGCAAACACTCAAAAGTCCCTCTGTTTCTCTTCAAGTGCCAATTCTACTACATTGCTATGTATTTAAAAAACACTCATCTATTTGTTTTATCCACCCACACTAACTCTTTATATATTGATCCAATGGTCCAATGGTGCTTTACATAATGATCCAATAATCCAATGGTGCTTTTGCCCTGTAGTACAGATGACTGCTGTCCGTGGACTGGATCCCAAGTGAGGAATGAGATGGGTGTGCAGATACAATCCAAGGAACATCTACACGTTCATTAATGCACAGTGGTTACCGTGCATTAATCTCTAGCCTCTAGCCTTACCTCTTTCTATCCTTTTCTACCACTGGGCCCCAGCCCCAAGTCTTGTTCTCTTAGACTGTATCACTGTTAGTACCCTATCCCTAGCAGGCTTAAGCCTCATGTTTTTCTACAGCACTAATAGGACACAAAGAAGTGCCCATTAAGTGCAGTACCCCTCACCACCAACTCTTTTTCAAGTCATGGTAAGCCACAATGTTGCATACTTTTCAACTTCCCCTTCACTCCTGCAGCTGAACTTCACCTTTCTTTCCCATTTTCAAGAATTCTTTTTTTCTTCACTGGTCTTAAATACCTGGCAAACATCACTGAACAGGACCCCAAACAGTTCACCCGGAATCCCTCTGTCACCCCCTCTCTCAGCCCGGTTAGTATGATTAGTGTGGTCCCACCCTCCATGAGGTGAAGCCAGACCAGGTTGCCCTGTCCCTCATCTGGATATAATTTTTTACAGCATCCCAGGACTCATGACAAGAACACCCAGTGCCAATCATGAGTGAAGGGTAATTAGCACATAGTTCCTTGCTGGGGAGGGGGGGCACATATCTGGAGTACAAACACATACTGAGCAGTGCTGAGTTGTGGGGTAACCATGGCTTGAATGCTGTTGACTCTGGTGGGGTCCAGGCCAATGAAGTATGTGGTAAATCATGAGCTTTCGGTTTGGGGCTAGTATTATACATGGTTTATACTATATATGTAAGTAAAAAAATGCTGTTCAAAAGTGCGCTTATGGAGTATTTGTAGTAAAGCTTGCAGCTGTTTTGAAAAAGGGCTTATACTTCAATTCTACATGAGTTAAGTGCATAGATACTTCTTGTACTCACCTGTTACATCTTCATGGAAAATAAATATCTTGAGAAAGAACACTGAACTTGGCAGGTGGTCTTAATATGCATCAGGGGAATGACCAGGATTTTTTTTCAGGGATCCTACCTCCCCTTTACCCTGTCCTGATCCCACCTGTAGTACTACAGATTTCAGTGCAACTCCAGGTACTCCTTTCCTCTCTTTCTCTGGTTTGCTCTCAAGGTAATGAGTGTACTGCTGTCCCTTCCCTGTCTTGGTTTGGTTATGTCTAGTGAGATGGTATTCCCCTGCCCTCCCTTGGGTTTGAGCTGTTGCCTTCAAAGCCCTCTGTAAGGGTTAAGCAGCAATCAGCTGGTAACTGTCCTTAATGACTGGCTCTTATTGGCTCAGGGTCCCAGTCTCCATAAGTCTCACAGCTTAGGCAGATGCCTTCTGTACTGCTGTCCAGTGTGGAGTCCCCTTTCCTGGGTTCCCTCTGGATGGGGGAAAACTTGTCTTCCCTCCCCTGCAGCTCCTCACTCTGACTTCTACTGCCTTCAATTCATGCAGGTGAAGTCCCTCTTTGGTGCGACACTCAACCAGACAGGCATTCACCTCCTCCTCCCAGGCACTGCTTCCCCTCCTCAATCCCTGGTAGGTACCTGCATCTCTGGGGTCTGTCAGGTCACTGCTCCAGTCTCTCCTCTCATCTTGGTTCTGGTCTCTTTGGCTTTTCCCTGCCCTGGGGAAATCTGCCTTCTCTCCCCATGTGCCCCTTAACCTGCAGCTCCTCCCTCAGGAGCCAATTCACCCTGACCCCGCTCCCACGTGCAATTCCATTGGAGCCTGTGGGGGACTTCATTGGGAACACCTGGGTTCCCAGTGCTCCACGTTGTTCTGCTTTTCCCATCATGGTCTGACCACAGGTAAGTTCCAGGGGCAGGAAGTCAGCTAGAGTCAAAGGATCCCAGCAAGATAGATGTCCAAATGTTTCTTAAAAGAGTCCAGAATAGGTGCTTCCACCACCTGTGGAGGGAGTCTATTCCACACCGTGGGGGCTCAGACAGTAAAGAAGTTTTTACTTATGTCCAGCCTGAAATGGTCTTGGAGGAGTTTGTGACCATTTGAACTTGTCATCCCTTGGCACACTCTGGTGAACAGGCATTCCCCCAGATCCTGATGTACACCCCTTATATATTTATAGGCAGACACCAGAGCACCCCTGAGCCTGCGCTTTTCCAGGCTGAAGAGTCCCATGGCTCTCAGCCACTCATCATAGGGCCTGTAATCCTGCTCTCTGATCATACGCATGGCTATCCTCTGGACTCTCAAGCTTTTCACATCCTTTTTAAATTGTAGAGCCCAGAATTGAATGCAGTACTCCAGCTGTGGCCTCACCAAGGCCAAGTATAGCAGAAGGATGACATCCTGGGATTTGCTTGAGAAGCATCTATGGATGCAAGCCAGGGTTTTGCTCACTTTACCAGCTGTGACATCGTATTGGTGGCTTATATTCATCTTGTGGTCAATCATGACCCCCAAGTCCCTTTCGGCCATGGTGCTAGCGAGCATAGCACTGCTGAGTCTAGACGCATGCTGCGGGGGGGGTTTCCCAAGGTGGAGTACCTTGCATTTTTCGGTGTTGAACACCATCAGGTTTTCACCCACCTATTTTCTGAGCCTGTCGAGGTCGGCCTGGATCACCAGCCTATCCTCAGGTGT
The DNA here is from genome assembly GCF_001723915.1 of Gavialis gangeticus. NCBI lineage: Eukaryota > Metazoa > Chordata > Crocodylia > Gavialidae > Gavialis > Gavialis gangeticus. The sequence goes on from NW_017729028.1 coordinate 7,560,102, forward strand.
GGACGCTTTACCCCAAAGTTTGGTGTCATCGGTGAACTTGGCCAGTTCACTTCTGACACCAATGTCTAAATCTTTAATAAAGATGTTAAAGAATATAGGCCCAAGGACGGGGCCTTGAAGGACACCACTGGTCACAGCGCACCACGATGATTTACTTCCATCTATTACCACTCTCTGGGTCTGACTTCAGAGCCAATTCCCCAGCCATCAGATGGTGATGTAGCCGAAGTCACAGTTGGCCAATTTTTCCATGAGGAGATCATGGGACACCAGATCAACGGCTTTTTTAAAGTCAAAGTATATGATGTCAATCTCTTCTCCCTTGTCCAGCTGATATGTCACCTGGTCATAGAAGGCAATGAGATTGGTCAGGCAAGACCTACTGGCAACAAACCTATACTGGCTGTCCCTCAGGATGTTGACATCAGCCAGTTTGTCAAGAATGGTCTCTTTGATAATTTTTTCGAAGATCTTCCCCAGGATAGAGATCAGGCTGATAGGCCTGTAGTTCCCTGGATCTACTTTTCTCTCTTTCTTGAAGATGGGCACCACATTGGCCTTCTTCCAATCTTTGGGCACTTCACCTGAGCACCACGAGTTCTCGAAGGTCTGTGCCAGTGGCTGAGCTATAATGCCTGCCAGCTCCTTAAGTACCCTGGGGTGTAAACTGTCTGGGCCAGCTGACTTGAAGGTGTCCCTTTACACAGTCTACAGTGATGGAGGGTAACAATTCTTCCTCACCCCGGCCATCCCGTACCATGTTGAGCAAGATGGTCCCTTGGGGCTAGTGAAAAACTGAAGCAAAAAACCCATTAAGGAGGTTGACTTTTTCCTGGGTGTCGGGTGTCAGTTGTCCCATATGGTTTAGCAGGGCTCCAATGTTACCCTTGCTTTTCTTCCAGCTCCCCACATATCTAAAAAAGGAATTTTTAATGTCTTTGATATAGCTAGCCAGTTGGAGTTCTGTCGAAGTCTTGGCTTTTCTGGTTCGCTCCCTACAGGTCCAGACCAGTGCAGAATACTTCTTTGAGGTGATTCCAGTCTTCCATCATTTATAGGTCTTTCTTTTTAGATGCTGGAGGTCCACAAGTTCCCTGCAGAGCCAAGGAGGCTGCTGTGCCCTTTTGCTACCTTTCCTCTGAGACGGGATAGACATCACTTGTGCTTTCAGAATCACTCCCCTGAGGAGGAACCACTCATCCTGAACTCCCCTCCGCTTTGGGTCATGGTCCCTTAAGGCCTTGCCAACAAGCCTCCTGAGCTTGTCAAAGTCAGCTTTCCTGATGTCAAGGACTTCTGCATTGCTGACTGACTTTCCAGCTTTGCAGTGGATAGTGAAAGTGATCAGCTCATGGTCACTGTCTCCCAGCTTCCCTTCGATCATTAGGTTGCTAACTAGATCATCCCTGGTTGCCAGTACCAGGTTGAGCAGTGGTTTGCCTCTTGTTGGTTCATAGACTTCTTGAGTCAGACAGAGCTTGCGTACACACGTGAGGAAGCTTTGGACCATTCAGATTTGTCCAAGTGCTCTTCCCACAAGATGTCTGGGTAGTTGAATTCTCCCATGACAACTATGCACTGGGAGTGTGCAGCCTCAGCCAGTTCCTCGGTGAATTCCTGGTTGAGCTCTTGATCCTGATTAGGAAGTCTGTAGTAGACTCCTACCATTGTGTCCCCTGTGCCACATTCACAATGGACTTTCACGGTCTCCAGTTGCCCACCGTGGGTGCCAATGTCAGCTTGCAGGGATGTGTACCTTTCCTTGACATAGAGAGCTACACTCCAACCCTTTTATCTGCACAATCTCTCCTATACAGGGTATAGCTGTCTATACCTGTGGCCCAGTCATAGGTGGAGTCCCACCAGGTCTCCGTTATCCCTGTGAGATTGTAGTCATTCTTGTTTAGCAGGAGGACCTTCTGTTTGTTCCCCAAGCTCCTGGCAATGGTGTACAGGCACGTAAGTGTCCGACTGGCGGCCCCATTCTTCCCTACACTCCCAGGAGGACATTGTTCCAGGGCTGGGGTAGGGGTGGTTTCCCTTGAGTAACTTAGACTCCTGGTTCTGCAAAAGTTGCTTGCTGTGGTGGTAGTCCCCCCCATCCCCTTGCCGGCTTAGTTTAAAGCCTGGTCGAGCAGGTCAGCCATTCTGCCTGAGAAGAGTTTCCTCCCCAGTGCAGTGAGGTGGAGACCATCTTTTCCCAGCAGACCACTACCTCTCTCACCAAAGAGCAGACTGTGAACATGGAAGCTGAAGCCTTCACAATGACACCAGCACTGCAGTCTTTGGTTGACTACCTCAATTCTCCTCTCCCTCCTCAGCCCATAACCCAAAACGAGGAGGATCAAAGAAAACACCACCTGTGCCCCCAGCCCTGTAAGCCCCACTCCCAAAGTCCTGTAGCCTCTCATGACCTGGCTGGGATTGCGCCAAGCCATGTCATTCATGACCACATGGATAAGGAGCATAGAGTAGTGGTTGGTGGGCCAGATGACCTTTGGGATCCTCTCCACTATGTCCTGGTAGGCAGCAGACCTTCTGGGCTGAGGGGTCAGGGCGGCAGATCACGCTGTCAGTCCCCCTCAGGAGGGAGTCTCCCACAATGACCACTCTATTTGTGGCCTTAGGGAGAGCAGGGGTGGTAGATGTGAGTGGTCCTCCCTTGCCTGCAGGAGCTTGCAGCTCTGCAGGCTGTACTGGTGCTGCAAGAGGTTCATACCTATTGCAAAGCTCCAAAGGGGAGGGGTCCCTGGTGCAGTGGGCCTTGGGGTCATAGACCACCTTGGTCCAACCTCCTGGCTGGACATTGTGGGGAATCCTCAAGTCCTCCCTTGTCCTGGAAGGTGATCTTGGTCTACCTTCAACCTCCAGGGGGTGAAGGGCCTGGCAATAGGAGTCTATCTGCTGCTCACCATCCCTGATGGCACACAGTCTTTGGACTGCGGTCTGGAGCTTCTCTATCAGGCACCCCAGAGACTCTAAAGTGGACCAAACCTTGCAAGGGGAGGTAGCCATGCTCCTGGTCCCATGTGCCTGGAATCGTGCCAAGCAGCCCCCACAACTGAGAGCCAGAGGCTCCATCTGTGTGGAGCCTGGAACCATGGGTTCTGTCTGGGTGGAGACCTCACAAGTGCCAGATGGAGGAGGACTCAGAATCTGAAGGGACCCTAGGGGTGCAGTGTGGTCATTCGCATTGTACTGCTGATAGTCCAGCTACTGCTATAACTACCTTCCCTAGGGCTCACTGGCAGGCCCTTGGGCCCTCCTGCTTACCCTCCTGCGTGAACTTCCATGCTAACTTGCACACCAGGCCTAGAAATGTGCCTGTCTGGGCATCCTGTTCATGAGGCTCCAGTCACGTGGCTCCCTAGAGGGCTGGGCAAAGTAGGAGCTGGGGGACATGTTCGTCCTTGGCTCCACTCAGCTGCCCCTCAGCTGACTGGGTCTGGGTCCCTCTATCCCCTGCTGTGGGCCCCACCTACCTCCAGCTATTCTGGGGCTCCGGGTTCTATTGGGGGGGGTTCTGGGTGTCCCTGGACTCAACAGGGGTGCAACGGGCTTCTGCCCATGTGTCTGTCATCAAAGCCTGGGGTAAACTGCAGCCTTGCTGTTGGTGGGCCCTTCTTAAACTGTACACATGCGCAAAAGGGCTCACCTATGGCGCTGAGCCATTCTTGGGGCCAGGGGGTCCCTGTCCCAAAGAAGAAGGGGACAGGTAAGTGCCCCCCCTTCCCCCGTCTCACATGCCGGGCGGCATTGGACGCATGTGTCCCTGGTGGGCTGGGCCAAGTAGGAGATGCAGGGCAGGGTGTCCCTCCTTGACTCCACTCAGCTGCCCCACAGCTGTCTGGGTCTGGGTCCCACCCACCGCCACTGCAGAGAGAAAAGGGGCAGAGGCTGAGAAGGCCAAGGCTCCAACAAGAGGGTGACTGAACATGCTAGACATGTCCAAGCCCTTTGGACAAAGAGTCCATTCTTAACAAGCTGGCTGATGGCAACATCCTGAGGGACAGCCAGCATGGGTTTGTTATGGGTAGGTCTTGCCTGACCAATCTCATTTCCTTCTATGGCTAGGTGATATATCACCTGGACAAGGGAGAAGAGATTGACATCATATATCTGGACTTCAAAAAAGCCTTTGATCTGGTGTCCTACAATCTTCTCTTGGAAAAATTAGCCAACCATGCTCTCAGCTACCTCACAGTCTGATGGCTGGAGAATTGGCTCCAAGGCCAGACTGAAATAGGCTCCCTCCACAGGTGGTACAAGTACCTCCTCTGGACTCCTTTAAGAAGTGTTTGGATGCTTATCTTGCTGGGATCCTTTGACCCTACCTGACTTCCTGCCCTTGGGCAAGGGGGCTGGACTCTATGATCTCCTGAGGTACCTTCCAGCCTTAATGTCTATGAAATCTATGAAATCTAAGCATGTACAAGAAGCTGGACAAGTCCATGGGACCAGATGCAATGCACCTGAGGGTACTGAGGGGCTTGGCCAATGTGATTGCAGAGCTGCTGGTCATTATTTTTGAAAATTCATGGTGATTGTGGGGAGATCCTAAATGACTGGAAATGGGCAAATATAGTGCCCATCTTAAAGAAAGGGAAGAAGGAGGATCCAGGGAACTACAGTCACCAGAAGAATCATGGAGCAGGTCCTCAAAGAATCCATTTCTGAGCACTTGGAGTAGAAGAAAGTGATCAGGAACAATCTGCATGGATTTACCAAGGGCAAGTCATGCCTCACCAACATGATTACCTTCTTTGATGAGATGACTGGCTCTGTGGATTCAGGGAAACCAGTGGACATGATGTACCTTGACTTTAGCAAGGCTTTTGATACAGTCTTCCACAGTATTCTTGCCACCAAGTTAAGGAAGTACAGGTTGGATAAATAGACTGTCAGGTGTATAGAAAGCTGGCTGGATCATCAGGTTCAATGAGTAATGATCAATGGTTTGATGTCTGGTTGGCAGCCAGTATCAAGTGGAGTGCCCTAGGGGTTGGTCCTGGGACCATTTTTGTTCAATATCTTCATGAACGACCTGGAAGATGGGATGGGGGGGAACCTTCAGCAAGTTTGTGGGTGACATCAAGCTTGGGGGAGTAGTAAATATGCTGGAGGGTAGGGCTACATTTCAGGGTGACCTAGAGAAATTGGAAAATTAGGCCAAAAGAAATCTCATGAAGTTCAACAAATACAACTGCAAAGGCCTGCATTTAGGACAGAACAATCCCATGAACAGTTACAGGCTTCGCACCAACTGGCTAAGCAGCAGCTCTGCAGAAAAGGACCGGGGGGTTACAGCAAACAATAAACTGAATATGAGTCAACAGTGTGCCCTTGTTGCCAAGAAGGCTAACAGCATACTGGTCTGCAGTAGTAGGAGTGCTGCCAGCAGATCAAGGGAAGTAGTTATTCTCCTCTATTCTGCACTGGTGAGGTCACATCTGGAGCACCTTGTTCAGTTTTGGCCCCCTACTGCAGAAAGGATGTGGACAAGTTGGAGGGAGCCCAGCAGAGAGCAGTGAAAATGGTTAGTGGTCTGGGGCACATAACTTCTGAAGATGTAAGAAGAAGCCCCCTTTTTGACTGTCCCCAATACAATAAAGCAGCCCTCTCCACATAGCAAAGGCTTCCTGCCTGGACTGCCAGCCCTTCCTTGGCGTATTTCTCTTTCTTCTGCCTCTTCTTCCTTCCTCCCTTCTTGTCTTTCTTTTCACTATAAGGATAAGGATATAGAATTATTTAGGTATTCTATAGGATATAAAATTGATGTTTTATGAATTACATTTGATGAGGGCTTCTATAGATATAGCATGGTATTGTACATCTGTATTTCCCCTCACTATATTTTGTATTCTATTTATTGTATGTGCCATGGCATTTCACCTTTTAGATTCTATATTTTATCATTTTAACCTTGTAATGAATGTATTTTATTTTTAGAAGTTATACCATGTAACAATATCGAGAAGGGTGGGAATCGAACTGCGATCTCTCTGTATCGGGCTGATCTCTAAATGAATGGGAGGGAGGGATTGAGTACGTAAGGGCAGTAGCTAACTACAATAATGTGTTAATGAGCAAGAATTAACACCTACAAGACTGCAGACTAACAAGAGGAAAGAATCAATACAGAGCCAGGAAATCCCTGAAATTTCATTGTACATGCAACAATGTACCTAATTTGAGTTAATTTATGCCACAGACCAACTCTTAAGACCAAATACTTCCTGATCGACCATTTTCAGAGACTAGACAATACCAACAGTTAAATTAATCAAAATTAATCAACAGACTCCTGAAACTGCATGTACTAGTGGATGTGACCCTGGGGCTGACAGCTGTCACCCAGCAGCCATCCAGGGGGATGTCCCACAAGGGTCAAAGACCCCTGCATTGGGCAAATCTGAAAACTGGGGGGAGCAGAGTAGTCTGCCAGAGAAGAATAAAAGGCAGTGAAGAGTTATTCTCGGTGGTGCCCTCTTCATCTCCAAGTCAGTCAGCACCCTACCAGTCCATCCAGGAGGACCAGCCGGTGACCTCCTCCTGAAGACAACACCAACTTGGAAACAGCCTCAACTGGCCATCGACAGCCACAGAGTGTACAATCTTGACCTTACTGAATCACTGCACATCCGTCTAATAAACTAGAATTTTAGGGATCCTGAGAGTTGACTCTTTGTAGCCTACAAGGAGAGACTGAGGGAACTGGATTTATTCAGTCTGAAGAAGAAAAGACTAAGAGGGGATTTGATTGTAGCCTTCAACTACCTGAAGGGTGGTTCTATAGAGGATGGAGCCAGACTGCTCTCAGTGGTGGCAGATGACAGGACAAGGAGCAATGGTTTCATGTTGCGACAAGGGAAATTAGGTTGGATATTAGGAAAAACTTTCTCAATAGGAGGGTGGTAAAGCACTGGAACGAGTTGTCTAGAGAGGTGGTGGAATCTCCATCCTTGGAGGTTTTTAAGGCCTGGTTTGACAAAGCCCTGGCTGGAATTATCTAGTTGGGGATTGTCCTGGTTTGAGCAAGGTGTTGGACTAGATGACCTCCTGAAGTCACTTCCTTCCCTAATTTTCTATGATTCTATGAATGATACCATTTGCAAGGCATGGGCATGGATGTAGGGGAGGTTGGAGGCCATGAATAGCCTTTCAGGCTACATGTACCTTGACAGGCACAAGCAGGCCGAGAGGGCTCACTGAGTGCAAGGCAGGCCTGAGACAAGCAGGGTATGGGTGGGACCTGCTGGCTGTCAAGGGAACTGAGAGCTTGCTCCCGGATCCTTAAGCAGCCCCCCTTTCTAGCATTCAACAGTTACATCAAGGCGTGGCAGACAAGGGGGGAGTACCCTAAAGCTAGAGCTGGGTAAGAGTTGTATGGCCATGAGGAGGTGTCGCAGCCACCCCTCGGGCTGGTCTTTCATCATATATGTCACATCCACTACTCTCCCCTTGTTGACTAGGTCATTTCCGTGTCAAAGAAGGAAATTAGATTGGTTTGATATGATTTGTCCTTCGGTTATTTTTTGTCATTACATTATCATGTAAGTACTTCCAAATTGAACAACTGTTCATAGATATAAAAAGCTGGGCACTACCATATGGATCTCCTACTGATGTCAATGCATGGTACATTACCTGAGTCAAGCTCTGCCATATGAATTGGTATAGAGAATTTAGGACAATTCTGCCATGTAATACCAGTTCACATGAGTGAGAGCCCAAAGATGAATGAAAGGCAGCATCATCCAGCTCTGATATTTTGGTAGCAACATAAAAGGTTTTCTTCAATAACTAATGCAGATTCAATCTTTCTTATGTTCTGCACAGAGAAATGAGTAGAAGGATCAACATTCAAAACCTGGGGCACACCAAGCATTCTGAATGTTTTGATTCCATCTCAGATTCTCATCCTGTTTCTCCAGGATCCATTTCACACAGGAAAGCAAGCTTCTCCTTATGCAAAGCTAATCTGTGCTAGACTATGTTGTTTTCTCATTTGCTGTTACAGAGTTAGTCAGCTGTGGCTGCTTTTTAACGTGGGTGGAGATAATCTCTGTGCCATCAACACCACCTCCTTAAACCTTCTGAAGCTAAGGGTTGTGCATGAATATCTAATGTTGTCAACATAAGCTTCACAGCAATTTTTTAGCCTTGGTTTGTGGGAGGCTTTTTCAACATATTTTATATAATCTCAGCAGAAACCTTTCTACAAATCTAAAAATAACTAGGAAACTTATTTCAACATTGTAGAGGCTACCTTCTTCACACAAGATATTATACAGATAACAGTGCTTTGTAGACACATTTAAAAATGTGGCTATTTTACTTATTTTACCCTATACCTTCAAAATATGCATACACTTACACTGTGTATGTGTGTGCCCCTATGTGTACAGATCTTGCACTGACTGTACATGCAAATGCATTTGCACATGTAAAACAGGCATATTCCAGCAATTTTCCTTTACCTTGCCAAAATGTAGGACACATGCAGTGTAGCCAACAGCTTAAAATGTTAGGAGTCAGGCCTCTGAAGTCATGCAACTAGGCCCCTAGTTTCACCTGAGCTCCTACTGCAACTCCAAGGGTTTTTGTGTGCCCTGCAGCAGAGTCCTGCTCTCTACTTTCCCAGGCCTGACTTACATGGAGGGGGAGAAGAGAGGCACAGTGCTCAGAAGAGGGGGAGTGTGACAGCTGAAAATTATGTCTGTGTGATAAAGGTGCTTGCTGAAGGTTCTAGGAAGATTAGACCAAGTGTTTTTCTGTTATTTGTTCAGATATTAAGCTATATGTTGTTGTTAAGAGCCTAATTAAAGTTTAAGATGTAGTAAGGCCTTGTATAAAGTTAGGGCTAGGAAATTTAGCAAAGCCTTGAAGTAGTAAGGCCCTGTGGTGTAGTTAAAATTAACCTTATCAAAAGAATGCAAGGATTGTACTGCTATTGGTCAGTCTAAGGACAGTCAAAGTAAAAAGAATCTGAATGGCTGTAAGTTATCAGCACAACTCAGAAATTATAAACTGGCTGGCACACACGAAAATCATTCAGAAGGAAGATGTAGCTCTGTGAAAGAAGTACTGATATAAGATTAGCTGCTGGCCTGGATCAGTGGGCCTGTGGACCTCGAGGAGCCCAAAGACTGAATACCAGGGTCCTTATGGACAGCGCGCTTTGCAGAAGAGAAACTTGCACATCAGGCATCAGAGGGGACTGCTGATAAGTTGCCGATGTGAATTATTATTGTCTGTCTGTTGTTTTGTTATCTGTGCGTAGTCAAGTTTTTGTTAAGTCAATAAACCTTTCTTACCTTTCTACCCCTGACCATACTCTCAATCCCGAACCCTCCGCAGGCGGCTGGGACAGAGGAGGATGGAGTATGGGCATCCTGACCTGCTGGGCTCTTTCTCCCTCACTCCTCACCACAGATGGTGACATCTCCCAGGCAGGATGGCAAAAGGGCTCAAGCTTCTACAGTCTTTGGGGAGCTATCACCAGAGCCAGCAGAAATCATGAAGGTTGGTAATGCTCCATATATACAGGCAATGAAGACACAACTTCGTGGGAACAATTTAGACAGCTGCTTTAGCAGATTTATTAATCTAGGATGCAAGAATTTGCAATTTATGTGTGAAATTCCTAATGGAGGAATCCCGCAGGAGCCACAAACCTGCCAAATGATATGTGGTAACCACATGCTGCAGTATATTTAGCAGATGATTATGCAAAATACTGTGAAATAGAGTGTGTCTGCAGGGTGCAACTTATTCCCAAACTGGGAAGATACTAAATTTTTCCAATCTGGGAACAAATAATCTAGAGGGAAGGGGAAGCTGGAATTTTTCTCTTCTTAAGTCCTACAAATAAACATTGCTGGAAACACAGACTTGTTTATGGGTGGAAGACAATAGAATAAAGGAGCTGGTTACTTAAGCTGCCCCTGTGCAATGGTCTATTATATTTGTTCACTGTACCAAATCACAAAAATGGCATGAATTGCTCTAATGATGGAGCATATACTAGTTGTATCTTTGTTTGTAACTTTGCATTTGTAATATGTACATATACAAATTATAAATTACTAAATGTTACTAGTGTTGGACAAAGGTAATTACAGTTAACTGCATTGTTAAAAATCAGTAGAATTAATTAAATTCTTTTCTCAGCATAGTTGATGCATTTTGAAATTCAGATGATGGTAATAGCAACAGTAGTTTGGGGTTGGTGTAGAGCCTTTTTGTGACATTTTACTCTCATTGTAATAAAACATTCAAGTACAGTCAGCAATGATGAGCGTCTTTGGGCTGACTCTCACTGACTCAAGTGATAGCCAGATATCCATTGGTTTCAATCAGAGCAGGATAAGGCCCTCAGTTCCTTGGCATTTAAAATGTCTTTATACAAGCACGTACTGGCCTCCTCCCTCAGGTTATAATTGGTTTCCTGAAGTACTCCACATGCAACAGATTTGCATACTGTATCTGACTAAACAATCTTTCCTCAGGAACTGCTAGCTCGTTTGAAAAAACATGCAGCTTGATCAGGAAAGTAGAATGACCACATTTTCTTTCATCATGTAGGCTAACAAAGAGTGGCATTGTCCGAATGGTTTGAATTATACTGTCAGCGGGTCCGTCGAGTAACCCCTCTATCCTCGTGTTTCCCGCCTGCCACGACTTGGATCTTAAAGAAATGAAATAGACAGGAAGTGGTTGTTACGAGAGGAAGTACCCGCAGGAAGTACCACACTGAAATAAACGTAGTTTTCTCCTTTTTTTGCTTTTATTCAGTGGTTTGCAGGTGTTAACAGGGAACTCCCCTCTTGGGGGGGGGGAGATCACAGTCTGAAGGGTTAATCTTGGGGCCTCCAGCCTCCGAGCCAGCCCCCATTCTAGGGTTACAGTTCAGGAAAGCCGCGCCGCCTTCATCCAATTACTCTATTAGCAGCTTGTTACAGCCGCGGTTAGTCCTCTCCTGACTGCTAATGAGCCAATTAGCGGCTTGCTACAGCTGCCGCCTGCAGTTTTCCCCTGGCAGAGCCAGTGTGCAGACTCCACGGCTCTCCCTTGATCTCCCGGACCTCAGCACCGTGTTCCTCTTTGGGGCGTCCTAGAGTGCCCCAGACCCTCCCGGGGTCTGTGTAGGAGTCCTTCCCCCTCTTGCCACCTCTTCAACTCACTGGAGCCTCCCCGAACTTCAATAGCAGCATCTGCTCCTGTACACGGTGTGGCTCCACTCCTCTTGTTACTCACCGCTGTCCCTGTAGTATCCAGGTCAGTCGGTGTCTGGGCTTTGGGATCCCTTTGCCCCCTCTGATCCTAGATCGGGACCCACTTCCCAGATCCTTCTCTCTGGGTTGCCCTCTCTTGCAGCTCCTCTCGGTGCTTCCACTCTGGTGCCCGAAGGCATCCCTCCTCTTCCTCTCCATTTTATCCTCTGGAGTCTAGTCGCCATTGGCTCCTTAGGGCCGGGGGCCCGCCCTCCTCGTGGTATAATTATTTCCGGCTGCCCCCATTCCCTTAGCAACAGGGTCTCAATGGGGACCCTGTTACATATACCATAAAGTGATATCACATGACACAGGAGAGGTAAAACACTATATTGCATGCATATTCTTCATCTTTTAAAACTATTAAAGTTGAAAAAATGAGGAAAGGCATTACTGCCACAGTAAGAAGCTGTTGGGCACAGTTTTCCCAAAGTAAAAGTTGGTACCAATATAATTAAGAGTTCCTGGTGTCTGCTCCTACAAAAAGTCTGATCCTGCAAGTGTGGAAATGGTATCTAGGCCCACCTGTCAGTGATGGCAATGACATTTCTCCCCTGCAGTGGCATATTATGAAGGTAAATTCATTACGAGATGCAAGATTCTCAGATTCCATAATAATTCTGTATACCTGCGACAAGAAATACTAAGCGGGCACAATTCAAAGTCCTTTAAAGTCCAATTACAAATTTGAATAATTTTATCTAACCTCCAAATAGTTTCCTATCAAAAAAGAAAAATACTACAACATTGGTACTATTAGAATCCTATTAATTAGGCCACCAAGTGGACAGTTTTGTCCTCACAAAGAGAAAATACCCTTTAAAAATACAACACCGAATCAGACAAAAATGGCATATAATTTATTCCTAGCTCTTCCCCTTTTTATCTTTATTAGGCAACTTCTCTATTAAAATAGATTTCATAATTTTTCATTTGTTTAAACAACACTGAACCACCTGCTATTTGCTAACTATACGGTCTAAGGCAGTGGTTCTCAACCTTTGGTACCTTACATACGCCCTGCCAATCAACACAGCAAAAGCAAAACCGGAAGTCCTACCGTGGCACTTCTGGTTTCACTGCCATAAGTTGAATTCTACTTTTTCCACTGCAGCCTGGGGCAAATCAGCCTGCATGGGGCCTCTCTCCCTATCCCCTGGCGCACTGGACGTGGTGGGAGGGGTGGCGGCCAGAACTTTCAGCTCAAGCAGGCAAAGACCAAAACACAGCACCCGCGTACCTGCTGCCTGTGTCTCGCGTATATACCGCGGGTTGAGAAACACTGATTGAAGGAAAAAGTTTTGCCACTACTGTATCTATTAGGTAGCTTTGCCATTTAACTACATTCTAACATTAGCTCAAACTAGTTCCTTAAAAACATCTTGGCTAAAGAGACATTCAAAAAGCCTGAGACTGAACTGATTCAATCTTTGCAGGTTAGTCTAAGCTGGCTAGGCTAAATCACTTTGTAACTGTACAGACATCTTAGAAATGCCAGCACATGCCTGCAGTGGCTCAGGCTAGAAGCTGGGGGGCTCTAGAGCAGCCCTCCCTTCCCTTCCACAGTGTTGAGCTAGGGGGAGCATGGCAGGGCCTTGACAGGATGCTATGATTAGCCCAGCACGGAATTGATAACAGCGTTTATCACCCCTAACTCAGTGTTTATCACCCCACTAAGAAAACAACAGAGGGCCATTACCAGGTACCTGTTGATTCTGCCTGTTGATTCAGCATGGACTGTAGCCAGCATGTGGTCTGCTAGCTAATACACAGACACCTCCTCAGCAAGGCTTAGCAGAGAGTGGTGAGGTGGGGAGGGGGGAGCAGCCCGCAGTCTCTGCACAAGCTGCAGCTAGAGACCAGAAGGAAGTGGCTGGCCCTGCTGTGAAGCAGAGAGCCCCACCCAGGGCAGAGAGTATGCTGGGATGCTGGAGAAGTCTGGTCTATCTTAAACCAGCAAGGGTTTGACCCAAATCAGTTAAGTCTGATACTACATTCAACCAGGTTTATCTCAAGCCAGTTTCAGCCATTTTCTAACTGGTTTATGTGCACTGAACATCTGTTCTGTTACAGGTTTAAATCAGTTTCTAATTACTTAAACCGGTTTATGTGTAATATCTGTCCCAATCCCTTGGTTCAGGGTCAGAGCCTGTCTATACTTACATACAGGTTAGAAAGTAAGAAATGTCTCCATTCTTTGGAAAATATCACACATGGGCCAATGACAAATGCAGCTTTTGCTTTCATGGAAATATGGAATGTTTGTTTGGTGGGCACCTGTTGGGCTCCACAATGCTTCTAAGATTTTAAGCAGTGGCATGGGAAAAATAGAACATTATTTCTCTACCATCTTTCCACGATGGCCTATGTATCAGACCGGGTGAATAGGTCATACTTCCTGGAAAGTTGGTTCTGCTGGCATTCTATACTGCCCAGGAGAACTCCAGGAATCCTTGTGCCCTCTTGAAGCACAGTCTGTCCACCAGCTCTCCCAGAGATGGTCCTTCAGCAGGAAGTAGGCCCAAATGGGCTTTTAACAGATTGGATTGCAATTAAAATCTGGCTGATTGTTCCACTAGAAAGAGATCTGAAAAACAGATGGTGAGGCAGGGAACAAAATTGGAAAATTCCTAAATCTTGAATTTTCTATTACCTATGACAAAAGCCAGCAATGACATGTGATTAAATAAAAGTATTGCTCTGGCTCTGGCTATATTTAAACATATATGAATTAAAAAAATAAAAACCTTTTTATGGTTCCATTCTAAAAATGTCCATAGACTTCATGGCTTCCTAGAAATTTAATTATTTTTCTGTATCTTTGTAAATCCTTTTGTGAAAACAGTACGTATATGCACACCTTCTCTTTTTAGACTCTGAAGCCCTGCCAGAATGTTTATAAGGAAACTGGGAAACTGTAATAATAAACATGGGAAGCAGAAGTCAAGAAAGGACATGTTGATTACTCTGCCTTCCTCTATGAAAGGCTGCAAGACAAATACAGTTTTGGGAGTTATTTGCTTATTATCATTGCACTGCCAACTAGGAAACCTGGCTGATTTTCTTTTCAGTGCTTTCAGCTTTCCAAAATTGATCCTGGTTTAGAATAAGGTTCATCTAATATCCTTTTTCACACTGAGATTGTAGGAATGTGTTTTGGGAAGTTCTCTGACCTGTGTGAGCTGATCTATTTGGGATATCAGCAGAGACAGGCTTGAGTTGTGAAAAAGTCAGTACCCTCCACTACTCAATCCAGGGACTTTTTGCATGTTCCCTGAAATCCACACACAAGCCAGAGTTTTGCTCACTTTACCAGCTGTGACATTGCATTGGTGGCTCATATTCATCTTGTGGTCAATCATGACCCCCAAGTCCCTTTCGGCCTTGGTGCTAGCAAGCATAGCACTGCCAAGCCTATAAGCATGCTGCGGGTTTTCTTCCCTAAGGTGAAGTACCTTGCATTTTTCAGTGTTGAATGCCATCAGATTTTCATCCACCCATTTTCTGAGCCTGTCTAGGTTGGCCTAGATCAACATGCTGTCCTCAGGTGTGGACACTTTACCCCAAAGTTTGGTGTCATCGGCAAACTTGGCCAGTCTGCTTCTGATACCGGTGTCTACATCATTAATAAAGATATAAAAGAGTATAGGCCCAAAGACAGAGCCTTGGGGGACACCACTGGTCATAGTGCACCACGATGATTTACTTCTATCTATTACCACTCTCTGGGTCTGACCTTGGAGCTAATTCCCCAGCCATAGGATTGCAATGTGGCCGAGGCCGTAGTGGCCAATTTTTCCATGAGATGATCATGGGACACCAAATGGAAGGCTTTTTTAAAATCAAGATATATAACGTCAATCTCTTCTCCCTTGTCCAGGTGATATGTCACCTAGTCATAGAAGGAGATGAGATTGGTCAGGCAAGACCTACTGGCAACAAAACCATGCTGGCTATCCCTCAGGATGTTTCCATTAGCCAGTTTGTCTTTTTAGCCAGCCAAATGGTCTCCTTGATAATTTTTTCCAAGACCTTCCCTGGGATAGAGGTCAGGCTGGTGGGCCTGTAGTTCCCCGGATCTACTTTCCTCTCTTTCTTGAAGATAGGCACCACAGTGGCTTTCTTCCAATCTTTGGGCACTTCACCTGAGCGCCACAAGTTCTCTAAGATCCGTGCCAGTGGCTGAGCTATGATGCCTGCCAGCTCCTTAAGTACCCTGGGGTGTAAATTATTTTGGCCAGCTGACTTGAAGGTGTCCAGCCTCTCGAGGTGTTCCTTCCCATGGTCTACACCAGTGGTCTCCAAACTTTTTTGATCGCACACCCCTTTCAGTAAAAAATTTTTGAGCACGCACCCCCAGTATATGTAAATTTATGTGACATATGGACCGAGTGAGGGCACCAGTGTCAATCTGTATATTAAATATTAGTAAAGCTTAATTTCTTTCTTATTTTTTTAGATAAAAAATAAATATAAATAGAAGTTCTAATATTTTCTTCCTGCACCCCAATGGATCATCTTGCACACTTTGGAGACCACTGGTCTACACTGATAAAGGGTAACAATTCTCCCTCTCCCTCACCCTAGTTACCGTGTTACATCACTGTAACTAAAGTCTTACACAGATGGGGTTTTATACAGAAAATCAACCACAGGATTTTAAAAAAAATAATCACTTGAACAGTGGGAGACTCGCCTTGTCTCTCAAAGAAAATGATTGACTTGCCATGTATTTTAGGATGTGGATCATTCACCACCAGGCCTCTCTGGGCCTGTTACATTCTACATTACCCTTTCAGAGCCTCACTTCTGTTCCCCATTCCTGTCTCACTCATTTTCTTGCTGACTGGTGTTAATCAGTGGAAGAGCCGTGTGCTGTGAGTACAGCTAATGGAACCAAGTATGTGGCTATTGCCAAGTTGAACTGTATACAGAAAACAGTAGCCCTTGAATTTCCAGCAAAGCAGAACTACTCCCATTGAGATCTTTTTGCATTATCCACAAGGTGGCTCCCTAGCCTTTTTAAAAATGTTTTTACTTCTAGATTCATAGACTGTTAGGCACTGGAAGGGACCTTGCAAGATCATCAGGTCCAGCCCTCCTGCCCCGCATTAGGCAGGAAAGACAACTGAGGGTCAGGTGACCCCAGCAAGGTGACTGTCCAGTCTCCTTTTGAAGATTTCCAGGGTAGTTGATTGCACCACCTCTGGAGGGAATTTGTTCCACAATCTAGACACCCTGACTGTGAAGGAATTTTTCCTAGAATTGAGCATGAAGCATCTTCCAGGAGTTGGTATCCAATACTCCTGGTCTTCCCCAGGGGTGCCCTGGTGAACAGTTGTTCACTGAGCTCTTGATGTACTCCCCTGATGTAGCGGTAAGCTACTACCAAGGTCCCTCTCAGTCTTCTCTTCTTTAGGCTTAAGAGGCCCAAGTCCCTCCGTCTCTCCTCGTATGGTCTGTCTTGCAAGTATCTGATTATATGGATAACTCTTCTCTAGACCCTCTCAAGTTTTTCCACATCCTTGTTGAATTGTGACACCCAAAACTGGATGCAGTATTCCAGCTGCAGTCTCACTAGTGCTGAGTAGAGTGGAAGAATCACTTCCTTGGTTTTACATGAGATGCATCAGTTGATGCATGCCAGAGTATTGTTTGCCGTGCTAGCTACAGCATCGCACTGACAGCTCATGTTCATGTGATGGTCAGCTATTACCCCAAAGGTCCCTTTCAGCTGTGGTGCAAGTCAAATTGTCTCCACCAAGTCTGTAGGTACGTTGGGGATTATTTGCCCCCAGATGGAGCACTTTACACTTCTCAGTGTTGAACCTCATCTGGTTCCAGTTTGCCCATCTCTCCAGTCTGTCTAGGTCTGCCTATATCTGTAACTTTTCTGCAGGCATGAACATGCTCTCCCATAACTTGGTGTTGTCCACAAATGTGGCCAGTGAGCTCTTCACCCCGACATCCAAATTATTGATAAAGATGTTGAAAAGATGCTACACTAATGCAGTGTGCTGTTTGAACTGAAAATCCTCTTCAGGCTGTTTGACCCCTAATTTTCTTTACTAAAGCCAATGACCAAAGACCCTGACATAGCTACAAACATCATATTTATGAAACTACATTCATGATGAAACAGAATACAAAACCAAGGCTTCTCATATCTCACTTTCTGAGACATGCATGCTGCTCTTCTCCAAATAATTTAAATTCTTAACAACTGAAGTCATCTTCCTTGCCTATCAGTGTTATTCCCCTCCTTTAGTTACCCATCCTCTATCATTAGGCCCTAATTAACATCTATCTACTCTCACCCTGTGTCTCTGGGACTGGGAAGAAAGACAGTGTAGTACACCCCAAGGGGAAGATGTCATTCTCTCAGAAATGGCAGGAGGAGAAGAAGATCAAATTGCTGCCTTAAATCCAAGTTACTGGCCAGACAAGCCCTTAAGATCTTCATGTCACTATGCGCAGTATTGATCATTTCAAATCATGTACCACGTACGTATCAGTCACCACAAATCATGTGACTAATATAAAAATAAAAATCAAGAAATGTTAAAAGATAACTATACTTGGGACTTATCTTACAATGTTTGAGCCATTACTTCACATTTTTCAAAACATTTCTCAGCCCTTGTGTGGACTAGAAATTATGTTTTTAATCAAATCTGAGAGTCTCATTATAATCCCATGAATCCAGAAGCTGGAGTCTTATGATAAAAGTCATAATATGAAATTCTAAAAAAAAAAAACACATGTATGCATGAGGCAACACTGGGTGTGTCTCACCTTAAGCCAGTGCTGGCTACAGCATCAAATTTAAACTTCCTGTTGCAATCTTCAAAGCTCTTTACAACCTTGCCCCTCCTTATTGATCCTCCCTTGTTAAGCTTGTAAACACTTCATTGATGTTCCCACCTTTGTCTACTTGCTGTTAGCTTCTTTTACAAGTGCCACTGTGTTCTTCCATGAAGTACCTGCTGCATGATATAGCCCACCAGCACGAGTACTATCTTCTCTATACTGAAGCCCCTTCTAAAGAGTCCATGGGTGAATTGGGTGACTTAGATAAAAATACATATTTCTTGTTCCCCAGACTTTGTCCACTCATCTCTCTGCCCTTAGATGGTGAGTTGTGTCAGGAATTGTGCCTTCCTGAAGTTTCAGGAAAGCATTTAGCCCACTTCAGGTGCTCTGATAAAGCAAAGACAGTATAGATCTAATTAAAAGACAAAGCATTGGCAAGTCTGGCCAGCATGTCCCTTCACACTATTTAGATTGCTGAGGCTAAGATTCTGCTCTTCTTTCCCTTCATAGTAAGTGTCCCACAAGGCATTATGCTGCTGCTGGACTCTTGAGAGCAGCTCTATTAATAATTACTGGGTGACTATATACATGCTGAAGCTGCTACTATTATATTAGCTCTGTCTTGAAGATGGGCAAAAGTAAACTTGATTCATTTCATACACACGTGTGCATGTCTTCATGCATACATACACACGCATGCACACACACGTTCAAATGCAGGAAACCTGGAGTCAGAAACCAGAGTTGTGGTATCAGCAATGGAACCCAATTCATTAAACTGTCAAAACGATGGAAACAACAAGGCATGATGTTTATCAGTTGTGCATCAATCTGACTATGCTTCATACCGATCTTAATTAAAAATGTTAACTGAAGCAGGAAGATAGTTGGTCTCCTAGCTTTGAAATTATCATACCCTTATCAGTATTTCATTATGCTTGGGTAACTTGTAATTAGGGACAAAGGTAACACATAATTTTACATGTTGAATAACCGGTTTTATGCATATCATTTTGATGTGATTTAAGGAATAGATCCAAGGCTTGCTTCCTCTAATATGCTTTGAAATTTTGTTGATAGGCTATCAGGCTGCACTGTTTAGTTGTATGTAGTCCCTCACACTATAATCTGCAATAAAAACATAATAATATTGCTTGTATAATTTTTACTTATAGATCTCAAACCAATTTCCAAAATTTAGTCAGCACTGATATACCTATTTTACTGACACAGAAAGTGAATCATGTGAAAGAAATGCAACTGACTTTTTAAGGTCACAGAATAAGTTCTCATTTGACCTGAAGAAATTTAGTGGTATAATTATAATGCTATTAGTTATTCAATTTAGCTCCCCATGGAGACACACTTCGCTAGAATAAAAATGCCCTGTTCTCATTTAGCTTAAATGGCTGAAGTTTTCATCCAACTTTGCTGACATCATATTGTCTCTACAATATGGTATTTTTCTAGCCAGTTGTCATTAGAAAATGAAGTTCCTGACTCTGAGTGTTTCAACAGTGCACTACAATTTCATCACCAGACACTGAGTAGATCTGCTAACTACTCAAAACATGTCAAGTTAAGCAAGCACACAAGTTTTTACAGGCTCAAAGCTGTTTCTTCCATGTTTGGAAGCAATAACCCTTCATATGTAATCGTTGCTGCCACCTGATTTCTCCAAGAATAAGTTTTCATTAAAAAAATAGTTTAAAAAAATCACATCCCTTTCTGCCAAATGAAGCTGCCTCACTTTCCCAGAGATGGTTTGCACAAACAAGAATATGGAAATTAGAACAAGTGGGATCTGTTTCAAAGCATTAACTATATTTTTATGTGATGGATAATCACTTTTCTAACATGGAGAACTGAGTGTAAAAACCATTAATGGGTTGTTGCAAGTGTTCACTCCACACACTAGGGCTGCACAAAGCTTTGGTCCCCAATTCAATTCGGCAGAGATTCGGCCTGATTCAGTGGCCAAATCTCCAAATCCAAATCAAATCAGGAGACCCTTTAATCTCTCTGAATCAAATCAGAACCCTCCAAATCAATACGGAAAGATTTGGTGATTCAGTCATAGACACACCTTTAAATGTTTTTTCGACACACCTCAAGGTACCAGGCAGCTCGTGAGTGCTGCAATGGTGGGGCACATGGGCTCCCCACAGTGCTTAGCAGCAGACTCAGAAGTGGAGCAGAAGCACTTCTGGCACACTTCAGGGTCCTCCAGGGAGCACGTGCCCCCCTACCCTGCATCCCCTGGCTCAGTGACTGGTGCCTCCTGGGTCTGGGTGGGGCACCCAGGGTCCACCCATGGCCAATCACCAAGCCGGGGAGGGTGAAGGAGGGCCCCCCAGAGTGCTCCCCTGTGGACCCAGAAGTGGACTGGAAGTACTTCTGAGTTTGCCAGCAAGCTTGCGGGGGCCCTCCCCACACTCCTGTGGGACCCTCCATGCGCCCCAGCATCACAGCAATCGTGAGCCACACCTGGTGGCATGTAGAAAAAACATTTAAAGTTAAAGCTGTGCCTATGGCCAAATCGCTGATTCTCTGAATCAGCATCAAATCTTCAGATTTGGATTCGGCAAAATCAAATCAGGGACAGTGATCCAAATCAATTAATCAAATCACTGTCCCCAGTTTGGGCTGAATCTGAATCGAATACAACCACTTAGCACACCCCTACCACACAGACTGAGAAAAGATTAAAGTTACTCTTAGGAATACGAAAGGTTAAATGTTTAAATGATAAGTATATTTATACCAGAATATATTTGCATGATCAGGGGGCAGCAGGGCAGGCCCTATGAGGAGAGGCTACGGGACCTGAACCTGTTCAGCCTTCACAAGAGAAAGCTGAGAGGGGATCTGGTGGCCGTCTATAAACTTATCAGGGGGGACCAGAGGGGAATGGGAGAGACCCTGTTCCCCTGAGCGCCTCCCAGAGTAACAAGGAATAATGACCACAAGTTGATTGAGGGTAAGTTCAGGCTAGACATCAGGAGGCACTACTTCACTTGGATCTTGAACCAGCTTCCAAGGGAAGTGGTGCTGGCTCCTACCTTAGGGGTCTTTAGAAGGAGGCCTGATAACTACCTAGCTAAGATCATATGAGCTTAAACTTACCAGGGCAGGGGGTCGGACTTGATGATCTGCTCAGGTCCCCTCCGACCCTACATCTATGAACCTATAAACCTATGAACCAGTAATAGGGTTACGATACGTGTGGATTTTCCTGGACATGTCCTCTCTTTGGATCCTCCCATCTCCGTCTGGGTGTTTTTTTGAAATCTGAACCAATGTCCAGGATTTTGCTTTGCTGGGCAGTGGTGGGGAGCGCAATTGGAGGCAGGGGGTATGTGCAAGTGCACACGCATACACACGTGGCCAGCATCCACCCTGGCAGGGTGGTGGGAACAGCATTAGGAGCTGCATACAGGTAAGTGGGAGCCCTGGTTGGAGGGTGAGGGCTTGATGACTGTTGGGGGCCAGGGGGTGTGACAGGGGTGCGTGAAAGGGGTTGGTGTGTGAGGGGACAGGTGCCTGCCAGCACCTGGGGGAAGCTGTCTGGGCACCAGGGTTGTGGCAGGGCAGTGGGTATGGGGGAGAGATGCCTGCCTCTCCAGCAGGGGAAGGGAGTGAGGGGGAACCTTGGGGGCAGCAGGGAGCTTTGTGGCTGGACTAGCAGCACAGGGGCTGGTGCCCAAGCTCTCGGGGCAGAGCGGCCAGGAGATGCTGCCTGGGTGGGGAGGGGCATGGTCAGGCTACCTCATGCAGCATTGGAGCCCCAGCCCAGATTGGGGGGTGCCACAGGCCTCTCCTCCTCCACCCTCCCACCTGCACTGGAGCCGAACTCGCTCTGCCACCATCCGCATGAATCACAGTTGCTACGACCAGGCCTGGTGAGGATGGGGGCAGCTGGGGGCCCCCTCCAGCAGGGCTGAGAGGAGCAGGGAGTTGTGGGTCAGGGATGAGGGGAACTCACAGGGCTGGAGGGGCTGTGGCTTGGAAGTGAGGGCACAAGAGGGGGCGGGAGGCTCTGGGTCGGAAGTGTGAGCTACTGGCAGCACCAAGGGGCTGTGATCAGGAGTGAGGGGCACCAGCAGTGATAGGCAACTGCAGGTTGGGAGTGAGGGGGACCAGTATGGCCTGGGGGGGAGTGGGGAACTGTGGGTCAGGAGTGAGAGGCACTGGAAGTGCCAGGGGTCTGCAGGTCGGGAATAAGGGGCAGCAGCATGGATGGGGGGATGCAGGTTGAGAATGAGGGGCACTGGCAGGGCCAGGGGGCTGTGGGTTGGGAGTGAGGTGTCCCTAGAAAATGTGTTCTCTCTTTTGGAACTGGAAATATGGTAACCCTATACCAGTAATGGATTACTCGAATCCAAGATGAGGTCTCCTCCCCCATGCTGATGGGGGTGGGGGAGCCTCATTTTGCATTTGAGTAAATATAGTAATCAAGCTGTAGATAGTGAATGTATCTGATCATTCTTCTTGGGTTGGTGTTTAGTTCATAATCACCTCTGCTGTTTTTCTCTGAGCATCCCACAGTTTGTCAAGATCCTCCTGGCAATTTGGTTTCTACGTGTCAGGGAGCTCCCCGCAGGGGCTTCTCACTCAGCACCACTGCAGCCACATCTGATCTCTGAGACCTTCTCTGAAGCCAGCCCAGCCTAGGCTCCACCCTGGCTTCCTCCCACTTTGAGCTGTTGGCCTCTCTGACCCTCTTTGGTTGTTCTGTGTCCTTTACTCAAGGAGCTAGCATCCAGTTCAGCTTCTGAGAGAGGGACTTTATCTACTGGGAAGAAGTACAACCTGAAGTTCCAAGCAGCAATGCTAATAGCTTCTCTTGAATAAAGACATTTATTGGGACAAAGGCCACCTATGCCCTCTGCAAATGGTTAAGCAGTTCCTTTGTCCCCAGTCCAACCCCCACAGCCCCCAGACCACCCCAAAGATTGTTTTGCTGTTCTTTTTCCAGTATTTCAAGGCCTTGAGCCCCAAAGCTGTTAGTCTACTTAGACCACCCCCTTCAGACAATAGCCTGCTTGTCCATCCTTGCTATATCCGTCACCATCATCATGTTTATTTCTCCTTCATCTCTGACTGTCTCCTGGGTATTACCTGCAATCCCTGCCTGGGTGAAGTGTCAGCAAAGCTGTTCAAGTCTCTGAAGAGGGATGTGTCTTCTGTCACATATCCAGCAACTCTGGCTTCACTGTCTCATTACCCTGTTCTTCCTTATGCACTAGTTTTGGAGGTCAACTAAGGCAGCCAACATTATAACTTGAATACTTTACAATAGAAATGTGACAATATTCCTCATGGTCTGTCACATCAGCCACGCCCACAGAGTTCTCCAGTTGATGTTGTACCAAGGCTTTTAGAGAAGGGTCTCCTGTTTTCTTTATATGAGGGCATGAGTGGATCCAGGATTTTGTGACAGGGTGTACAGAAGCAATGACTGATGATGCAGGGGTAGCTGCACCCCCACACCCAGCTTCCTCCCTCCCCCAACCATGGAGGGGTGGACTGTGCCAAGGAGCAGCAGTTGGGCACTTTTTTTAAAGTTCCTGAATCAGGTAAATTTTTCTCCATACTGTCAGCACCTCTTCTCACCAAAGCCAGAGGTGGTGGCTCAGCTCTGGCTTTGGCCCTGGGCTTGGGAATGGAAGCAGAGCTGAGCTGGCACATGCCCTGGGCCAAAATGGCTCATTTGGTAGGAGAGGGGGACATGGCTGGGGAAAACATAGGGCCATGGGGTGTGGAAGGGAACCTGCAGCCTACCCCCTACCCCTGCTCCCCTTCCATCAGCTGCCCCCTCTCCCTCGTACCTCCTGCTCAAGCTCCAGTTTCTTCAACCCCAACCCAGCCTGGTTGGGGGATGCTGCTGCTTCTCTCTGCCAGGGCTGGGCTGAAGTTAGACTGGGGCTGTGATGGCGCTGACTACCCTGGACAAACAGAGCTGTAGCAGAAGGTAAGTGGGGGAGCAGGCTGCAGGGGGTGGGGGAGGCAGGGAGTAGAGGGGCAGGCAGCAGGGGGCATATGACAGGGAGTTGCATGGCAGGGGCAGGCATGGGGGGACAGGAACAGGTAGAGTGGGGACGAGGGTACCCTTTCCCACTTCTTTCCTCATCACAGCAGTGGGGGAAGATGGACTTAGGATGACCTTCCACTAATTAGAGTCTATACATACATGGAAACTTACAATATAATTATAATTTTCCATGTATGGAATCTAATTATTGGGAGGGTCATCTTCAATTCAAAGTTATGTTGGAATCGGGTGAATACAGTAAGCAACAGCTAATCAGCTTATAATTAGGGACCTATTTGAATTGTGGTTTTGCAATTTTCACAGAAGCCACAAAAAATGGAGATCTCTGCAAGTGCCGTGAAAAATGGCACTGGCCACGATTTGAACCGACCCCCCAAAAATGATTACTAGAAAACAAAGATTTAGATTTAAATTTAATGCTTAAATATAGTAATACTGTAATTTATATGATATTTCAGTAGACATTGCCATTTGATTGTATGTTTTTTGCCTCTCAACTAATCAGCAAAAAGGAACAGGGCTGTTGGGGCCCCTCCATCAATCAATGGTGAGGAGTGCAGCTGCTGCAAAATGCCCACAAAATCGGCTCTGTGCACCATGAAAAACCCTTTATCTTGCTGCAATTTAAGTAGGTCCCTAATTATAATACCTTCCAAACACTATTAGAAGCAGACTCCACTAGCCAAAATTGTGAGGAACACATGCACAAGGGGAAGAATGCACAGAACCTGCATTTTCTCCTTAAGTATCCATTATAAGGGCTAATCACAAATTATTGAGGCTAATCAAAAATTCTGCCTCGTACCACCCTCTGTGTAAATCACCCTAGACCAGCGGTTCCTAAACTCTGACTACCAATTTAAAACAATACAACCTTAAGTACCACCAGCAAATTGTTCAGTTCAACCTAAGTACCACCAGCAAATTTTTGTCATATAAAATAATTATAATAAACCTGTTAACGCATACCACTGACAGGTTGTCTGTGTACCACTGGTGGTACCCATACAGAGACTGAGAACTGCTGACCTAGACAGAATGTACAGAAGGAAGAACAATGGCTCTGTCTACTCTGAGCTTGTAAGGTGCAGAGAGGGGATATGCCATGATGAATTATAGGCACATAAGACTAGAAAGGAGTCCCCTGGATTGCTTGAATTTCAATTTCCATCTAAATTCAGAAATGACATAAACCATAAGACTCACGGGCAACTACATTATATAATTCAGTTCCTAAATCACCAGTTTAAAAAAATAACTCGAATGAATCTAAATCAAATATATCAAAAACATTTTTCTCTTAAACAGACCTGTTTAAAATTCTATTTCAAATTACAACAAACTGGGTTAAGGCCTCAAACTACCATATAAATGGTATATGGTAGGTATATAAAAGGCCTCAAACTTCCATATACATCTGAAAAAAAAAAGAATACATCCATGCAACCTTTGGAAATATGAGAGTGGTGTTTTTAAATGATGAACTGAATCACGGGGAAATAACATTAACTTCAGATATGAAGCCATTTTTCACATGTCAACATCATGTGTTTCATTTAAAAATCAAATATCAGTCTTTACTATCAAGTGAATATTATTGGCACTTTACAAATGAAAACACTTTCAGTGTCCATTGTTCAGGAAAGCATTTGCCTTACTTATGTTTTCAGATTTGATAATTGGCATAGAACAGACTTTCATGTGTTCCAGTTTATTGAAAGTTGAAAAACCAAATGTGATCTGAAAAAGCTGAAAGCCTTGTTATTCTCTTCCAATCTATGAAAAAAATAGGCAAGAAAGGATAACGTCAACTAATCCTGAAAACCTGAGACAAGGGGCCAGATTTTCACAAGTATTTAGACACCTAGGCTGCTTGCAGATGTTAAAAAAACAAAACAAAATGATGCTTGACTTTAAACTTGACACATGCCCAGAAGAGGCAGCACGTTAGTTGGACCCTGCTCACCGAGCGCATTAGTTGGACTCAGCATTAGATAAAAGCATCAAAAAGCCCTACTGAAAAGCCTGATTTCTACAGACATTGCAGAGCTGGGTTGAACTAACATGCTGCTTCTTCTGGTAAAGCACAGTTTCTTTGTTTTTTTAATGTCTGCAAGCAGCCCTAAAGATGTAGATAGGCAATCTGTGGCATTTTCAATGCTTTGTAAGCTGGTTAAACACCTAACCTGATTTTGCCCTTCTGAAAGTATGACTAAACACCTACATATCTTTAAAAATCTGGCCCATGGTGACCTTAGGCAAACAGGTCACTTCCTACCTACCTACAAATAATGCTTCCTTTATTTAAGAAAGCATCTTAGATGCAAACCTATTTTAGTAAGCTTACTTTTCATCTGATCTAATTCATTTAAAATTATCTTACTTTTATTAATACATTTCAAAATGGTAACTTTGGGCTGTTGATTGTAGCCATGCTGGTCTAAGGACATAGTAGGCAGACACGGTTCTTTGGGTAGATGTGGTATCTTCTATTTGACTAACTAAATAGTTGGAAAAATTGTTCTTTGCAAGCTTTTGGCACAAACACACTTCTTCAGGCATAGAGAAAGTCTGCTGGTGAACTGTGCACTCTCCTGGGTAGAATAGAAGCCAAAATATAGGTCTGTGACAATGCAAATACATGGCAGTGAGGATCAGAGGCGTGGAAGATAATGTGTGTGACACAGGTGGGGAGGGGAGGGGGAATGTTGAACTGGTGATAAAATGTAGCTGGTAAAATGTGGACAGGTTAACTGGAGTTATCAGATGACAGGCAGGTTATAATGTGCCATAAAACCAATGTTTACATTTAGTCCATGATTTTTTTGTATCCACTAGATTTATGACATGTTCGTAGGCTTGTCTACAAGTTATGAATAGTAACTTGATACAGTTATTTGAATATTAATTTGTCTCCAAATGTAGATCTGATACAAATCATGAGTAAAGATTATCATTCAGGAAATAAATTGTAATATTCTCCAGTTTCTACAAGATGTAAACCTTAAGAGTATGAATAAATGTGTAGGCTAAAGCTATACAATAAGGGCTGTCCAACTTCTGAATGGCCAGAAGCTGCAGGCCCCCCAGCCATATGTCACACGGGCCACAGCACTACACATCCCTCCTTCATCCCCCAATGTACCACATACACTTCCACAGCCACATGGCCTCCCTCCCTGGCACACAAGCCCCTGGAGCCACACAACCTCTCCCCAACCCCACTGCACCATGGGGGTGCTCCACCTGGCCCCCTGCTACACAGCAGGCAACTCCCACTGCATCGTACCACACCAGTACCTCCGCATGGGCTCCCTCGGTCCCCCTGAACTCCCTGGCCACGGGCTCCCTCAGTCCTGCAGGCCAAACAACTCCGCCCTGCCCCCAGGGGCAGGGGCAGGCAGCACAGGCCATAGGAGGAAGGGCAGTTCTGGCTTAAATAAATGTGTGTAGTGTAGTGTGTCTTGTAGCTCACAAGAAGACACACCAAATCTTACATAAAGGCCAGGGGGAGCTGCATGGATGAACTGGAGCCGAATGGATCAAACTGCTGGATGAATTATGTTAACCAATAAGAATGAAAGGAGCTGAAGTATAAAAGACAAAGCAAGATTAAAATAAATTAAATTGAAACAAGTGTCCTGCTTGATGATTCAGTCAGCTGTGGAAAATCTTGCACCAGTCTAAAGGACTCCACAGCAACTGCAGCCCCTATGTATACTTAGGAGCTCAGGGAACTTGTATGCCAACCTTAAGGCAAACCTCCAGCTGATGCTGCAACCCTATGCTCAAATGATATGGGGCTCCGGATAAATAATAATTCTGAGTTCTTACAGCACTTTTCATCAGTACACTTCAAAATGTGATATGAAGAAAGTCAGATGTATTGTTATCTCTATTTAAAGTTGGGGAAATGGTCTGGAGAGGGGATTTGAATCAGTTTTCTGGACATTCAGAAGGATGCTTTGCCCCATCATGCTGGAATCTCTCCTGTGTTTTTAATGTTCCCTTAACCTAAGCTGGTTCTGGCACTCTCTTT
This sequence comes from Gavialis gangeticus, assembly GCF_001723915.1. Taxonomy (NCBI): domain Eukaryota; kingdom Metazoa; phylum Chordata; order Crocodylia; family Gavialidae; genus Gavialis; species Gavialis gangeticus. The sequence continues at coordinate 7,588,285 of NW_017729028.1, forward strand.
CTGTGGCTTCTCTGGCACAATTCTTGAGCATGGGGGCTCTGTTCCTTCAACTACCATGCAAATAAGATCTCATAGTCAAGCTTCCCTGACACCTACCACCAGTGCTACCTCCTTCCTGAGCTCCCCAGTCGTATAAGCATATTCTTTCCCAGAGCTCCAACATGGTAGATGCTCTAGCATAGGTGTGCCCAACCTGCAACATCCATGCCAGAAGTGGTATGGGCAGCCTCCGTGTGTGGCATCCAGCAGATCAGGGAGAGGACAGGCAGTACAGCAGCTTATAGAGCAAGCAAGTGGACAGGGAGTACAGAGTGGAGAGCACAAAGCAGAGCAGAAAATAGAGCAGAGAAAGGGGATCAGAGTGGCATTCAGGGAAAATGTGGGGCTAACTTGTGGCGCACCTACAAAAAAAGTTGTCCCCCACTGCTCTAACATAAACATAAAGTTTACTACTTTAGAGATGTGACAGTTCAAGAACATTACTCATAGGTTTGCTAAGGTTTCAAAATTACTGCTATTCTTATATTTTTGTTTTGCTGAACTCCTGTACATCTTTCCCTGGCTCAGCTTCTTTATTAAAGTATTATTTTGGACTTAAGTCAGTCCAATAAGGAGACCTGGATTCTTCCTGTCCTGCACATGGCTTTTCCTCTGAACAATAGGCTACAGGGGCTACTGTACTGTGGTATGCAAGTCCCCTGATGTGGGCACAATTCTGGCAGCAGCAGGAATTTTTTTCTGCTGTTAAAGCATTGCACCAGTTCCCCTGAACAACAGAGCTATGGTGGCTCCAGGGTGCAATTGTTTCACACCCGTAAATAACATGGCTTTGCTGGCAGAATACTGCAATATAGAAAAAGATAGAATCCCGCTCTTTGATCTGTGCAGTCATGCCTTTTTAATCTTTAAAACAGCTAGTGAGAAATCCCCCTTTTTAAAAATCAAACTCCAGTTCTCTTTATCAGGTTATAAATCAGAGGTAAAGATCAAGTGATCTCCAGCTTAGCAACTTCTCCCCTAAAGTTCAGGCTTGAAAAAAAACGTTTTGCACTGGACAGTAGCTGATTCTGTCTGAGAAGATTTCCACATGAAAAGAGGCCCTTAGAGGTTTAATGACCCCATGGAATTTCAGTTCAACAGGGAGGGCAGATTAAAAAAAAACCCCACGTTCAAAAATATGCTGCAGAAACTGCCACGTTGGATTGAACTGGTGCCCTATCACCAAAAGAGGCCACTAGCAGATGCTTCAGTTGCAGCTGTAAGAAAACCCTGCAGTGGACTTTTCTGGGATAACTTGTCCAGAGTCCCATCACTTAGCTTGTGACCTGAAGCAAGAGGGCTTATAACTCCTCCAAACTCTTTTTTTAAAACCAAACTGATGTAACTGGATTTTTTTCATCACAAAAATGCCCAACCTTCTTTAAATCCTGTTAATTTCTTAGCCTCAGAGATTATTTTTGCCAATGAAGTCTCATCATTTTGAGGTAAATATTACTGTCCACATTTTACTGTCCCACAAGATGAATCACTGGCAGGTCGGGGGGGGGTAGCTCAAGACCTCCTGACATTTATTTTATATACAAACAACAAAAAGGCACTGTTGCTCACCTTGTGTGTGTGGTAGCCTGTTTTCATCATTTCACACCTGTCATTCCTGTCCTGCTTCTCCCACTCCCATGCTTCATGAGGTAGCCAGGTAAAGAAAATGGAGAGGCACCAAAGAGAACATTCAAGGTGAGGTCCCCCAACAGCTGTGCAGACTCTTCCTGGAAAAATGAAATGCAAGCAGGAGTTTACTTCCCACAGGACACAGCTCTTGCCCAGATCTCTTCCTCCTTCCCTTCACCCTCAGCTATTGGGAAGTCTAGCTCTCCTGGGGTCACAGGACTTACCCCTCAAAGCCCAATTTCCATTTCTCTTCTTATATTCATAGTCTTATCCTCATAAACTTCTCTCTCAAACACCCCACATCTCTCCCTCCTTTTCTCCACTCTTGATCTCCAGGATCAGCTCTATCAATCTTGTTGCCCAGGAATTTCTCCCTCCCTCCCACTCTCCTCACCCCCAACCTACTTTCTCTGGGAATTGCTGCTGCTCTCTTCTGTGGGCTGGGATCCCTGCACTACTAGCACTGACTTCTCTCTACCTCAGTCCTCAAAGTTAGGGGAGGAGTAAAGCTACCTGGGGGAGGAAAAGCTGCCTGAGCTGGACTTGGTATTCAGGTGGTTGCCCACAAATTTGTCTTATTCCTGCCTTTCCCCCGGGGGCTAGAGACCACCCTGGCAGAGAACTGCTGCAGTCAGCCAGCAGTGAGGGTTGGACAGGACATAGCAGTGGCAAAAATCACTGGTATTTTGTCTAAAATTAATCTGCAAGCTCTTTAGGGCATTGACCATGTCTGCTAAAGGATGTAGGATGCACAGAATGTTTCAGAGGCGAGCCCTGTTGTAGGGTCTGATATAAAACTGAGCCCATGACAATTCAAGAGCAACAAATTTGACACTGATAAAAAGTTGGGACTTATTCCCACAAGGTTTCAAGGCCAAGATCCTAGCAACATTTTAAAAAAGGCTAGACTTTTAGATCAGTATGGATTATATCCACAGGCACAATAGATACGATTTTAAAGTAATGAACGTAAAATATCATGCTCCAGGGCAAGGCCTCCGCAAAGAGAGGGTAGGAAGAAATTCCCCCTTTACAGTTAGTTATTGTAATTCTCTACTATGTGATGTCTTGCAACTTCTTCTGATGCATTTGGGACATGGGTTTGCTCCTTGGGGCCTTGCTGTTAGTAAGAATCAAGGGCAGACTAAGGGGAGGTACATTTGTACTCTCTCCCCTTTGATTTCTGCTCTACCCAAACTTTAAAGCCAACTGCTTAGGAGGGGCAATGGCATTTCTGTTCAGGCAGTACTGAGTCAATTGACTT
>NW_017729028.1:7596216-7598103 GCF_001723915.1 Gavialis gangeticus
CTTAGGAGGGGCAATGGCATTTCTGTTCAGGCAGTACTGAGTCAATTGACTTCATGGCTCATTATGATCTGATCCCTGCTAATGTCACTTTTTTCCATATGTGTTAAGGACCCACTCTCCTTTTTAATGGTCTTGATGTTCTGCTGTCCAAAGTATCCTTGCTTCTGAATTTTGCTTCAGATAAAGTCTCTCTTCTATCTCATTGCCCTGCAGACTGTTTTTAGCTCTACCTAAAAACCTTAATTGAGATGTATTAATATTAACTCAGGACTGATGGTGAAGTACTGGAAGCACTCTCGAGACACTCAAAAAAACTAGATTTTATGTTACAAATCTGCATGCTATGTACATCTAACTATAATAACTACCAGACTAATGAAACAATCTGTTTTGACTATCCGGATCTTTGTTTTTTGGCCTAGTGTCTGCTGTCTTTTAAACTTAATGTATAATCTAGCAAATTCAGGCACATGCTGATAAAGTTATGTTTGCTTTTACTTTGATCTTGGACTGAATAATACAGTGCTTAGGTCTCAAGCCTGTTAAGAAAGTTTCTAGTCTCTCTTTTAACTAGAGAAAAATATGGGTCATGAACAAACTTCACTTCACAAACTTAATGGATACAAAAAGTCATGGGCTCAATATAGACATTGGATTTATGACACATTACAACCTGTCGGACATCTGATTCACCAGGTACCTCCAGATCTTACCATTTACACTTTTCTTTTTCCCTCTTCCTCCCCTTCCCTCCTTTTCTACTCTTTGTCTTCCTAATTTCCAGCTATTTCACAGACTGCCTCTTTTCTACCTTGACTCTCCCTTATTTACTTTTGACATTATTTCCAGCTGGTTTCCCCCCTTCCCCCCCATTGTTTCCTTAATTTCCACCTATTTACATTCTCACTGACATGCTATCACACTTTTAGTTTCTTTCATTCCTTGCAGATCTCAGGACAGCAAGGGCTCCCCATGCCTGAGTGAAGAAAGACGCTTGTGCCTGAAAGCATCCAAAGAGCTTTTTTCCAACCAATAAAAGATATCACATCTCCCCAAAGAAACTTACCTGTCATGTTCTATGTGATCAACCATGCACCTTCACCCTCCCCCCCAGTTCAAAATCCTAGATCCACCCCAGTAAGGATAGGGTGGGCCATCGAGGCACCTCAAGAACAGAGGACAGTTGCTGTCCCCACCACCATGAACCTTGCATGCCTCCCAAGGCTGTGGGGGCATGGTGAGCTCCTGCAGGTGGTGTTGGCAGTGGGGAGGTGGATGGTGTGTGGGGAGCTCCTGCAAGCAGCTGTGGCAGTGTCAGGAACAGGCCGAGCAGGGAGCTCCCACAGGTGGCCACGGTGGTGTCAGTGGTGGGCTAGGGGTGGTGCTGAGCAGTGAAAAATTGAGGACATAAAGGCATCGAGTTTCATATCAATAGAGGACAGAGGACCAGAAAACCAGACTGTCCTCTACAAAACTGGAGGAATGGCCACCCAGCAGCCTGTGCGTCACTCAGGTGTGGTGTTTGGGGCAGCATCCAGATAAACGTTGAAGTAGGGTTGCCAACTCTCGGTGAATCTGCTCCGGGAGGTTTATGAGGTTAATGACTTTACATCAGGAAGACAAACGCATGTTAAAAATCCACTGGCCTACCATCTAAATCAAATGCAATATTCACTACTTATTTTTTATGAATGCCTGAGCATTTATCTCCCAGGTGACTCTCAGCGGTCGGTCTCCTGGCGATTGGTTTCTAAACCCTGGAGGATTCAACCCTCCCTTGAAAGCAACTCCGGTGCTCCAGGGCCCGGGCGCCGCTCGGCTCGGCTCGGCTCGGCTCTCCCGCGCGCGCCGCCCGGAACCCGAGTGCTTGGCGCCGGCGCCGGGCGG
>NW_017729028.1:7598114-7600081 GCF_001723915.1 Gavialis gangeticus
GCAGCTAGGCCGGGGCGCCGCGGCCATGGACGAGGAGGACACGGTGAGGGCAGGCGCGGCGCCGGGGCCGGGGCCGGGGCCCGAGCGCAGGGAGCGGGAGCGGGAGGGAGCGTCGGGCTCGGCTGCAGGAAGGGACCGGCCGGGACAGACTTGTGCTGTACACGCACCGTGCGTGGGCCTGCTTGCGTGTGTCTCTCTGCACACGTACACATGCGCACGTGAGTCCGTCTGTACACGCACACCTGTGGGTGTGTGCGGCACAAGTCGTTCACATACACGCACATCAATATAACTGTGTGTGTGTGCGGCACAAGTCGTTCACATACACGCATCAATATATACCGTATGTATGTGTGTACTTGTGCTATACACACACACTGTGTGTGTGTTTTGGGCCAGGAACACATGTATCAGGTACATGCCCACACTGATGCACACATTGGTCGGTTTATACACATATTAATTGTGTGTGTGTGTGTGTGTGTGTGTAGCACAAGTAATACACGTACACACATATGAATATATACTATATGTGTATATATACACTTGTGCTCTACACACTGCACACGCAAGTGTGTGTGTATGTATCTATGTATACACATACACCTTGGTCAGTCTATACATATATACTGTGTGTGTGTCTATACACACACAAATCATGTGTGCAGCACAAGTAATACACATACACACATCTAAATATATAGTATATGTGTATATATACTTGTGCTATACACACACTGCACATGCAAGTGTGTGTGTATCTATATGTATACCTACACACATGCACACATTGGTCAGTCTGTACGTATATACTCTGTGTGTGTCTACACATAAATCGTATGTGTGTAGCACAAGTAATACACATACACACATCTAAACATATATATGTGTATATATAGTTGTGCTGTATACACACTGCACACGTGAGTGTGTATGTATCTATATGCATCTACGTATGCATACGCATGTGCACACATTGGTTGGTGTATACAGTCTCTGTGTGCATTTATAAACACACATATATACAAACATATACATACCTGTACTATTTATACTCCGTGTGTGCATTTGTATATATAATATGTAATATCACATATATACTCATGCCTTGTGTGTGTGTGTGTCTGTACACACACAAACCACGTGTGTGCATGTGTGTATTGCAACTCCGGTATGTGTTTCTATGCAGAGTGGGTGGCTCTGGATTCTTGGTTCAGTCCACGATACGCTGTTTCTGCCACTCCCGCTTTTCCATCTCCTGTTGTCGTTGTGAGGTTTCAAAGTACAGAGACTCTTGCAGCAGACTCTTCCTCCATTTGGGATAGTCCTGGGCAGTGGTCTCCCACAAGTTGATGTCCATGTTGCATTTCTTCAAGTTGGCCTCGAGGACTTCCAAATCACACACCTGCCTCGTCCAAGTGCTTAGATGACCTTCTTGTAACTGGTGCCTTCATGCCAGTTCATGACCAGGAGCTTCCAGGCCTCTCAATCCTGCTCCTTTCATCGCTAGTGGGTTGCTGAAAAGCCTGAACAATGTGCTATAGCTGTTTTCATGGAAGATGCCTGTACATGATTTCTTTTGTTATGGAGAAGCTCCTGCACATCAGCTTCCACAGCGTTCTTGACAGAATGAGACCTTGATCCAACGGCAAGGAGGCCAAGACAGTTGGTGATCTTGTTCCGTTGCGGCCTTCATCTGGCCTCACAGCCACTGAGATTCTAACATCTTCCACCTGCTCTGCTGCTAAAGACTTGTAGACCCATGGCTGGGGGCTAGACAGATTTATTATAGTGGTGACCTGTACTTGCTGTGTCACACCACCATCAGAAGACTTATGTGGCTTTTCAGGAGGGAGAACATTGCCATCTGCTGTCCCTACCACATCCTGGTGGTGCTGCTGCTGCTTGGTCCTCAGCTGCTTATTCATCAGAGTTACCACTGCTTCTTTCACAGCTAAGCTTCCCTG
>NW_017729028.1:7605081-7612410 GCF_001723915.1 Gavialis gangeticus
TGGCTTTTCAGGAGGGAGAACATTGCCATCTGCTGTCCCTACCACATCCTGGTGGTGCTGCTGCTGCTTGGTCCTCAGCTGCTTATTCATCAGAGTTACCACTGCTTCTTTCACAGCTAAGCTTCCCTGAAGGTCATTCCACTATCTGCCACCTGTGGATGCACTGGGTAGCAAGACAGCTCTGCAACTGAGAGGGATTGCCTATGATGATCTCACACACGTGTGCGTGCAGACACTTTATATGTGTGTGTTTATATACACGTATAAACCGTGTGTGTGTACTGTTACCCAGATAACAGATAACCTTGTGGGTAAGCTACTGGTAAAAGAGACAGGAACAGCTCTACAGCCAAACCTTTTATATGCTTGCACTCTAAAACATGAAAACAAACATTTATTGTTTCACTGAAACTTTTGGAACTGAACCGAACCACATCTCTTGTGGAGTTAGAAGGTGTTGATTAGTTAGGATTTACATACTTGGGAAAGAGAGGGAGGGTTTCTTATCTCCTTTCCTTTCCATTGTGGAATATTGTTCAATGCTGACCTGTTTCTTCTTAGTTTATGGTCTTCTCTGAGAAGGCTGTTTTTATTTTTACAAATTATTTAAGCATCTTAACAAAAATATATCTATTACAGCAAAATAACATCTAATAACTTTGGTTACATCAGTCACTACTACTAATATTTTTAAGATAAAGCTATGATACAGTGTATATGGATTATTTAATGCACGGACTTCCCTTATCTCCTTTCAGGTTTTGTGCTTTATTTAATTGTGCTTAATGGCTTCCTTTATATGCAGACCAAGTTAGTTCTCACATCTACAAAGGTTCACAGGACAATCACTCAAACAGGCTTTGGGGCCTTGTGTTTTGCAGTACTTCTCTAGCTTGGCTTAGGCCCCTTGAAAATGGCCCAGGTTGGCAACAGAACATATATAAAATGCGTGCACGTGTGTGTGCATATATACTCTGTGTGTGTATGTACACATATAAGCCTCATGTGTTTGTGTGTGTACACATATAACCCAAAAGACTCTCTGTATGCCTGAAGAAGGGTGTTTGTGCCCAAAAGCTTGCAAAGAACAATTTTTCCAATTATTTAGTTGGTCAAATAAGATATCACATCCACCCAAAGAACATTGTCTACACATATAAACTGTGTGTGTGTATGCACACATATAAATTGTTTGTGTATGCACACAAACCTTGTGTGTGTACGTATAAATACACTGTGAATGCTCTTGTGTTTATGCACGTCTATACCGTGTGCTCACACATGTGTGTGTTGCAGACTGTTAGCTATCATAGGAGACCAGAGCTCCTCTCCCTCTTAACAAAAGTATTGTAGTCGCTGTAGTGACAGGTTCTCTTGCAACCTCTTATTTCAGTGATGTCCCAAATAAAAAACCTTTGCTTAGTTAAAGGCAACTGGACTGTTTCTTACCAGGCAGCCAACCCAGGTGCCAAATGCATCAGAAAAAGATGAAAGAAATCCCATAGTGGATAAACGTATATGTGTGTGTGTGTATATAGCATAAGCTTTCATGAGCTGAAATTCACTTCATCAGATGCTATGAAATGATGTGCAGAAAGCAGAGTATAAGAAGGCGAGTGAAATTAGAATACAAAAGACAAGGGAGTTGTGGGGTGGGGGGGGTACTGGGAGAGACAAGCAAATGAACATTAAACCAGCATAAACAAAGGAGTTACCAAAACTAACCAAGGTAATGGGGTAAGAATCCACAGTCTGTTTAAACCAGACTTAACATAATTGAGTCTGTGGATGATTTGGTCTGCAATTTTTTGCTCACAAAAGCTATACTTATATATCTACTTTGGTTTGTTTGTAAGGTATAAATCTACCCTGCCTTCAGTCTGAAGTCAGGCAGAAGGCAGGATAGATTTGTACCTTACAGACTAACCAAGGAAGACCCACACACACCCCAGAAGCTTTGTGAGTCCATTGTCATGTTCATCAGGTGGTATGAAAGGACAGCATGGAACAGTGTATAAAGTGGAATGGGTGATTAGAATATAACAGGTAGAGAAGCAGGAAGGAGGGGGCAGGGGAAGGGCTATGAGGTATACAAGAAAAGAACTTATAGGAACACAGGTGTCACAAAAACCAATCCAGGTAATGGGATAATAATCTGTAGTTGCTGTTTAACTCATACTTAACACAGTTTAGTTTTGGATAATTTCTTCTTCTGCAGTTTCCGATGGTACCATGGTTAAGAATCTCTGGGAGAAAATGTTTTAACTGCATTTTGTTCTGTCAATATTTTAATGCTCATTGTTGCTTGATAGCTCAGTACTAAGTTGAAACTTACTTGTCTTATTTACTACATATGGAAGTCAAATACAGTCTATTTTTTTTTCTTTTAGAGAGATTATAACGAGCCCTGTGTACAATGTTCTGATGTAAACTGGGGTCTTACCGACGAAGGCAAATTTTATTGTAAATCTTGTCACAATGTTATAGAGGTAAGTAAATAAACTCTCCACTCCCCTCCATCACTTAAAACTAGTGAATTTTCATTTGGATTACTACAAGATGCAGACAACATTATGGATCTTTTAATTCTATGGCTAAATTATGCTGTTAAAGATACTGCACCCCCAAACAATGAGAGAGAGGTGAGCAAAAGGTGCCATGCTATTGTGGCTAGATTGTTTCCAGGTCTCATTTAGAACATAGTTAAGTATCTCTACACTATATGATATACAGTATAGACATGATTAGTTGCATCATCCATATACAATCATAGTTTTCTGTTTGTCATTCTTCAGTTTTAAGTTTTAAACTTATTTCTATCTTATTCTTTTCTTTAATTAGGTGAAATGATGCAACTCATAGAATCACAGAAAATTAGGGTTAGAAGATACCTCAGGAGGTCATCTAGTGACCAACCCACTGCTCAAAGCAGGAGCATCTCCAACTACACCATCCCACCCAAGGCTTTGCCTAGCCAGGTCTTAAAAACCTCTAAGGATGGAGATTCCACCCCCTCTCTGGGTAGCCTGTTTTAGTGCTTTACTACCTTCTAGTGAGAAATTTCTTCCAAATATCTAACCTAAACTTCCCTTGCTGCAACTTGAGACTATTTCTCCTTGTTCTATTTATCTGCCACCACTGAGAACAGTCCAGTTGCATCTTCTTTGTAACCACTGTTCAGGTAGTTGAAGGCTGCTATTAAATCCCCTTTCAGTATTCTCTTTTCCAGACTAAATAAGATCAGTTCCTTCAGCCTCTCCTCATATGTGATGCCACAGCTCCCTAATCTTTTTGTCCACATCCTTTATGTGATGTGGGGCTCAAAACTAGAAACAGTACTCTAGATGTGGCCTTGCCAGTGCTGAATAGAGGAAAAGAATCAGTTCTGCTGGCAGTGAGGGTTCTTGCACTAAATGTTCTGGCTCAGGTAGCCCATGCAAATTAGATGTTGCTGTTTTCTTACTAACCTCCCTTTTTATTTTGCAGAGAACTAAAGAGGTTTTAGTTTCTGATGCTATTCCTAATACCAAGATCCAGTCACTCTCCAAAGGATTAAGAAAGAGGAAAAAAATTGGTATGAAGATTTCTTAATATATTATTTCTACTAACACATCTTTCTAGATTTTCAGTTTTTCAGGATAACGATATACTAATTTTAAGTGTTACCATCATAGTTCTTGATGGCAAATTAGTTTTTTTTCCTATAATTGGCCCATGTGTAGGTGCTTTATATGGATATTGGAGGTGGTTCAGTCCTGGTATGAAATTTGTATAATAAAGAAGAACAAAATGTGCATACCCAAGATAGGACAAGAAGTAAAGGTAGTTGTTGAAACTGCAGCAGACTTGAAATATAAATGAAAGAAGGGCATTTTGTTACATTGCTTTAAATTGGGAGAGACAATGAATTAGAGAATAGGAGTAATGAGAATGTAGATGAATGTAGGAAAATTTGAAAGAGCAAGAGGAGCAGGAATTATGAACAGAAGCAAGGGCAAAATTGTGTAACATTTGGAACCACGAGATAATAAGTAGATTGCAACAGATTCGGCCCCTTTTTCAGCTAACGGTGATCTTTGTAGGATGGTCTGAATGTCTGACAAGGTCTCTTAAATTTAAATCTCCAGGATTCGATGAAAGAGACAGAAAATAAAATGGAGGGTATGCTGCTTTCTCATCCCCTTTGCTATTGAAATGAGTTCTAGTTTTTCAGGCTGGTAATGGGAAAGAAACAAGCATGCTTTTTTTTCCCTGACTACTATGTTTTGGTTTGTTTCAAACCTCTCATCGGCTAACATATCAACATGGTGTTTGTAAGGCAATATTAGAGAACTCTCATTTTACTACAGCTATTTGATTCTTGAGAAATATGTGGAAAAGCTGTTGTTATTTGGTTGCTTTTTTTGTCATTTAAGAAACTATCCTTCATTGAGTTATTTGAGGTACTTTGTAGAGTTTTGCCCCAGGATGTGTGGGGCTTCCCTGATCAAAGCAATGTTCTAGTTCCTGCAGTAAGAGATCAAGTTGTTAATGTATTAAATGGGTATGTGCGGAGAGAAACAACCATTTTTGTTTGTTATCCTTTAGATAAAGGCTGGGAATGGTATGTTTGTGAAGGCTTTCAGTATATACTCAAGAAGCAAGCTGAAGCCCTGCAAAAATTAGGGGTGTGCCCACGGATGAAGGTAAACAGACCTGAGAACATGAGCTCTGAATAAGTACAATTGATCTTGTTTATTTCACAAATATTGGTATTCTAAGATAGATGGAATAAACTTATCTTAAGAACTTACTGAGGAGGAAAAGATGGTAAATCTATGAAAATAAATATACTGGGCACAGTGTAGCAGGGCACTGAGGTGTGCTTGCTGCTTGCTAGTGGCAGAGGGGAGCTAATGAGAGACTCACCTAACCAGAGGGCTCAGGCGGGAGCTATGTAAGTCCAGAGCCTGCACCAGTCAGGCAGTCTCTCCCTGGTAGTCATGAAGTGAGGAGCTCCTGGCAACAGAGCAGAAGGGCTCCTGAAGGAACATGGATTTATCTAAGCCAGTGGTTCTCAACCTTCTTTGTACCAGGACTCATTTGTAAACATCAATGGCCAGTCCCAATCCTGTGCCCCTCACTCCTGGTCTGCTGCCCCCCAGCCCTCAGTGTGTGGGGCAGGGGTGGGTGTGTAGGGTAGGAGGGGCCCCAAGCAGCCCCATGCAGACTGGAACCCTGGCAGCCTGCAAGGAAAAAGCCATAGCTTTCCATGTTTTTCTCCTTTTAAAGGAGAATCCATTTTAAATGTTTGCTGATCCATTTTTAAAGTTTGTTTGCAACCCTTTCATATATTCTTGTGACCAACGGGTTGAGAAATGCTGATCTAAACAACTCTGCAGGGCTGGGATTAGAGGCAAGTTTCCTAGTTAGAGAAAGACTGGGTTTTACAGATAAGTGGCCTTTGTTTTATGTTAAACCCCTGGAGGGTTTGAGATGTCTGCCTGAGGGCTGAGCTGCTTCTTGTTTATTGAAGTTGCGCTGGTAGTTTACCCTTGTGCCCTGCTGGGGCAGGCTCAAGGCCTACTTAGAGAACTGGTAACCCAGGAGCCTACAGACTGAGAGTGGGGGCCCCTTGGTTTAGGAGCCTAGGAAAAGGCTGAGACCTGGACCAGAGGTCTAAGAGCCCAGAGGAGGGTCTGTGTGTGGGACCGGGGGTCCGAGAACCCAGAGGGAGACTGTACGTGGGACTAGGGGATATAAGGGCCCAAGGGGACCAAGTGTACAAATAAGTAACATCAAAGAAAGAGAACACTTTCAAGACTTGAGGCATGGTGTAGGGGAGGAACAGAGCCCTTAAAGCTGTGGGTTCCCTGGAGGGGTACAGATACTTATGTAGCCCTTGAAGCTACAGTTGCCCTGCAGGGCTACAGGCCAGCCAGGAGGGCCCATTGAGCTAAGGGTTGAATCAAGACTATAAAAGGTCCAAGTGAGATCCAGTGGTAATGCAAATGGACTAAGGTTCACTCTAAGACCTATGGGCAGCCTCCCTTATTCATCCTAAGATGAATGAATGAAAGGGAGAGCAATTTGAGGACGGCTGCAATAGAGAGTGAACTGGCCAGGAGTCACATGGCCACCAGGGGGTGTCACAACTACCCCTGCCACACAGCAAATAGTAATTCTAATTTTCCAATTAATGTTTTAGTGGAAACAGGCCCAAAACACTGTTCAGAACTTCTTAGTTGTATCAATAATATGTCTTCTTTTTTTAATTTATGATTTTATAAGGCTTAAACTAATCAATCTCTCTTGTTTATTTTTATCAGGATGAAATTCTCTGCAGTTTTTGGAGATGTTACCTTCAGAAGAGCAAACAGGCATATTGCCCTAGACCAGTTAATGACACTCCCCTGGAACTGGTTGTAAGTGTGAATTACAAAGCTGATATGCAAATGGTTTCTCTCATCCTGGAATGGTGTTCAGTCACATGTATGCATAGTTTTAATGTCTTGCTGTAAGGACTATCCTCATAGGAGAGTCTAAATAATCTATTTTGATGCTTTAAGACAATATATCCTGTTTTATGGATGGTTAATTGTTAATTTTTAATACCACATTTTATTAAAGCAGCACAAACTACATGTTATCTATTGGCCCGGCTTTGAAAATTACATAATGGCATAAAAACAGGTATATTAAATAAGGTCTGGGGTCTGTAATACAGCCTGTATGTAGGTGTTTATCTTTTAGGCATGCAAGTCTCTTTATTTTATCTGTAAAGAGAGAGCCAAATCTTAGGTCTTCTGTTCAGAGAAACCATCTGAAGTTAAAAGATCTCACGCAGGCTATGATCCCGTGTTTACTAGCCAATATATTAACTGTGCTTTTACAAATAAGGCCCATGTATTTTAACTAACTTCAGATAATTATGTAATTTATTTACAAAAACAGGTATCTGACAGTGCTACTGATGTGGATAGTGAACCAGAGAGAGTTAGTCCTTTTGACTTGTCATCTTTCACTGAAAGTGATATAGATTTACAGACAGAATGCAGCTTTGGACAGATTTCTTCAGTTGACAAGACCTCAGGTAGGAACAAATATGACTACCTGGAAAATCACTTTTTGACACAGTTAATGTGAATTTTGAAAATTTGACTGTTCACTTAGAAATCTTCACTGTATATTTTAATTCAGTGCACAACCCATAAATCCTTCTAATTAGTATTATTTCTAACAGACCAGAAAGTGGTTGGCATGGTTCTTCTCTGAGGAGAGAGAGAAGATAAACAGGCATACGAAACACATTGGAAGACAAAGAATAAAGTTCTATCATAGACTTCTCCC
>NW_017729028.1:7612459-7618226 GCF_001723915.1 Gavialis gangeticus
TTGGAAGACAAAGAATAAAGTTCTATCATAGACTTCTCCCTCTCTTCCTGGAAGAAATATAATAGAAGGTGCTATGTCACCATTAGGAGTACATGTATTTAAGTCCCCTGAATATCAAGATAACATTGAAACATTAACCATGAGGCTTCGTTTAACCCTAACTTATGTAAGCAAAAGGTAAAACTGATGACTAGAAGAATTAGTTATGATTATTTCTTTTATTCTCTTGATTTTCATTTACACAAGTACAGTGATAACTCTTGTATTGACTTCACCAGTTTTTATAAGGCATGAGTTGAAGAGTCAGTTTCCTTAATCCACTTACAGGGAACTTTTAATGCCAGCGACTGTTATTTGTGGACCAGCAGGTGGCATCAAAGACCAGTTCGCTCTGCTGAAAGAGAACAGAGAGAACTGTTAAGTTTCCCAGCTATTACACCATCTCCCTTTTTTGACTGATGTGTTGAAGAAGAATATAATCACCCCATCCCTCAGTCCTTGTGCTCTCTTAGCACCTGATTCTGCTCTATTAGCACCTGATTCTTGCATCCACTCTTCTCAGTGCTACACTTCTAATATTTTTGAAACTGTATGTTTGTCTTGACAGTAAGCACAGATTTTTCAGATATCAAGATTGTTAAACTGTGTTATGCTGCTTAAATACATTTATACTTTACCTTGGTTCTCTTGTTAAAGCCCTAGCTAGTTTGAGGTTTAAAGGCACATTGACTTGAGTGGAGAAAAAAGTACAATCCAGTGGTAAAGACAGGCATCTGGCAGCTAATAACTGATTTATCATTCACAGCTCTGATGCATGCATCTTTGGACAAGTCATTTGTCCTTTTATTTGATGCTTCTTCATCTGTAAAATGGAAATAATATTCTCAGCTCATGAGAAATTGTCAAGACTAGTTTAATATTAGCCATGTGCTGCATAAGAGTTAAGTATTAAACATGGGTCTCACTAGAAAGAGCCTATCAAGGTTAACATTTTATTATATATACAGAATTTACTACCTCCTGGTGCTCATGGGAGACTTGCCTCTTTGATTTAATAAGAGATTAGGATACAAAGTTTATAAGTACCAGTGGCACTGCTCCAGTGAGTCTTCATCATCTTGTGTCACAGCACTTTAAGATTTAAGCTATTTAACGCACTAGCCTAAAGTGCTGACTCAAAAATGTCCCTTTTAGGTAAATAAGCTTGTTGGATGGTCAGTTTGTCATATTTTCTGTATCTTTTGCATGTTCAGTATAATATATTTTGTCAAGTTACCTATAGATTTTTTTACCCCTGTTAGTAAAAGAAACCATGTTTGTCTACTCTGGGTCGATTGATGGTAGCTCGTATGTACTTAAGAGGAGAAAAGGAAACATGAGGATGTCAATGCCAATGACACTTTCATTCTGTTATATGGCATTACTGTGGCTGAAAGAACCAATGACCTTGTCGGATCTCTTAAGGTATGATTAAGTCTCTAGTGAAATATTTGATGCTGTTGTCAGTAATGTGAGTTTTAATTTGTTCCTGACCACTGCCTACTTACCAACTAGTGGATGATGATAGGCACTTAGCTACAGCATTTCCATGATAAAAGGTTGTTTCTGTTTTTTGAAGAATCTCAAACAGCACCATTGTTTTCAATAGGATTTTCAAATTTAGAGTCAGAAAAAGTCTCACTTGTAAGGAAGTTCCTTGTCTTTGTCCTTCAACATTTCTTACAGATTTTGCTGAGATATAAATAATTAAGTGTTGCCACCTATGAATATTGCAATTTGCAAAAAGTAATAGAAAAAACATTAATAAGAGTGGTCTATGATATTGCATAAACAGCAAGACCAGCACTTACTATTTTGGAAGTTTCCAAACCAGGTTGGGGGAATTGTCAGGTGCTCAAATTGAAAAAATAAAATGGAAAACATAAGAGAAATGCATGGCTGGCAAGGCTGAGTCCATGAACAAAAATTTTAACAGAAAATTTTGGTGTAGGACGATCTGGCCTGCTGGTATTTAATTTTTAAATATATCTTGGACTATCAGGAAACTTAAATGATTGGAAGAGTTCCAATAGTGAGTAAGTCTTCCCAAAAGGGCAAGTGAAATGAATAACTGTAGGTTGGTTAGCTTGACATCAGTCTGTTTCAACATGGTCCTGGGGTTGGAGGGTGGGGAGGGGGAATTGGTGGCCCACAGGGGCGCAGGGTTACAAGTAGTAGCCCACTGTTAAAAGGTAGACGGCCCCTGGTGTACAACATTTGGCTTAGTGTGTGGCATGATGTTCCAATTTAAAAAATAGTGCTCTGTTATATGAAAGCACATTAAATAGATTAATAACTACCTAAGTGGTGCTTTCCAGTGATTGCTGGTGGAAGTTGTCCATGTTGTGTGGGGTTTTCTAGCATTATTCCACAGGGATCAGCACTATGCCCAATTCTATTAAATGTTTTCATGACTGATCTGGAAACAAATATAAAATTGCTGTGGATAAAGCTTGTGGTTGACACAAAGACAGGTGAGTAAATTACAGGATGATGATAAGCATCAGATGAGACCTGCTGCAGTCTGAATTGTTTGTTCAGCTGGACACATTGGAAAAAATGTGCAATTTTAATACAGCCAAAAGATTTTTGTAGCTATTTTTTTAAGAATCTCAAATGGCTCCATTATTACTTCTATAGTAGGAACAAGAAGCATAGATGCTGGCTACAGAATGAGGGATTGTATCCTGGGAAGTGGAAACTATGAAAATTTAGGGAGCGAAAGGGGCATGTAACTGAACATAAAAGGATTGATGTGAAAACAAAAGAGAGAGAGAGAGAGAGAGAGGGAAGAGTGAGTAGGGATAAGAACATGGGCGGGCAAAGTCTGGCCTGTGGGCCGGATCTGGCTGCAGTGGACTCCATTTCCCAGCAGCCCCTGCCTGCGTGGATGGGGCCAGTTTCCATGGGGCCCCAGCTGTGATACAACGTTGTATAAAGCATTAGGGAAACAAATGCTAGAATACTGCATCCAGTTCTGATGTCAACATTTTAAACAGATGTTGAAGAATTGGAGAGGGTCCTGGGAAAAAAAGCCATAAATAACAATCCCTGAGATGAAGAATATGTCTTGAAATGACTGATTTACAGCTCACTTCATTTACTGAACAGAAGATGAGGAGGTCGCTTGATTACAGTATAAGTACCTTTATGGGGAGAGAATACCGAGTACATGAGAGCTTTGCAGTTCAGAGTTCAGCAGAGAAAAGTGTAACAAGAATCGAGGGCTCAAAAGTGAAGCCAGAGAAGTGTTAAACAAAAATGCTAATCTTTTAGTAATGAAAATGATGATCCACTTGAACAAATTACCAAGGGAAATGGTGGATTCTCAGTGTTCCTAGGTCTTCAGATCAAGCCAGATTATCTTTCTGAAAGATATTGTTCAACTGCATAGAAGTTATGCTTTAATTAAATACAAGTTATTGGGCACAATACAGGGGTAAATTGGTAAAACTTACTAGCCTGCATACAGGCGTTCAGGTGAGAGAATCTAATGGTGCTTTATAGCCTTACGGTGTCTAAATCTCTAACATTCATATAAAAACATGTTAAAATATCTTGTTCAGGTTGCAGAAGTCAAGAAGCACTCAAATTGGGAAATTTCATATGGTATGATTGCACTTGCAAACCTACCTGGTTTTTCAATTACATGATCCTGGCATGTTGTTTCCTCTTCCCCTCCCCTGCTCCTCCCCATATTTGTTGTTCAAGTTGCCTGCAGAAGGAAGCAGAATTTAAATGGCATAAGTCTGGTATTTTTTTACTGAATTCTTGACATTGCAACCTAAATACATTTCTTTTCATTTTTATATTCCATAAAATGGATACATAAATTCAGTGATGGATCAAATTGAGATGAAAACTAAGTAGAGAAAATGTTAAGTATCCTGCCTTGCCACTTGAATTTTTATGGGAACATCATGAATATTTAAAAGTTGAATTATAGTCACGTGCTGAATGTGCCTGCAGCCTTTCCTCACTTTGGTGTTTCCTTGAAGTTGTAGTCAGCTGAATCCTACTCCTCCCTGGTGATTAGACATGACAGTACGGCATCCAGCCATCTTTCAAAAGATTTACGGCACCAGAAACCGAGCTTGTTACTATTTGGCACATTCAACGCATAATCCTGCAATTAGCTCATCTTAAAGGGACATTTTGTTTAAAAATAACATTCAGACTATTTATACTTACCGGTATGTCCCAAATAGCCCCCTAATTTTTTCTAGTGTTAGTAATAATCAGTTTGTTGTCCATATTTGTGTTCTTTTCAGCATACAAAGATACTGTTAACAGATTAAGTTTCAGCCTAGTAGATTTCACAGGGCTGTAAACCAGTGCATTATAATACAGTTCAAACTAGGTTAAACATAGCAGAGCTGGCAAGACCAGACTTGTTACTATTTTGTAGCTGTGCTGCATGGCTTTGATATACAGTTTTCTTATAGTATTCAGGAGGCATTAGGTTTAGCCATACTTGAAATGAACCTTACAAATAACAGCTAAATGTTACGTGGGTACAAATTGTCTTTCCCCATTTGTCTTTGTCATATGACAGCATTTGAACATTTAGCATTTCCCGTTAAATTGGGAGCAGGTGAACTAAAATATATGTGCTTTAAAAAATTCCAAACCTGGGCTGTTTGGGAGTAAAGGATTGTATCAGATGCAACACTGGAGTTTCTGTGGTACTCCTTAGAATAGAAAACAAAGGTCTTAATCTAACTGTTAGGAGTGCCAATTTTTAAAGGGTGCCCCAATATCAGGGTTACAAATTTCTTCTTTCTTTAATTTTTTTAATGGTAATGTAATTTGACCTAGTCAAAGCAAGTTTAACATGAGCTATTTTTTAAAATGATGTTTAAGTGGATCTCTTGTCCCCTGGAAATATAGTTAAGGGATATCATACACTTGTTTCACACAGTTCTCCTGCAGAGCTGAGGGGAGTGATTGTCCATCCTGATTGGGGAAAAAACCATAAACTTCCTCATGGCATTAGCATATGTCACTATGAATATGTAAACATGTTGTGGGTCCAGGTCCTCATTTAGATCCCCTTTGATCCTAGGTTTTTCCATTTCTAATATCAATTGGGGGTGGAAGATGGTGGTAAATTGTGCAAATTGGTGGCTCTTGCAAGATGGTGGCTCTTGCAGTGGGACCACTTAGCAAGTGCTAGACTACTGTCAACATCATGTAAACTGTTGAATAACGAACTTATGTGCCCAGCAACACTGGCTAGATTAGAACCCGTGATCTAGATCAGGGCTGTTTAAACTGTCAGCTTGTGGGCTGCATGCAATCCAAAAGGGGTTAACATGCAGCCCCCAGGCTCCCACCGGGTCAACGTTGCCTCTGTTGCTCCGGCTGTAGCAACAGCAGCCAAGGTCTCAGGATTCCCTTCCTGGCTTCTGCTGCATACTCCCACCCCATGGAGTGGAGAAGTGTGGCATGGTGCAGCCTGTGGTTCCAAGGAGACCAGTATCCTAGAGGGCCTGTGTGTCATGGTGTCACAGCGGAGCACACGGGAAGCTGAAGTTGAGGCACCTTGGGGAGCCCATGGCCCCACTAATGCTTCTTGCTCTGTGTGCGGCCCTTGCCAGTGTGGCCCATGAGGTATGTGGGCCCCAGCTGCTTTGAAGTTTGACAGGTCTGATCCAGATACTAAACAATGCAAAAATGTTGTTACAACTCCACAAAAACCTTTAAGAAAATGTAAAATGCTGTTTGT
>NW_017729028.1:7618237-7638651 GCF_001723915.1 Gavialis gangeticus
TCCACAAAAACCTTTAAGAAAATGTAAAATGCTGTTTGTTGTTTAGATGTTTTATAAATATATATAAAATATGTCATTGTCTAGAGGTTTGACATATGTACAAGCTGAGAGTTCTGTGATTCTGAGCACACTTGTGAATTACTTGCTTTGGAAATTTGGGGGAGGGAGGTTGTTTTTTGGGGGGTTTTTTAAACTCTGCATAAAATCCTAACCGATCCACATGAAAACAATGTATTAAGCTTCTAATGGATTTGGAGAGCAAAACTGCACACTTCTGTGGAAACAACTTTGTGATACACAGAGTACTGTGTGTTTAATTGCTTAAGTCAGTGTTAAAAATGTGATCAGTATATATATTCTACCCATTTCCGGAAATGGAGTAGTAGAAGAATGTGCAGGGAAAGCCAGACATAAACATAGTGTAAATATTATGCCCCGACTTTAGCTGTGGATCACATCTGAGCTTATGTTTTAATATGCTATCAGACATGTTAAATATTTTAATATTCTTGTAGCCTTTTGTAGATACAATCTTAGATGGAATTGTTTGAGTATTTCAGTTCTGAAGTGTTATGACTTGTGTATTTTTAAAAAACCTACATTAAAAAATGTATACATGTTTTTAGACTAAATGTTGATTTGACTTTTGCAGGTTTGTTGCTGAAGGTCATATTCCTTACATAAATGCTTTTCAGTATTTTCCAGAGGAGATTAAATTGTATGGACTTGATCTCAAAATCTTTCGTGTGGAGGTATTTTTTATTTTTACTTAATTAGCTTCCTTATGTTTTGTTATCATTAGTAAAGGTACTGTCAAGTTGGGCTAAGCTACCTTTAAATTGTGACATTAATGTTTTGCATTCCTATTAGTCATTCAGGGGCAGTGGGCCCAATTTTTGGGATCACTTTCATATTTAAATTAATGTTGATTAAATAGTTAATATTTTGATAGGTACTGAACAGGTTTCTTACAGCTGCTTATTGATTATGTTACATTAGTTTATTTCCTGTGAAATACAAAAGATACATAATAGGATTAGGTTTTGCTTCCTACAAGGGCACCAAATGACATAAGTACTTGCTCAAAATATCTTTTAAACATTTTTTTTGGAGGTAATATCAATCGACTTTTAAGTATAAGTTACTGAGAAGGCATCTTACTCTGTGTTCTGCTGTGCTTGGAATTTATTAACAAAGCTGTCCAGAAAACTTTTGGTAGTGGGCAATTCTGTCACTGAGTTTTGTAGGCATACCAGATGGTTTGACATCTCCAGGTACTGGATGCCATAGTGAATAAGCCCTTTAATGATCATTTACGGTGTTAGTGTTCATACTGACTCTTGCAAGTGAATCATGAGATTACACCTGGTGGGAAGATTAAGCCATCCATAATACTGCTTTGTCAATGGATTCTGACTTTTTGAGGGCCTAGCAGAGGGACATGAAAATGGTTAGGGGGCTGGGACATTTCTTATGAGAAGAGGCTGAGGTAGCTTATTTAGTCTGGAGAAAAGAAAGCTAAGAGGAGATTTAGTAGCAGCCTTCAACCACCTGAAGAGTGGTTACAAAG
The DNA here is from genome assembly GCF_001723915.1 of Gavialis gangeticus. NCBI lineage: Eukaryota > Metazoa > Chordata > Crocodylia > Gavialidae > Gavialis > Gavialis gangeticus. The sequence continues at coordinate 7,619,808 of NW_017729028.1, forward strand.
AGAATGGAGGTAGATTTTTCTCAGTATTGGCAGGTGACAAAACAAGTAGTAATGATCTCAGTTTGCTGCAAGGGAAGTTTAGGTTAGATTAAAAAAGCTTTCATACTAGGAAGGTAGTAAAGTGCTGGAACAGGTTACCCAGAGAAGTTGTGGAACCTCCATACTTGGAGGTTTTGAAGACCTGGCTAGACAAAACCTTGGGTGGGATGATATAGTTGGGGATGGTCCTGCTTTGAGCACGGGCTAGATGATCTCCTGAGGTTCCTTCTGACCCTAATTTTCTATGATTCTGTATCTTCAGAGGCCATTATTAAAAGCTTCAAAAAGTACTGTATATCCAGTGCTGTGGATGGAGCTGGAGATGATGTTTTCGACTCAGGCTCCAATTGTCCCATCACCTGGCCTGGCTGGGGCCCCATTCACCCCTGCCTCTGACTCTGCCCTACCCCCTCCCTCACCACAGGGACTTTGATCTGCCCGTCCCACAGCCCTTCTCCCACAGACTCACCTGCTGGGTGTGTGGGGGGGTGCGCACGTGCACGCACTTGTGCACACATGCGCTCAGGCCTCCCCCTCAAAAATATTTTTTTCTCCCTCCGCCTATGTTCACAACCAATCAGATTTGGTTGAGTGCTCTTCCCATGAGATGTCAGGGTGGTTGAAGTCACCCATGACAGCCATGCACCGAGAGCATGCAGCCTCTGCCAGTTCCCTAGAAAATTCATGGTCAGGCTCATCCTCCTAGAAAGGCAGTCCAGCCACAGATCCTCCCCAGTCCCTCTGTGTGCCAGGGGGATGGCAGGATGTGCCAGGGCTGGACGGTATCTGAGCCAGGTAGGACCGAGGGACCTGCCATGGGCTGGACAAAGACCCTCCACAGACCGTATTTTGTCCACCTTGGTCTAGACAATAATCTCTTTAGTGAGCTGAAACTTAGCAAAGAATCCTATAAAAATGTGGAAACTTGGTCATAAAGTGCTAGGGAAGAGCATCGTATAGGCATATAGGGAGAAAAGTATGAAGGCCAAGGCATGATTTGAGATGCAACTGTCAAGGGCTATAAAAGGGATTCTGTAAGTAAGTCGAAAGTAAAAGGAAGACCAGAAAAACCACAGGTCCCTTATAGAGCACAGAAGGCAGTTTAGTTTATGGATGATGCAGAGAAGGCTGAACTTTTTAATATTCCAATCTGAACAGATGGGCAGCTACCATATAACAAGTGCAGTTGGCAGCAAATGAAGGGATGGAGACAAACAGCTTAGAGTAATAGAAGAACAGGTTAGGGATTATGTAGAGAAGTTAGATGCTTTCAGGTCGGCAGGTTCAGATGGGCTCTACCCTAAGGAACTGAAGGAATTGGCTGAGGTAATTTTGGAGCTGTACACGCTTTGAGAACTTGTGGAGGTTAGCTGAGGTGTGGGCTGCCTGGAAAAGGGCAAATATAGTCCCCATCATTAAGAAAGGGAAGAAAGAAGATCTGGGGTGAAGGAGGATCAGCCTGACCTCGATATCTAGAAAGATCGTCGAGCAAGTCCTCAAGGAATTTGTTGTGATGCGTATAGAGGAGATCAAGGTAATCAGGAAGACCCAGCAAATCACCAAGAGCAAGTCATGCCTGGCCAACCTGATTTCCTGCTATGATAAAGTGGCAGACTCTGGGTGGGGGGAGAGGAGTGGATATGATATACCTTGACTGTAGCAATCAGGGCTCATGGTAGAGGTGATATTTTTTTGCACCAATCTTGTTGGTCTAATAAAATTTCTTTAATTGCAAGCATTTGGGCGCAAAAACCCATCATCAGGCATTGGAGAAAAAATTGTAAAAGTTCTCCCGGGTAGAAATGAAAGTTCATATTTTATAGGATTTCACAGCGGAAATGTTTTTGCAAAAATCTTGATCTAATAAAAGAGATCACCTCTACCATGAGCCCTGATTGCTTTTTCCTGTAGACCAATCCGGCTACAACCTGGATACTTGACTGTAGCAAGGCTTTTGACATTGTTTCCAACAACATTTTTATTAACAAGATAAGGAAATGCAGGCTAGATAGAAGTTCTATAAGGTGGATACGTAACTGGTTGGATCATCGTGCTTAATGTGTATTATTCAGTGTCTAGTTGAGAGGAGGTATCAAGTGGGGTTCCCCAGGGGTTTGTTCTGGGTCTGGTATTGTTCAACATCTTCATTAATGATTTGGATTATGGGATTGAGTGTACGCTTAGCAAATTTACAGATGACACCAGGTTGGGTTGAGTTACAGACACTGGGGGGCTGGGCTAGGATCCAAAATGACCTACATCGGTTGGTAAGAGGGCCTATAATCAATCAGATGAGATTCAACAAGGACAAGTGCAAAGTCCTGCACTTGCGGTGACATAATTGCATGTACAAATAGTGTGGTGAATAGCTGGTTAGGTTACAGAACTGCAGAGAAAGCCCTGCATCATTACAGTAGACCGTAAGCTGAATATGAGCCAACAGTGTGCACTTATTGCCACAAAGGGCCAACAGCGTCCTGGAGTGTCACTTGCAAATCAAGAGAAATTATTATTCCACTCTGGTCAGCACTGATGAGGCTTTGCCTGAAGTACTGTGTCCAGTTTTGGATCCCACACTTCAAGAAGGATGTGGACAGATTGGAAAGAGTCCAGCACAGAGTAATAACATTAATCAGAAGCCTTGAAGGTAAGACCTGTGAGCAAATGCTGAAAGAGCAAGGGTTATTTAGTTTGGAGAAGAGAAGATTGAGGAGGGATTTGATAACAGTCTTCAAATACCTGAAGGGCAATTAAAGAGAGGATGGAGATGGACTTTCTTCTGGCTGTAGTAGCGGATAGGACTAGGACCAGTGTCCTCAAGATGCATCAAGGAAAATTTTGGCTGGAGATTAGGAGGAATTTTCTTACACTGAGTGTGGTGAAACATTGTAATAGGCTACGTAGAAAAAGTGTAAAATCTCCATCTCTGGAAATTTTCAAGAGCAGGTTGGACAGACCTGCTGGGCTGATTTTATTTAGGCATTATCCTGCCTTGAGCAGGGACCTGGACAAGATGACCTTGTGAGGTTCCTTCCAGCCCTGCTTTCCTATGATCCTGTAATATCGTGCTCACTTGTCTGTAGTTCCCTGGATCATCCCTTTTACTCATTTAAAAAATTGAAATTGTATTAAGAGTCCTCCAGTGCTCTGGAATTTCCCCCATTTTCAAAGACCAGTTTAAAAAGCAAAGACCCAAACAAACTAGAAGTAATGGTTCAGAATGCTCCTCAGTTTATTCCTTTTAAGGTTCTTGTGTGTAAATCATATGAAGGTAAGGAGGATGCGGCAACCTCTTTTTTACAGAAGGTAAACTCTCTCCTCATGATACAGGATGGCTACATGCTCTTTCATTCCAAGTATCTTTTGAATAGTTTGGCTTTTTGGCATCCTCTAAGATTTTCCCTTAGGTGGGTCTAGGCAAAGCCTTGGTGAAGGGGTGGGGGAAAGGGGACAAAGTCTGGATAGACTGTTAATTAGTCTGGATATACTTTGCTTAAGAATTGTTTTCCCTGAACATCCACTCTGCTGCTGTGAGAGACAGGCCACTTAAGGGACCAAGGATTAATCTTAAAATTTACCTTCACTTGGCATCTCTGATTTTTTTGAGGGTTTTTTGGTGGGATTGGGAAAGAATGGCACTTCCTATATTCTGTATGTTTGTATAAAGTTAGTCATCTGTTAAATATAGCTGAACTGCAAAACAAGACCAAGTTTTCTTTAGGCTGGAGTATTTAGAGGTTTGACCCTGTATTTTGTCCCTCTGATTCTCATACTTTTAATCCAAGGTACAGTTAAAAGATGGCTGTGATAATTGTGGCCTGTGAATATTTTCTACCTTATGACCACCTAATATCTTGATTGCTCAATACAAATGATCAAGTTAAACAGATGTATGCCTTGAAAATGCAGCAGAATCAATACATCATTGTTTGACTATACTAAAAGTCATTTTGTTTTGTAAATCTAATTGTCAAGTTTTACTTACATTTAAAGAAGAAAATCAGTAGGGTTTTTTTCCTTGTGAATGTTGGGGGCAAAATAATTGTCAGTTAGCCTGAAGAGGAATATAAAATGAGAGAATTTCAAGGCATTAAAGACAAAATATTACACAACAGTTTTGATAATTGCCTATGGTACATAAAAGAAATTAAGATTGAACTGTAAGCATAAACTTCAGGGTTAAGGGCTCAGTTAGAAATTCCTTGGCATCAAATACTTGTGACTTTATAATAATCTGTGCCAGCTCATTATACAACTTGTTAGATGACTCTGTCAAATAACATCCTTTTAGGACTAGCTCTGTGATTCCTAATTAATCCAAACAGAAGTGATATCAGTACAGGTTTCCCTTGCTTTATGCGGTACGTGTGTTCCCAGAAAACTGCGCATAACTCAAATTCGCATAAAGGGAACCTACTTATAAGGTAACAAATAGGGATACGTTTCCACAGTGGTGAAGGAGGGAACAGCTGCGGGCAGGTGGTGGCGGCCGCTACTGGGGCTGCAGCAGGGATAAAAGTGGAAAGAACTGTCTGGGTGTGGGGCCTCATCCCGCATGCAGATCCAGGGACGTGTGCCCCCCAGGAAGAGCCTGGCGTAGACCCCCATCCCTCAGCCCTCCCGAGGTGCAGGTAGCAGCAACAGCTGTGCCCCACTGCCCCATGCCCTGCAACCACTGACAGTTCCCTCCATTTTGCTTCCTGCTGCAGCCCCAGGAGTGGCTGCCACAACCTGCCTGCAGCTGCTGGGCTGCACCGCGCCCTTTCCCCCACCCCCTCCCCTACAGACTTACCTCGCATATAATGGACTTACCTTGCATATAACGAATTTGGGGTGTAAAAAGGGTCATTGCTTAAAAGCAAATTTGCATATACAGATCCTGCACAAAGCAAGGGAAACCAGTACAAGACATTCCTTCAAAAATAGTTCAGTGCATTTATGAAACTGAATATTCTATGGAATATTGTATTAATAGGACTGAAAATGAAAAATGCACGCTTAATGTGTCTGAGCCTATCTAGATTAGTTGACTTTTCTTTCTAGAGTCTTTAATATGGTAATATTGTACGTTATAATTAGGCATCTATTACAAACTGATGAGATTAAATTATTTAATTGCAAAGCATTTGAGATTTCTGTTTTAAAAAACAATTTTATTATTTTTCTGCTACTTATTTAGAGTATTTATTTTTTAGCTAACCCTACCTAGGTTGGTCTGCCTTTAAGATAAATGGATTACTTTTTACTAATGAGAAGAAATAATCATTGATGTTTCCATTAAGAAAAAAAGTAAATTTGTTTTTATTTTTACATTCATAAACCATGAATTGAGGTTTATTGGATGACTTAATAATATTGAATTGCTTGAAATCCTACAAATAGAAGCATATTAGTAGTCCTGCTGAAACAACTGAAATATCTTGCATGAATCAGTGTTCTAAGGTTAAGAAGTCTTTGTTGGATCAAGCCCATAATGTCTTCTGTTAAACAGAACACCGAGGTATCCTTCCAGGTCAGGTTTGAGGAGTGAGTGCAGCATTATAGCTGGGTTAAGCAATTATTTCAGCTGGAGTGCCACTTAATGAGTTTTGGCCAGATGTTGAGGGTCGCACATGTAAAAACTTTCAGAAGATAGCATTTTAACAAATTATAGAGCAAAAACACAAATTGTATACAGGCAGTCTTTGACTTATGACTATTCAAGGGATGGGGCTCCCTGTCACAATTCTTATGTGCCCAGAAGGACCAACAGGTTATCCAGTAACTTGCTGGTAGAGAATAAAAGCGGCTCATCATAGGCAGCATGAGGAAGCATGGGATATTCCCCCAGAAGCCATGCTGACCCACAGAGGTGAGTGCTGCATTAATAGGGAGACAGTAACTTGTGTGCCTTTGCAGTTTGGCTATACCTGCAGTAGCTGCTGGCCAGACCATGGACCTAATCATCTGATTTTATTCTGAAACGAAAACATACCCTTAAATTAGATGAAGGTGAAATGAAGATACTAACCACTCAGAGTCCCAAAGTCTTATGGCATTTATTCTCACAGTTTGGATTTTGCTTTTTGGACTGAAGTCGATCCTGTACATCTCCAGCAGTTTCACTTAAGAAACAGTTACGTTTCAGTAGTGAGCTAAGTGATTTTTAGTGTACAAGGTACTTTTGGGTGTTTCCAAATCAGAGGTTCTATATAATTCTATTAGCTTTTCTGCTTTTAAGTTTGAAAAAAAGAGGTCATAGTTTAGATCAGCTATGAAAGTTAATAAACTTGACAGTATTCTAGGTGTTCTTGTTTCTTTAGTTGTAGGTGTGTTAATTTTTAATTATAGTACTTTTCTGGGAGAGGCTAATGAAATGAATCACTTAGATTTAGAACTGTACTTATTTTCTTGCCTATTAAAGAAAAATAACACTTTACTTCTGCTGTTTTGTATCTTGCATCAGTTCACTTGCTTTATATTAAAAATATTAATGTGATTGCAGTAATATAGTAAAGAGATTCCTATGGTACTTTTTCTGAGGTTGCTGAATTTTGAAATATAGCTCCATTTCAGTGTGCTAATTTACTAAGCTGGTTTTTAGCCTCTTAGAGATTTTTTATAACCTTCCAGAAGTCTCCCATTTTTCAGTTTTGGCTTGTAAACCTGTTAAGAATAAATACAATGAAAATTTTCATAAATCACTAATATAAACATATGAGGACATATTTGCACACATTATTTTTTAGAGTAAAATAGTAATTTTAAATAAACAGAAAAAGGATACTCTAAATCCCATTTATTCCACAAGCTGTGTGAGTAGCAGGCTAAAACTTAAATGTCTGTCCCTTCTTCTCTTGCTCCTTCCATTCTTTTTTTTCTCTTGTAGATAAAATGTTCAAACCTTTCAACAAAACTTACAGCACAGGTTCTTTTCCATCTCCAAGATGTCCAAGTAGCTTTTACATATCACAGGGTGCATCTGCATGTGCAATTAATGTGAAGAAATAAACTCTGGCACATATTGTGCTGGAGTTTACACATGTGCCTGGGACTGCAGCACATTGAGCCAGGTTAGAGCAGCCATGGCTGGCAGGGGAGCCAGGGGGTCAGCATGACAGCCTGAGGTTGCTCTGACCCAGCTCAGTGTGCTGCGGAAGGGCTGGTTGGGGCACAAGGGTGCTTTAGTGCAGGGCTAGTCAACAGGTGGCCCCTGCACTGAAGCACCTTCATGCCCCAGCCAGCCCTGTCAGCGTTGCTGCGCAGTAAATAACATTGCTGCAGGGTAGTACTTGCATTTAAAGCTACAGCAGCGTTTATTACTGTAACCTAATGGAGCTGTGTGTGTAGATGTGGAGACTTTACTGTGAAACTAATTAGGCAGCTCCGCAGTAAACATCTGATGTCGACATGCCCAGAATCACCATAGAGTATACATGCAGTAACCATAAAATGCTGAGACATCTAGATTTTACCTAAACTGTTTTGCAATCCTGTTTGTCCTTGGAAGAGCATGAATCCTGAGTAAAGTTTTGATTCCTTAACTGGAGAAAACCCCTCTTAAGTGACTGTGATACTGAAACCATGCAATAGTAATCCCTATCTTTTTTCCAATAGTTTAGTGGTAAATCTCATCAGGAAAGTGAGAACCCAAATGTTTTTACCTTGAAAGGATTTGAACCCACATCTCCCATTCTCAGAGAAGTGTCCTAATTATCAGGCTTTGGGTAATGCAGGACTGAATTTATTCTCCATTACTTCTGCTCAAGGTGGGCCAACAGGTAGAGTTATGGGGGCAGAAGGAAAACATTCAAAAAGGTACCACTCTACATGGCCCAGAAAAGAAGGTAGCCCCCCTGGGAGGGATAAAGCCCTGGGATACTCTTTTTGCTTCCAATCTCTATTTAATGCAAAATGAATGTGAGTTCAAGAAGTGGGTCTGAACTCCTTGAGAGTAAGGTGTGCCCATAACCAACATCTCCCACTTTCTGCGTAAAAGGTGTGTACCACCGTGGTCCATCTGTCATCATCGTTCTTCTTAATTTTTACACTGAGTTCGATGCTGTCTATCAGATTCATTGGTTCAGGGAGACTTCTTCCCTCTTGAGTCACCTGCATCTCAGTATGATGGAGATACAGAAAACTGCCCATTAAGATATTGGGAAAGTTGCGTGTGTCTTTCTGAGTGGAACAGGATTGCCTCTGGGGTTCCATACTGCTCACCTGGGTCTTTCCCCAGAATGAGAGTGCCATGTATCTCTGCAGGGTGGAATGGGATCGGACTCTGGGGTGTGCCTGATTGCCCATTGAGAGGATGAGAGCTGTGTGTCTCCCAGGGTGCAATAGCATTTCACTGCCAAGGCAAAATACATGCTTTTATGACTAGTAGGGACGATGACTTAGATGTCTTGGAGGTGGAATGGGGGGTGGGCACACATAAAAACTACTCATTTTTAATTATTGAAATTATTACCCTCCATGATATTGTTTTAGAAAAGAAGATAATTAGGCAACTGCTGCAGCCAGTTTACTCAAGAAGATTTTGTTTTCTATCAGCATGGAATGAACTCTCCTCATGAGTTAAATCCATAACTCATGCTCATAAATCATTATTAGATTAATCTTTTTCACTAAAAGTTGTTAGTTCATAGATACAGGCTTTATAAATTAGAGTAAGATGTTACTTTATTAAGACTTCAAGTGGCTATTATATCCTAAGGATGTTTCTTCTCTTCAGCCATGCACTTAATAAAAAAAAAAAAGGTATTCGTATTGGCTTGTATTTGATAGCCATGTTGATCTAAGACAAAAAGAAATGCGAAACTCCAGAACTCTTGGTTCAGAGGTGATTACCTTTTATTAGACCAACTAAGTAAAAGATGATTTTTTTGTGATTTCTTAGTTGGTCTAGAAAAGGTATCATCTCTGAACCAAGATTTCTAGAGTTTTGCATTTCATATTGGCTTGTTACTAAGATTTTTTTTAAAGAGTCAACTTTTATCCTGCCCTAAAGATAAAAGCATCTGAAATCTTTACTTAAGTAGTTCCCAATATTTATGTTGGGAGGAGAATTGCAGGGACAGCTTAGTAATGGACCTTTGTTTTCATCATGGCTTACCTTTGCATGGCTTACCTGTCGGTTTAAGTGGTTTTCAGGATGGCTTGCCTTTTGATTTACAGTGGTTTTCTTACTGGTAGATAAGAGCATTGCCAGGATCAGTAGAGGGAAGGAAAATTTGCACATAGTCCAGACAAAAATGTAGTCAGAGCAGAAGCCTAATAAATAAATGCAAAAATAAATGAATGTGTGGTAGCCATTTTGGAATGGAAGATGTGACAAACAGTATATTCTGATTTTTTTGGTTTATGTGTAAATTTCTGGAGACATACTGAATTGGATTTCTGAGCATAATCTTGTTGACCTTTTGTGACCTTCGGGCTTGGATTCATGGGTAGATTAAGCTAATACCTATTTATATACAAAGATAGCTTCATTAAAAAAATATTAAGGTTGTAAAGTCAAGCATTCATATGTTAGGACATGCTGTAATTGATGTTGCCTTTCAACTGTATTTGATCCCAATGTGCACAGCCTTCACTGTATCGATATAGGCTTTAATTACAAATTGTGTACTGTTTATAACACTGGCTGCCCACTTCATCTAGTGCAGAAGACTTATTTTTCAGGTATTAAGGCCAGTTATTCAATAATTCTTACCTTCCTTGTTCAGTGCATGAGTTCTTGTCTTATTTATTGCAGGTCATCTATGCCTTGTACAATACTTAATACTTAGTTTCTCATAGTGTCGTCTTTGGCATTCATTGATGTACTGTTGGAGTACCTCACAGTCACTAATGGATTTATCTTTACAACTTCCCGATGAGAAAGGAGTCTATTATTATTCCAGTTGTTTTGTTGGGAAACTGGGGCAAAGTGGCTTGCCCAAGGCCATACAGTGAATCAGTTGCAGAACCAGGATTAAACCTGAGGATCTCCTCCCATTGCAGCTTGCGTTATTAAATCCCTTGTTCCCCTTTGGAAATCTCCTCCTCAAATTTTTAACAAGGAGGCTGAAAAGCATGAATTTCAGACATACTATTTAAGTGGCATTTGACTGAAATTTGTCAATATCAAATCATTCAAGTCCTCTCTGTTCCTTACAACAAACAGTTGGTGTTAAAATGGATCAGTTTCTTGGGTGTTTGTTTGGTTGCACATTTATATTTTTATTTTGTTTTATTTCAAACTGCAAGTAGCTTCTGACTAAGTAAATCTAGGTGAATTTGTTGGGAATTGAGTTAAGATATGTGTTCTAGTCTTTAACATATTTTTCTACTCCAGTAGCTGTTCATTCTTTGTTTTTGTGCTGCTCACATGTAAGTGCTGATCAATCCCCAAAGGACTCTGACGTCAGAATCAGAGCCTTCTGTAAGCTTCTTGGAGGAGGAATCCTCTTTACCTTGCTAACATTTGCTGAAATTTTAAAGTGCCATGTATAATTTTATTGGTTACAATGATGTCAGTGAATAATGAAGTATTTTTATTTAATGTGAAAGGTAGTGTAAAATGTGTTGTGGCTCCATATAAAGATTGAATTAAGACATTTAGTTAATACATACATTAGTCTTTTCAGCACTTATTGTTTAGTAGTAGCAAGTAGGACTGGTAGTGGATAAGGAAGTATTCCTCTACAGTGGGAATTACTGAGTGCCATTTCACAAGGCATTTGCCCCTTTTCTTCTTTCCCAAAGAGTCTGGGATTGACACGAAGGCCAGTTAAGGCAGTATTACTCTTCAAAATTCTAGGAATCCAAACATAGGAATTCTGTACATTGGCTCTGTCATCTTCCTTTTTCCATTTCAAAATAAACATGGGTTTCCTACCTAGTCCTGCCAACGTTTGGCAAAATTTAACCCTTACATTCAGTGTGTGTTTTGTATGTTTTCCTTCTTCAGATTGTACTGCAGGTATGAAGTTAGCAGATGCATGCATTTCTTTCTTTCCTCTTCTGAAACTCCTTCAGAATGACATCAAGAAAGGGTGAGGCTTTTTTAAGACCTGAGGAGGAAGTTCACTTCTGAGAGGGTTATTGTAATCAGGTTTATCACAGGAGCTTGCTATTGTGTAACAGAAACTCTAGCTTGTCCCTACCTGTCTTAAAGCATTGCTTAATGAAAAAGGAAAACAAACTGACTGAAATATTTATGAAATTCAATAGAATTTGTTCCCAAGCTCTAAATTTTAGTAGTTTTGTACAGTTCAGCACAACACTCAATAAAGTTTTCAAACATATTAAGCTTAACTGTTGTAATAATAAGGATCATTATTATTCAGTTTTGCTTTGTGAGCATTTGCTGAGCAGCACAGCCATGTCTCTCTGACAGTTTAATTCTAAAAGACATTCATCCAAAAGCTTTTATAACTAAAATCACCTAAGAAACAGAACTGGCTTACTCACCCTAAAAAGGTATTTCTTTGAAAAGTCCTCCTTGTATCCAAATTACATTTCTCTGTTCTGCCTAATAAAACCTGATTCTTTTGTACTCAGTATTCACCCTCTGATCACTGTTTTTCTTTTTTTTCCCCTGTGTCTGGCTACATGACATAATCCTATACTTGAACTTGATATTCTATGGCATTAAAATCAAATATCCAAGGCATATACTGGTTCTGGTCACAGAAAGTCATGGACCATTCACTCATGGATGTTGAATCCTTTTTTAAACAAAAGTTGTTATTCTGAACCAAGCATTCATAATCGTACTTTTCACAGCCTTCTGGCATAAAAATGGGCTTCTTCAGCAGCAATAGGACCTTCAAGTTCAGTTTGAAAAGGTGTAGTTTTTATATGCCAATGGTACTTTACATATGATTTCATAAGGGGTATGTTGGCTGCCTTTTTAAATTTAGAACTAAGTAGTTTTCCTCTGCAACACTCAGGCCTGCCTCCACAGGTAGAACATCTGATTCTGGTATCCTAATAAATGCATCCCTCAGTTTTCCTTTGGTGCTGATGAGTCTTGTAAAACCATCATTGAAAATATGATCGCAGTTGCTGTATCTCTTCTTTTTTTTTTAGGAGGAGCCCTTATCAATTCTTTCTTTTCCTTTTAGCAGCTCTGGATCTTAAGCAGTTCTTTAAATAGGGCTGCAGAAGTTTCACCCTTTTTTGTTCTTTCCTGTCACTTGTATCCCTTTTAGTCATTGGAGGTACACACCTCCATTATTACATCAGCATCTGTACTTGATTCATAGGTGCTGGAGCTGGGGAAAAAATCCATTCCCTCCCTTATTGCTACTCAGTGCTTCTTAAAATTTTCCTGCAGACCCAGTACTGAAGGGCTTAAAAGTAAGACAGTTTAGAAACTAACTACAACACAAAACTGACTACATTATTTTTGTTATCCAAGCTGAATGTGGTACAGTTTTTAGCAGGACTGGTGAGTAATCTGAGGGGATTAAAACAAACTGAGACTTCATGGAAAGCGAAACAAAGATATATGGAAGGTTAAACATGAACTGATTATGGTGAGACTAGACTGGGTGGAGGGCAACATTAAGCAAATCAGGATTTTTGTTTAATATAGAGATTTTAACCTGATAGTCTCAGCAAAGATCCATTTATTCCAGACATGCCAATTTGCTAGATCATTCTCATTCAATCTAAGTCCAAGCTGGCGTAATGTTTGTCAAGTGGCTTGATTACTGTCAGTTCTGTTAGGTAACCCGGTAGTGACTATACTGGAACTACTGCATCAGTCATTTTCTGCTGCCCTTGAGTCACCACATCTTACACGAATAGGGGTATGTTTGCACTACAGGTTGCTGAATAGTGTAGATTGAATTAGGGTAGATATTAAAAATAGTCTAGGCAGAGGAACATGGAGCACAATATTCTGTGGTGGGTAATTTAGCCTGCACTGAGTTCATGCTGCTGCAGTTCAATCTGAATTTACCAATACCTGAACTATCTAGATTAGTGATTCTCAACCAAGGTACCTTCAGATCCTTTCAAGGGTACTGCGGGATGCCATGCAATGTTAGCAGTCTTATGTGCAAACATAATTCACAGATAAGCCTAAAGATTTCAAATAAGAATTCATAGTATTAAAAACATTCTGATCTGTTGTGAACTTTCTTGAGTTCCTTGCAACAGAAAAATTGCTCTATTATTTTTCCATAGCCAAAAAATGAGTGAAAACTAACAGCTGGCATTTTCTGAGAGGTGTCTTGAGCTTAAGGTTGAGAAACACTGATCTACATTTAGACTAATTAGTGTATCTTTCTACACTGAAGTATTTTTGGACATGTGTATACCTTATTCTGGTTTGCAAATTTGGTTTACAAGTGTTTTTCTTTACAATGTTTTTGTTTTGTGTTTGCATTAACCTTTATAAATGCATTTTGTTATCCTCTTAATGTGGTTATAATTTTTAAAAAGTAACCCCCCCCCCCCAAAAAAAAACCCATAGCTTGTTCTTTTTCTAGGTTCTCTACCTTTTTAGATTTGAGGCACCTTTTGATAGACTCAAGGCACCCCTCAATAACTGTTGTGAATTGAGGATCGCGCCATTTAAAAACTAACTTGTTTATTACAGCACTTGCCTCCTTGCCAAGGGCCTGGGCAGTGGTGAAGAAGGGAAGTGCCTGAGCATGCGCTTACTTGCTTATCTTCTCATACCTCTGAGCACCTTCAAATTTGTGGCACCCTGGTTGAGAATCAATGTTTGAAGCATTCCTGTTAGTTGAATATTTCAGAAATTTCAAAGATGATTTTTTTGTAAATAAATGTTGGAGGGAAAGGAAAATGATTTATGTGTCATATAAGAAAGAGGTGGTAAAAACCTGAGAAATCTTATTATGTTAGAAACAGGCTGAAAGTAAAGCCAGAAAGTCAGCCTATAGGTTCAGTGATTTTTTTTTTAAGTTGATCAGCAACATTCTGATACTGTACAAACAAGGATTATGAGAGGATGCAATCTGGGCTTACCCAAAACAATGACCTGTTGCTATGCTCTGATTATCATATTAATAAGATGGACCCACCTGCCTTATGAAAAGCAGGTTGTCATCTTCTAATGCAGGAAAAAAATCTGTCATCAAGTTCTCAGATAAAAAGCTGTAACTGATTTGAAATAGTTTAACAAATAGCCATCAAAATACCTTGTTTCCTTATGGAATAATATGAATTGTGAGTTTAAGTTAATAACAGCAAAGAGATAAAAGTATTCCTATGTATTATCGAGCTTTCTTACTACCTTTTACTGAAAGCCTGAAGTTTTCTTGGTTTATGAAGGGCAAGAGCAAAGAATAAAGACAACAAGGTAGTAAAAAAAAAAGTTCCCTAAGAGCAGCCTCATCCAGCGTTCGGACAAGACATTGACTCTCCCATAACAGTCACTGGTCATTCTTCAAGGAATTCCAGCTTGTAAGAAGCTTGAGAAGACTGCTGTATTGTAGTCAAATACTTAATATTTTTGCCAGTCTTCCTAAATTATAAAATGACTTTATGATCTTGTAATTGTGGGATGCAAACTGTTTGGGTGATTCTGATGTCCTGGGAACAGTGAATAAGCCCTGTAATTCTGGAAATGATGGGACAAGGAGTCATTATAAGTATTTAGTACAGAAATGCAGCTGGAAATGTGTAATTTAAATTATTTTTTTTATCTAATCTCAAATTATATTGGGAAAACGTAAGGCATATGATCAAACAGCGTCTTCTCCTGCCCAACCACTCCTTCTGTGGACTTAATCATCAGATGCTGGAGGCAGGATATACTCAGTTGAAGGCAGCCTCAACTCTGGAACTTGCTTCCCTGTTGATTCATCAAAACCTTTCTTGGTTGACTTTCAGGATGACTTGTCCCATCAGGCTTTTTCTGGGGAGGGAAAGATAAGTAGCTTGGTGGAAGGTGATGGATTTCATTTAGTTTTGAGGTAGGGCAGCTTGGATATTATCTTCATTTTGGGGTTTTTTCCAATGTTTTTGCAGCAGTAGATACTACAGTACAACAGTACATTTTTGCATGGAAGGCTCTTTTCAGTCTGTGTGAAAATTTGTAGAAATAGGGGGCTTCACTGCACTAGGTAACAGCTCTCTTGGCTTCAGACAGTGGCTAAAGTGTAGGCAGTGGTTGGCAAGAAGTTTCAGTGTATTACTACTGAAAACACTAGTCAGATGCTGTCACCCCCAATTAACTAAAGCAAAAAGGTTTTTTATGTGCGATTCAGCTGAATTTTTACCGGCTATTATTCACAGGAGAGGGAAAAAACATCCACTATTATGTGCTTTTATTCACTTTGCTTATTTTGTAATTCTTTGTAGTAGGAAAAACAGTTGTGTATTTCAGTAGACATAACTGAACTGAAGGGGTTAAACCACAGAAGGAAGTGTTTGGTTGGGAAGGACTTGTAGTGGATTAGTGTGCCCCTCCCTGTGTATTGCACGTCCCAATTGTGTTAAATCCCATGGTGAGCACACCTATGTAGAGCTCTCATGTCTCTTTTTATGCAAAAACACTTTTAAAAAGAAGCCGTACATTTTTAGTACTACTAATGTGCTGTGTTTATTTGCAATAAAAAACATAAATTGCCATTCTGTATCGAACAGCTCTTTTACATCAGTTATATAAAAATCAGATTTTTTTGTCTGTTATAAAATTAAACTTCAGTTTTATTTTAAAAAACCAATCCATATTTGGTACCTTTTGTGAAGGAAAAAAATTCTTAAATAACTTCAGTACTGACATTATAGTGGTTGACGAGTGGTAAATTCTTAAACTACTGTAAATTCTGTAATTGTTCACTTTTAATCTTTACCACAGACCCTGGTTTTAATATTAAGGAAGATTAGTATTTGAGTTTCTTAGCCTCATAGGAAAGTTACTGTACTTGATCTTAGCCCACAAGAGGCCGAGAAGCTAGTAATACTGCATTATAGTCAATTTAGCGATACTGTTTGTGCACTGCTTTAATTTGCATTATCTGTTTTACCTATTGAGTTCTTCAAGTCACTGAGAAGTTTCTCATCAATTTCAAAAAAGAGATATCAGGGAATATGTGTTATTTCAAACTTGAAATTTCCATTCTTTTGTTTCAACATTATTTTGATCACCAGCTTACTAACTTCTTTCTAAAAGGATTGGAAGGCACTGTAAAACTTGGGTTCTAATATTCTAGGAATGTATAGATTTCTTTTTCCTCAAGATATGTCCATCTAAATTACTTTTTATCATTGTTTAGAAAATAAGGTACATAATATAACTATATAGTGTAGTTTTAGTACGTTTTATAACATTAATACCAATAGAAGTCACACGTTTAAAGCCAAGCATTGTTTTTAACTGCATGCTTGGTGTGGGTAGAAGTTCCCCTTTTTTTTAAATGAATATTTGCCAGCAAACATTTATAATTATTAAAATTGAAAACTAGCTGAATTGCCTATGTTCAAAGAAAAGAAATCACCAAAAATATTGAATTTCTGTTTTTACTACCATAATGGATTTTTTTAAAGTTTTTGGTTTTAGGACTTAAAATATAGAGGCTTTAATTCAGTTGTCAATTTCTATTCAAGAGAACACTAAATTGCATACTTAAACTGAAGTGTATGCTTAATTTCCATTCAGTGAAGTATGTACTGTATTTGCTCAAATATAAGATGAGGTTTTCCTCCCGGAGGCCCCTCATCTTATATGCACATACAGGAGAACCTCCTCATTAAATATATTGTCTGTCATTAAACTGCTGCCAGAAGCAGTATGTGCTCCGTAATGGAAACTGACTATGAAGTTGATTGAATGCAGCCCACACTGAGCATACCTGTAAAATTCATCATCCATATTGGGCAAATACACTGATGGGAACCTACCATGAGACTAGGTTAATGCAATCTACCTGAATAAGGTAGTGTCCATTGCTCTCACTCTCCCCAGGCACCAACTCTTTTTCAACTCATGAACAACTACATCAAGTGCATTTCAGTGTGGCCTGTCGCATGTGATTTGTGTGGTCCTAACCTCTGAGAGGTGGACCTGGCCCCATGCCTCATCTGCATATAAATTTTTGGCAGGTCCCAGGACTTGACAAGAACACACAATTGCAATTGTGTGTAAGGGGCTGGCTAATTAACATGTGGATCTTGTGTAGGGTGTATCTGGAGTAAATATATATGCTGAGTTGTGGGTACATAAGGTACATAATATAACCATATAGTGTAGTTTTAGTAACTTTTATAACATTAATACCAGTGGAAGTCTCATGTTTAAAGCTAATTTAAACATGTGATTTCCATTGGTCACCATGGCGTGAAATGCTGTTGACTCTGCTGGGGCCCAGCTCAATGAACAATGCAATAAATCATGAGCCTTTTGACTTTCAACTAATATCATCAATAGTTTGTATTATGCATAAGTAGGTACAAAAGTGCTGCTCAAATGTATGTTTATGGAGAACCTGTGCTTAAACTTGCAGCGCTTCGCAAAACAAGGTAAAATGCATCAATTCTAGATTAACTAAGTCTGTAGGTAGCCGTAGTAATTTGCATATGTGCAAGTTACTAAGGGTATGTTTATTTCAAAATCTGTGGATTTTGGTCCCTTGCATTTCAGACCTCTCCTCTCCGGTCCCCTTACAGTCACATGTATCAAGCACGTGCTTAGGGAGGGAACAGAGCCTGAGGAGTGTCTGACACTAAGGGTGGAGGGAAAGACTACAGGGGGAAAAACTGGGGGTGGGGCAGAAGACAAGGGGGCCACCTCACCCCAGCAGCCACTGTTTTTCCTACTGTAGCACTGGGAGGGGACAAATTCAAAAGAAACCTCCTATAATTAGCTTATGTACCTGGAAGATTATAGCAAATTAAAAAAATGTCCATATATAGAATCTAATTACTGGGAGTTGTCTTAAATTCATGGTCTTAGATTCAAGTAAATACGATACTGAACTTGCTAAACATGAATAGGCTTAAGTGCCCAGAAAGAGTAAGTAGCAGAAAAAATATTGCTACCCCATTTTAACTTCAAATCTGTAATGTAACCTGGAATTTGATCAGCCAAAAATTACCTTACGCATCAGTAAATTTCAAATAAAACTACAAAATAATATTAGAGATGACCATATGAATTAATACATTAAAATATGAATCAGTTTCCCTGGTCCTTATTTATGTGTTTTAATTCCTCAGGTTGTCCTTTTTCATTCATTCCAAATAAACAGGGCACAATCTGGTCCTAAATACAGTTCTTATGCAGAATTAATGTAACAGTAGAGGTTTGGAAATCTTTTTTTCATGTGGTTAATCATTTTGAAAAGAGAGAGAGAGAAGTTCATTTCCAAGTATTAGCATTGAAATGAGGAAGGATATTTTACATGAAGCTGGGCACATCTACACAAGACTCTGTGTTGCTGTAGTGAAGTGCTACAGTGACGTAGCATCGGTGGGCACAAACCATGACACCTTGCTGTAGCACATTGCTACAGTGATGTAGAAGCTAAAAATAACTGTGCACTGCCACTTTAGTACTAAGGGAAGTACTAAATGATGACACAGTAACAATGGCACTGTAGGGACATATGGAGATGCCCTCGCTGTGTGACAGATTTTAGTCGTCCTGGAGAGTTTATTCTCTATCCATGACTGATTTAGCTTCTTTTATTTGGAGTACCCAAAAACATTTGAAGTGCCTCACAAAAATAAGGAGTGGCAGGGTTCCAAATCTTAAGAGCATCCTACCTAATACCAGTGCTTCATGTGGTCACTAAAGGAAGGGAATATACATTTTGATATAAGAATAAAGGTGGAATTTGAATTAAAAATTGATATC
>NW_017729028.1:7643651-7645143 GCF_001723915.1 Gavialis gangeticus
AGTGGCAGGGGTCCAAATCTTAAGAGCATCCTACCTAATACCAGTGCTTCATGTGGTCACTAAAGGAAGGGAATATACATTTTGATATAAGAATAAAGGTGGAATTTGAATTAAAAATTGATATCTAAAGATGTCAGCATAAAATCAAGCAAACACACGTAACAGTCCTCCCCCCCAAACAAACAAACAAAAAACAATTAAACTTTTGTTGTCTTTCAGTCTTGGCCTGAGTATGAAGATGTACATAACAAGATGCTTGAACTTGCAGCATTTTTAGACTTGCCTCGCTTTCCAGCTATAACTGACAGCTGCTTTCTTCATCCAGACATGTTGTGCATAAAGTATTTGATGGAAGCCAACTTACCTGGTAAATACTTACTGGAAAATAATTTTGTTTGGTACACTCTAAACTCTTCTCAGTCTCCATCCAATAAATTATATATCCTGATGTTACAGTTTTTCCCCTTCACCTTCTAAGAGTAAGTTTACAGTCATATTTGGGGTTGACTCTTGCAGTCTTTTGCAACTCATGTAAGTCACAAAGGATATTCCTTCCTAGTTCTACCTTACCCTGTGGCCTGCTGCTTTTTCCTACATGCCTCTTAGAAATCCATCTGAAGTGTACTGTTCCCTCCTTCTGTGCCCGGCTCTAATTATAGACAGGAGACAAGGGTGCAGAATGGCTGGAAATCAGGAACAGATTGTCTTCCTGTGCTTGTAACTTGCGGTGCCCAGGTAAGCTCTGAATAGGTTGCAGGGAGGGCCAGACCAGAAGGCACACAAAAACTAGGGCTTTAAAGTTTAGAAGAGCTTCTAGGATCAGGCTGAACTGCCAGGAGGGGCAGGAGAAGTGTGTGAATGTAAGGGGTTTTAGTGCAGGTGATGAGTTGAGTTGGGGCTTGAGGGTGTCATTGAAGTTGATTATAGTACTACAGAGAAACCCTAAGATCCTGTGTATTTAGAGGGGTGTAGGTTGTAGCTGTGTTGGTCTAAGGACATAGGCAGACAAGGTTCTTTGCGTGAATCTGATATCTTTTATTAGACCAACTTAAATAGTTGGAAAACAATTATTAAGCAAGCTTTCGGGTTCAAAAACCCTTAGTCAGGCTAAGGAAGTTTCAGCAGTTGGTGTGTGCTCTTCCTGGATGGAATGAAAAGTAAAGAATCATGGACTAAATATAGACATTAGATTTATGACACATTATAACCTGCCTATCATCTGACTCCCTAGGTATCTCTCCGCTATTCATCCCCCTTTTCTCTCTTCTCCCCCACCCAGCCGGTCTCTCACCCGTTGACTCCTCAATCTACATCTTCACTGACTGCCTGTCTTGTATGCAGACCAGCCCAGCCTCTGGCTTCTTTACTTTTCGTTCCATCCAGGAAGAGCACACACTGACTGCTGAAATTTCCTCAGCCTGATGAAGGGGTTTTGAACCCAAAAACTTGCTTAAATTGTTTTTTTCCAACTATTTAAGTTGGTCTAATAAAA
>NW_017729028.1:7650143-7659657 GCF_001723915.1 Gavialis gangeticus
AAAGATACTAGATTCACACAAAGAACCTTGTCTGCCTGTGTATTTAGAGATGTGCCTGGAAGATAATTACTACATTAACAATTTAATGTCTTGATTAGATGTTTAAAGTTACTATTAAGGGCTTTAAGGGCTCAGTTCAGTAAAGTTGGGAGTACTGTGTTCCCAACCTAACAAAGCACACAAGCATGTTTTTAAGCATGTGAATATCCCACATAATGAAGGGGACTCCTCACAACCACTTGTTTAATTTTAGGCATAAATGCTTTGTTCAGTTGGAACTACTGCACTCCACCGGATTGTGTCCTGTGTATGGTCTCAAAGAGGGGTGTGGGCTTTTTTTTACATGGTGTTCTTGTGTCCTGTTGCTGTTTGGGAATTTCTCATGATTTCCACTTTATACTGTAGTATTGGGCCTCATACTGTTTCTTTTGCTTTATCTTTCAATGTAAATATGTTTAGACATCTATTTAATAGCTAATATGGATTGTAAACATAACTAATTTGCAATCCCTTATTTCCCCTAATGAATTTCAGTGAATTGACTCAGTTAATCGAGTCTGCTCCACATGCAAGCTGACGTTCTCAGCACTGCATCCCATACATTTGTATCAATGGTGAAATGTGCGTCAGCACTGAGAAAATGGCAGAGGTACACTTTTGAACTAAAACACCTTCCATGTGTTTTAGCTCAAAAGTGTGCCACCACCATTTTCTCAGTGCTGACATGCATTTTACTGTTTATACAAATTTTTGTGCCACGGCACCAGGCACTTTTAAAAGCACTCAGTGCTGCAGCGCAAGCATGTGTACAGATGCCCATAGACGAGCCCATCTGTGTCCTCTCTCTGATTGCACTTTAGGTATCAAATCCCCCCTTAGTCTTCTCTTCTCCAGACAAAATAACCATGGTTCTTTTAGTCTTTCCTTCTAAGTCTTGCCTCCTGTCAGTTTAGTTGGTGTGTACTGGACTTTTTCCAAACTGTCCACTTCTTTCTTGAAGTGTGGGTCCTCACTTGGAATACTGCACACAGTACTTCAAGTGAGACCTCACCAGTGCTGAATAGAGCAGAAGAATCACTTCCTTTGATTCGCAGGTGACACTGTTGTTAATACAACCCAGTATGCTCTTGTCTTTTTTGCAACAGAGCAAAGAGCACACTATGCTGTTGGCTCATATTGAAGCTTATGGTTCATGTAATCCTCAGGTCCTTCAGGATGGTGGCTAGAAGTAATCACGCTAATTATTTTGCAAACATATTAGGTAGTTTGTATGGGCAGTTATTTTCATTGTGTAGACCTGCTATACTGAATAACATGGTACAGCTCTTATTTATGGCACTATTTGAATGTGCCAAAAACCCCACAAAACCCAACCAGCTTAAAAAAACAAATATTCATCAGATTTCATCAGGACTAAACAAATATTCATCAAGACTAGAATTCCAGGTTGGAACTTCCATTTTAAATTACTGGGCAACTATTTTGCAATACTCTCTGTGTAATCAAGACCTAGCTTTGCCAACTCAGCAAGTTAAGCCGTGCATGGAGGTCTGGACTTTTCAGACTCATTCCAAGGAAATTCAAAATTAAATCAAATCCTTTTAAATTAGCACAAAAGAATAATAGTTACAAAGAAAAAATGTTTGGAGTACAAAATAAAATGACCTGATAACATGTGAAAATATTAGTGGCTTTTTGAAAAATAATATATT
Source organism: Gavialis gangeticus (assembly GCF_001723915.1). Lineage (NCBI taxonomy): Eukaryota > Metazoa > Chordata > Crocodylia > Gavialidae > Gavialis > Gavialis gangeticus. The sequence continues at coordinate 7,651,856 of NW_017729028.1, forward strand.
GTGAGACCAAAACAATAAAGTAAAACAGTGAATTAATTGTACCTCTTGGGCTGTTTTTACATTATAAGGAGTCATGTTGAAATAGGGAATAATAAAAAGAAAATATCACTAAAATTATCTTTTGGAAGAGACTAGTTTGATAACACTTTTATTGTAATGGGATCTATTGTGGTTGCGAGTGTTGTGTATGAAGGAGAGGATTGGAAAGTTAAGAACCCATCACCATGGAGGTCTAATTGAAGTCCTTGTAAGCAACAACTACATTGGGAATAGAAGATAGAGGTAGTTTAATGCTGTGCTTAGACTGTACCAAGACACAACTAACCTTTCTGGAATCTGCTTATGATATAATCAGTTCCTGAATTTCTGGCTAAACTGGAAAGGTGAGAAATTTGGGGGTTTTGTACCTGTGAAAATAAGCATAACAATATAAGATTGTACAGATGCAGTACAGCTGGTGTTGGAATAAACCACAGAAGCAAAGAAATTCAGAAATTGTAATGCCAGTCTTAATCCGTCTAGGCAGCAGACTGCTGTTTGGCAAAATAGAGTGGCCTGTGCTGAACCGTGTACTGCCATGGCTAGCCTGCAACTGGTACCTGAGATAACTAGTTTAAAGCTTGCACAGATATCTCTAGTTTAACACACAGTTTGCAGTATAGACATGCCCTAAGGCCTGTTCCAGCAAATATTTACATGTTTAATTTTACTACTGTAAGGAGTTCCCCTGAAATCAGTGCCATTCTTTGTAACAGTAAAGATCAGCTCATATGTAGAGTTGTTCAAGCATGAACAACATGAGTTTAAGGTTTGTTTGCCATTCTCAGGACAAGGCTAGAGTGGCCCAATGACATTGTCAAGATTACATCTAACAGACCTGATGAGCATGTTATTAAAAAAGTGTAATGTTTCCTGACTATCGTAGTATATACCAAAAACCATACTTGTTTCCCTCGTAAAGGCTTTCTGTGTTAATTAGTTAAAATTTACAAAAAAAAATTTCTTAAATATCTAAAAAATATTTGTAAACTGGCTTATTAACCTAATTAGGCTTTTTGTTGACCTGACAAATTATTTTCCCAAAGTGCTGTCTATATATACATCTGACTTCGGAAGCTGTTTATTGTTAATTTGTCTGGATATCTTCATTCATAATGTTTTACATTTCTTAATCAGATGAATTGCACAGTTGGACTTGCAGAGTGGTAAAAAAGACCGGTGTTGGAGAAACAAACTTTCTGACTCTTGATGCAGAGAATAAATCAGCAAGGAAAGCAAATTATGATATTCTTTCTGTAGCCATCATCATAGTGGTGCTCAAGTTACTGCTTTTACTAAATGATCAATATGAATGGTAAGTCTTATGGACTATTGACAGTTTGTTATAGGAGATCAGATTTTCTAATGTTGCAGTCCAGAGCTATTAAAAACCATTTTTATAGTGAGTGAAGACTCAAATAATGTAAGCCAATTTAAATAATAAGAAATGGGCAAGCACCTAGCCGGGGTCATCTGACCCCAGCGCTTTTTCCTGCCTAGGACAGGGGGTCGGACTCGGTGATCTACTGAGGTCCTTTCTGCCCCTAAAAATCTATGAAATCTATTCAATCTATGAAATTATATTTTGACGTAACTCATCTATGAAACGATCTGTAGTATGACACTATTCCTTTAGTTAATTAATCATGAATTCTTGAGCTGTAAGAAATAGTTTATATATGAAAAATGGCTCTAAATTGACAACTGAGTGTAAACCTAATTACAAATTCTAAATCAAAGTATAATTCTTGATGTCTGTAGTTTTATTTGAAATACATATTTAATGTTTCAAAAATAGAATGCACGGGTCCAAAAAAAGTCCATCTGATAAAAGTATATCTTTTCAGGGTACTTTCAAACTTTGCTGAAGAAAGAAACAAAAAGAACAAAGAAGGTACATAAATATTTCAGTGGAAACAGTCTAATTTTGTAAATGAAATAACTTTGTAATTCAGCTATGTAGAATTTTGGCATTACTGACCCTCAAACTGTGTTCTTTGGCATTCATTACTCATTTGCGATGTGCTAGTTTCTCCTTTTGGGAAAATCTAACTATAACGAGAGTTTTGTTTTTATACAGTTGGTGCTATATTTGATTATGTAATTGCCATTCTTGGATATATTTAGTTAATTGTGCGTACAATTCTGGTGTTTTTGCTAATTGCCTTTCATTTTTTCTGTACTCATTATTTTTGCTCAGGTTGATATACCTTTTTCTTTATAATGTGACCCTTTATGTACATTCAAGATCCATTTTATTTTCTGTGGCTGCTAAGTAAAGAGGTACCCTAGCATAGACTACAGCCAGTTATTACTTTTTAAGCATCTTGTGTATGCCAGATGTAAGCTGTTTGAAGTAATTTTAGTTAAAATGTATTAGTGAGTAACATGACTTCAAACACAACCCATTTTCTTAGTCTAGATAAAAGCATGTTAAAGTCACAGAGAATATAAATGCAACTGAAATAGGAAAAAAAGTTTGCCGCTGTACAGTCAAAGGTAAGAAATCAGGTTAGAAAAGTGTTCAGGAAGGCTTGCAAAGGTCATGCCCAAATCTTGCTAAGGATTAGCATGGGAGAGTGATTTTTTTTTATTTTTATGTTTTTTACATTTTAGATAAGCACACAAGGGCCTAATAAATGAAAAAGCAAAAAGAGAGATTGTGTCAATTTGTGAGCATAGTGTCTGAAGCATGTGGACACAGTTTTTACATTATTTAGAAGACTTTTACATTGTTCACTTAAAATTAACACTGTTTTATTGCCAGCAGTACACAAACGTCTCTTCAGTGCTTAGATAGTAATTACCACATTTGTTTCACATTTCTCTTGAAAGGTTGAAATGCATGTTATTCCAAGAATGGAAACAGCACAACTGCCTGCTAGCATATGTCACATTGTTGTTGCTTGATTATTAACAGGTTGCACTGCCTTTAGAAGTTGCTGGTTCATTCTTTTAGTACTTATTGTAGATCTTATTCCAAATGTCCCTTCATTCGAAACACTACAAAGGACATCTACATTGTTCTGTCTCTGTTCTAACCTTTTACATGGACAAAGGAAAGGCGATGATTGTGCATAGGGACTTCTGTGAGGTTTTCTGCTGCCATACTGATTAGCACAAAGACTGTTAAGACCAGATCTGGCACTTTGGCTGCCTTTTTAGCATAGTGAAAATCATTTTAGTCAATTCTAAGTTTTAAGAGTCTGGGCTAAATAAATTCATTTTTACACTCATGTATAATAGTGAGCTGTGTATACATTTTAAATGTTTCTATTGGAAAAAAAGAAAATTAAGATAAATTTTCTGAGGTCTTTTGTAAAACTTTGTAAAATGTCCTTTGCATTATCCTTTTTTGTGTTGTTATCACTTGTTCACAAACTACATTTTGGGATGTTTCTGTAGGCCGCCTATGGTTTGATTTCAGAAAGTGGTACAAGGTAGTAAAGAAATCTTTGGATATAGAGCAAAAGAAATTGGCTGAAGAGCGTGCCAGGTATGTTACTCCTCAGTGCCTCCCATTTCCCATTGATCTTAGGCAGGGGTGAGCAAAATATGGCCCGCAGGCTGAACCTGGCCTGTGGATGGGGCTTTGTCTGCCCCACAGTGGGTCCCCTGGTCCCACCTGGCCCAGGCACCAACTGGCCTTGGCACGTCCTGCTGCCCCTGGGCATGCAGTGGAGCTGAGGCAGATCCACGGCTGGACTGCCTTTCTAGGCAGCCCAGGTGGCGGTGGCAGTGGCTCCTGGCTACTGCCACTGCTGGCCCCAGACCTGTGGTACTGGTGGGGACCTGCTCACACAGCCCCAAACTGGCATGGTCCGTGCCTCCTCTGGACTCTCCCGTTCAGGCTAAACAACAGTGGTAGCTGCCAGGCTGAAACTGTTGCTTGGCGCTGGGGAAAAGCAACCCCTCCCCTTCACTGCTGCCAGGCAGTTCTTGCTGCAGCCACCCAGAGCCTGCACTGCGCCAGCCTGCCCTGCATCTCCACCACCGTCACTGCTGCCTCTGGGCTGCCCAGTGGGGCAACAGTGACAGGCAGCCTGAGCAGCGGTGATGGTCACAGAGACGCAGGGCAGCCTGGCACAGTGCAGGCTTCGGGTGGCTGCAGCAAGATATGCCTGGCAACAGTGAGGGTGAGGGGCCGCCTTTCGCCTGCACTGAGTAAGTTTCTGCCCAGCAGCCACCACTGCTACTCAGCGTGGATGGGCTAGTCCAGAGGAGACATGGGGTGTGCTGGGGTGGGGCTGTGCGCATGGGTCCCTGCTGGCAACTGCAGGGCTGGGGCCAGCAGCAGCAGCAGCCAGAAAGAGCTACCATTGTCTGGGCTGCCTAGAAAGGCAGTCCAGCTGTGGAGCCGCCCCAGCCCTGCTGTGTGCCCAGGGGTGGCCAGAGGTGCCACAGCTGGGCAGTGCCTGAGCCAGATGGGACCAAGAGACCCACTGTGGGCTGGACAAAGCCCCTCCATGGGCCAGATTCGGCCTGTGGGCCATATTTTGCTGGAAGGAGCCACTGCCGCCGGGGCTGCTTAGAAAGGCAGTCCAGCTGCGGGACCACCTCATCCCCGCTGCGTGCCCAGGGGTGGTAGAACATGCCATGGCCTGGTGGTGCAGAGCAGGCTGGGGAGGGCTGGGGCTGCATGCTGTTGGCGGTGGCAGGGAGATGCCGCAGGGTGTGCGGGCTCTGGGTTATTGTGGGATGGGGGCAAATGCTGACCAGGTTTGGGGGGCTCCCATGCCTACCCCACCATACCCCCAAACCCTCCCCCACAAACCCCACTACCACACCCTCCGCACACACAATCACATATCCCACAAGCACTGCACCCATGCACGCTCTCCCCTACACACCTCCATAAACTCCACACCCCATGCATGCCTCTGAGGGGAGCCCTGCTCACTGTTATGTGCACATACCTGCACACACCCCCAGCCTCCCACAAATCCCATACCCACACGTGCACACACCCACTTATCCCCACAACCCCCATATGCTGCCACCCACATCCACACAACCCCACATACACACACACCTACAACCCCCCACAAGCCCCATACCCACCCATACCCCCAGACACTCCCTCCCCTGAACTATACAAGAGTAAGACTTCATTTTGAGCTATTATGCAATCACCTCTATATACTCAGTGCAAACACACACAGATCAGGACAAAATATTTTTTTAAATTTAAATGAAAATGTTATTTGAAAATAAAATTAAAATATTTTATTTTAGGTTTTCCAAAAATATCTGTATACCACTAGCAGGACTCTTAAGAAATTTCTACCCCTTTAAATTGTTTAGATACAATTGTGCTAACCTTTTCACTGTGTATATTTCTTTTACTTGTAGGTGTCTGTGGAAATGTGAAAAGCCACTATTCTACTCAGCTAAGCAAAAAGCTGCCATTTTAAAGAAAAGACGTGAGTGAACCTTGGCTCTTTCCCTTACAATTAGAACATGCTTTAATTTTCTGTGTCCCTGGGGGAAAATATCACGAGAAAAATAAACCAGTCTCGACTCTACTTGCCTCTTCTACTACTGCCCCTTCTTCCTTTCATCTCTAAGCTCATTGATTGCACTATGTTCAGTCAGTGTCTGGAGTTCCCCTCCAATCTGGCAGACAACTAAAACTACTTTTTCCAAAGTCTCTAAAAAAACTTCCTTTAACCAGGACTCAGAACCTGTGCTCCAATATCACCTTCCTTGACCTACTGCTCTGACAGTCAACCCAAGCTCTTTTCTTAAAATCTTATCCTCACTTGCCTTCTACATCTCCATTCCCTCTTAGATCTCCTTTCATCTCACTGATGCTTCTCTCAGTGTTAGTGAATTTGTTTTCCCATCTCCTTTCTGCTGTGGATATCCTCTTCTCTTAGGAATATAGGACTGGAAGGAACTTCCTGGGTCTTTGAGTCAATCCCTTACTATTGGAGGCAGTCATGTTTTGCTGGCTGCCAAGCAACGAGAATCAGCCTTTCTTTAAGAAAGTAAAATGCAGATGCAAATCAAGATTAAACCCAGTGATTTAAAGGCAAGATTTCCTGTTTGCTGTTTTTATATTTTAATCTGTGTTTTAATTCAGTCGATCTAGACAGAGCTGAAGATGATGCTGAGGTTATGAATGACAGGTAGGATGAAAGTCTTGCTTCCAGTGATAAAGGAAGGTGGTAGCTGGGAAAGTGTGCAAGATAGCTGAGTAAGAGCTTTGTTTTAAACTTATCAGGCTGTCAGCTCAAGATCAACATTTACAAGAAAGTCAGAGACAAGCAGAGGTTTTAGTTTGAATTATACCAGCCTGACTTGGTATAATATTACAGGACTGGTTTCTAGGCAAAGGGAATGTAATTGATATGGTGCCACAATCCATATGGAAAATTATTAATTAAGCTAGAGAAGATGGAGTTTAGTACAAGAACTGCAAGATGAGTAAGGGCCTGGCTCAAAGGGAGATGACAATCGATTGTGTCAAAAAGGAAAGTACAAGGCTGGATGGAGGTTGCTAGTAGAGTTTCACAAAAAACAGTCCTGGGACTGACCTTATGTAATATTTTCATTAATGATGTTGGCACAACATGTAGGTGGGTGCTAATAACATTTGCAGGCAGTACAAATTTAAGAAACATTGTCAGTGCATAGGAGAATAAGGATATCAAATAGGAAGATTGGGATGATCCAGAGGAACTGGAAATTATATGAAATTTAAGAATATGAAGTGCAAGGTAACACACTTATCACACTTAGCAATTATTTGTTTCTATATGATGGGAGCTCTTCAATTAGAAATGATGGAGGAGAAGGAAGAAGGTAAAGAAGAGAGTAAATAAACCTTTTAGAGTCTGTTTATATATCATACAGAGAGAAATTCTATTTCTTTGTAAATCAACTCCAAATAGAATTTTATTGTGTTATGTTGAAAAGATAAATTGTGTATGTGGAGAAAGGTGAACTTACCAGGAGGGAACAGGGGGGAACAGAAGAGGCCCTGTTCCCCTGAGCACTACCTGGAATAACTAGGAATAACGACCATAAGTTGATTGAAAGTAGGTTCAGGCTAGACATCAGGAAGCATTACTTCACAGTCAGGGTGGCTAGGATCTGGAACCAACTTCCAAGGGAAGTGGTGCTGGCTCCTACCCTGGGGGTCTTCAAAAGGAGGCTAGATAATCACCTAGCCAGGGTCGTTTGACCTCAGTACTCTTTCCTGCCATGGCAGGGGGTTGGACTTAATGATCTGCTCATTAGGTAGGGCTGGAAGGTCCCTTCCAGCCCTACCAACTATGAAACTATGAAGATTTCTTGTGGCTAAGGCTTTTGTTTCTATTTGTACAGAAATGATACTGAGCTTACAAAAACAGTTTGGTGCACTGACAGATTCACCTCAAGTTACTGAAAAGCAAAGCCCTTCAAGTTTCCAGTTAAGCTGGGATGAAGAAAACGCAGATGGAAGTTGTTTTCATGGGCATAGCCTGGAGGGATTTTTGCAAGAAAAAGGCGATTTGCATAGACCCGTGAACCCTGAATATTGGCTTTGTACAGTCAAACTATGTAACAAAAAGTAGGTATTTGGCTTTTGTTGTGAACTATTATATTGTTATACAAAACAGTTAAATGTTTATGAAAAATGCTCTCCTACTATATATGTCTATATTTCTCTGTCTCACACTATACATATATGTGTGTATATAATATGGATATGTGTGTGTGTGTATACATACCTATTATTTTAGGTGTTTATTTCAAAATAAAATACCTTATTTTAA
>NW_017729028.1:7659767-7668703 GCF_001723915.1 Gavialis gangeticus
CCCCCCATTGAGAATGATGGGGCAGGAGGGAATGGAGCACCACACTCTACCACCCTGCGCTGCTGCCGCCTCCCCGGGGGTGGGGGCTTGCATGCAGCCACTACCAGCCCGTGCTGCTGCTGCTCTGCATCTAGCTGCATGCCATGCCCCCTTGCATCTTCCCCCATCCCAGTACTCTGCATCCAGCTGCACTCTACCACCCCTCCCCCCTCCACATCTGATCATCTGGGTGGAGCACTCTGGTTGTTTCAGTAAGCATTGTGATTGGCTGCCGAGACAGCCAATCAGAGTGCTCCAAATTACAGACTGACAGACAAACTAAGCCCACATATATATATGGTATTTTATTTCTATAAAATGAAATATGTAAGGCATAAGATAGGCACACAGCTGTGCATTAGCCAGTGATATAATTATGTGTTATGTTCTCTGTGCTTGTGTGTGTGAAGATTGGTCATGGGGTTTAAAGAGATCTATCATAGGATACAAAATGATTGAGTTTCCCAAAAGGTTAAAAAAGCTGATGGAACTAAATCATCATCCTGAACTGCATGGTAAAAGAAAAGGTTAAGGAGAAATATGCCCTCTTTTCCTTAATGTCACAGATTAAGCCGTCATACAGTCATTCCCAAGAGAATAGAAGGAGTTACCAAAATGTTTGGAAAAAATGTTTAATTTAGAACACACTGTATCCCTAATGCAGTGAGTTTCAGTTGTCCTGACCTTAATCAAACAATCATGTCAATTTTACGATCTTGCATTCAGCTTTATAAGCAATGAATATTTCCTACAGGTATTTCAGAAAAACTGTGTGGACTGGGGGAGAGATTGATTTAACAAATAAAAATGGCCATTTTATCTAAAGCATATTAGTCAGAATATCTCTTGCAACAGTGATTGAAAAGACTAGAAAAAGGAAACGCTCATTTAATGTCTGTCTTTACTGAAGAATTGTTCCCAAATCCTGATTTTGGTCACAAGTGAAATTGAATTTGACATCTTACTTTCCATTGGAATATAATCCAAAACAACCACACAACTTGTTGAGATAATTATTTCTTTCAAGAATGAAGTACTTTAAATAGTAAAGGAAATTATAGTTTGTGTGTAAGATAACTTGGCAAAGCTGTTTATGAACGATTTTGGTGTCTGCCTACATTTTGCTGCTAATATGTTTCAGTAGAACCATAGAAAATTACAGTTGGAAGGGACTTCAGAAGGTCATCTAGTCCAAACCCCTGCTCAAAGCAGGACCATCCCCAACTATATCATCCCAACCAAATCTTTGTCCAGCCAGGCCTAAAAACCTCCAAGGATGGAGATTCCACCACTTCTCTAGGTAACCTGTTCCAGTGCTTCACCACCTTCCTAGTGAGCAAGTTCTTCCTAATATCCACCCTAAACCTCCCTTTCTGCAACTTGAGACCATTGCTTCTGTTCTGTCATTTGTCACCACTGAGAACGGTCTAGCTCCTTCTTTGGAACCACCCTTCAGAAAGTTGAAGGCTGCTATTAAATTCCCCCTCACTCTTCTCTTCTGCAGACTAAATAAGCCCAGTTTTCTCTGCCTCTCCTTAGAAGTCATGCCCCCCACCCCCTAACCATTTTCGTTGACCTCTGCTGGATTCTCTCTAACTTATCCACATCCTTTCTATAGTGGGGGACCAAAACTGGACACGGTACTCCAGATTTGGGCTCACCATTGCTGAATAGAGCAGAATAACCACTTCCCTTGATGTGCTGGCAATGCGCCTACTAATGCAACTCAGTATGCTGTTAGTTTTCTTGGGATCAAGAGCACACTGTTGCCTCATATCCAGCTTATTGTACATTGTAACCCCCAGATCCTTTTCTGCAGAGCTGCTGCTTAGCCAATTGGTTCCAAGCCTGTATTGGTGCATGGGATTGTTCTGTCCTTAGTGCAGGATGGTTTGTTCCTGTGCCCTTCATAAAGTTTCTTTAAAAATACAACCAGTTCTCCTGGACTCCTTTCTCCCTCAGACTGGCCTTCCAGGGGATCCTGCCCATCAGTTCCCTGAGTGAGTCAAAGTTTGCTTTTCTGAAGTCCAGGGTCCATACTCTGCTGCTCTCTTTTCTTCCTTTTGTCAGGATCCTGAACTTGATCATTTTGTGGTCACTGCTGCCCAAGTTGCCATCCCAGCAGATGTTAGGGTGATTGAAGTCCCCTATGAGAACCAGGGGCTGTGGTCAGGAAACTTCTGCTAGTTGTCTGAAGAAAGCCTCATCTACCTCATCCTCCTGGTTGGGTGGTCTATAGCAGACACCAACCATGACATCCCCCTTGTTGCTCTCCCCTCTAGCCTTAATCCAGAGACTTTCAACAGTCCTAGCTCCAGTTTCACACTCAAGCTCTAAACAATCATACAGCTCTTTTACATACAGTGCAACTCCTCCTCCTCTTCTCCCCTGCCTGTCCTTCCTGAACAGTTTGTACCCATCCATGACAGTGCTCCAGGCATGCAAGCTTCCACCAAGTCTCTGTCATTCCAATCATGTCATAGTTCTGTGACTGCGAGTAGTTTCACTCTTGCTTAGAGATCGCCTGTGCATCTTACTGAAGTTAGTTGGGACTCTGTATAGGTGTAGGACTCTATCCTGGTAAAACCTGCCAATATATTTGAATGCTGGATAGCTACATTTCTCAAAGTACAGAAGACCTAACAATAGAATATAAGAATTCAGTAGTATTTGCACCTTGGGATAGGAACTGGAACTTACATCTGAAGTCATGTTTCTCTCTTACTGTGAAACTCTTCATTCTGTAAATAGGGTGAGTGACTTGGTGGATGTAAGTCAGCTTACTGTTCTATCCCAGAGTTATATACTGTGAAAAGCAAGCCACATTTGTATTTGGCCAGTGAATTTGGGTGACAGTAGAAAAGGAAAACAGACATTAAAGACTGGTTTGAAATCACAGTTCTGGGCTTCTCCTGTGTTATTAGTTGGAAGTAGAGTTGAGATATAGCTGAATTAAACTGACTTCTACTTCATGCCTATATACGTTTATACTGAAGTAAACTTTTAATTTTTTTAATGCTATCACACTAATAGTATGATTACTATTAATATAGTATTAATAGCCTTACACTAATTATCCTTTGTTTTGTAAAATCAATTGAATTTAGTATTCTAACTGAAAATTAGTCTAAAGTGTGTACAGACTTTGCTGTCTTGCGTATTTGTATATCTTTTCATGCTGCTTTTTTGCAAATTCTCTGTAACTGGAATAGGTTGGAATACTGTAAACATAGTATTATATTACAAGAGCTTTTATTGTGTATAAGTACTTTCCTTTGTATGACTGGATTTGTACAAAGAGGAGAATCCAGTTCATTCCAATGTGAATACATCTTAAACACATTAGATGATTGTATTTTACATTAGATTAGCCTGCTGCATATGAAAGTATATGCCTAAATATAAACCTTAAATGGAGAGGTTTTTCACACTAACATATGTGAAAATAAGCGACTCTCATAGCCATTAAGCACACTTTTTTACATCTTTATGAAAGCTCTAACTCCAGTTCATATTAAATAAGTGCTTTTGTAGCTTCAATTTAACTTTGTTTCAGTCTGAAACTAAATTACAGTAAAATACTGTATTTTGATATTTTCCCAGCACATTTTGAGAACAGGACTCTTCAAAAGGACTGGATTGTGCTTGCAAGAGCAAAACATATAGGCTGCTTACAGATGTCAAAAACCCCACAAAAATGTCACTTTAAACTCCTTGTGCTCCCGTGCTGAGCCCAGCACATGCCCAGAAGAGGCATCACATTAGTTGGACCCAGCTCGCCCGACATCTGTATAGATCAGGTGCTTTAGTGGAGCTTTTTTGGCACTTTTATCTAAAAGCCAATTGACTCAGCGTTAGAGAAAATCACCAAAAATGCCGCTGAAGAACCTGATCTGTACAGATGCTGCAGAGCCAGGTTGAACTAATGCACTGCTTTTGCTGGTAAAGCGCATTTTTCCCTGCTTTTTTTAAATGTACCTGAAGAGTCTTCCTTTGGGCTCTTTTGATGTGTGTAAACATAATGCTTCACCCTCCTGTTTTCTTGTGCACATATTTAATTTAATTATCACTGCAGTCTTATCTAACCCTTAATATTTTGCATATCTCTTACAGATATTTTCATTTATGAAATATGAGTTATAAAAGATAGTGTACCACTATGTTATCTAATCCTGTTTTAAAGTATTAGTACTTAAATACGTGCAGATTTGTCATCTATATAGTAACAAGTTATTGTAAAAATTGACTCGACAAAGAAAATGTTATTCAAATTTATAGTGTAAAGTAGTAGCCTAAGGACGGTAGAGTAGAGAGGACTTTTTTTTTTTTTTTTTGAAACTGGAACATCTAACCTAGCAACATGTGGCTTCCCACTCGCCTCCATATATCCACCACTAACAAGAATTGCATTAATTGAATGTTTCTGCTAAATATATATGGCAATGTATTATGTTGCCATGTAGTTGTTGCTGATAGGCTCAGAATTAAAACAGACATGATGAATAACTGCAGATCACACCCCTTTCGAGCTGTCTGCAGATTATGAAAAATACCTCTATTTTCTCCATTCTATTCAGCTTTTAAATTTTTTCTTCCCCCTTAAGTGCAAAAATTAAAGGTTTTTTTAGAATTGAAACATCAGATTTGACAGCCAGATTGTCTCACAGTCTGCAGCTGCAGAATTGTGGAAGATATGAGGTTTAGTTATGAGTTAGTCTGGGCAGATCTTTTCTTAGCCAGAAGTGTATTGTCAGAAAAATCAGTTTCAGGTTGAGTAAAACTCTTCATACTTCTGAGTTACAGTCAGTGAATACTCTTTTTTGGCCAAAAAAGTAAAGAAAAATGTATGGAAATGTCAAATGAAGTTTTGGATATTCTTTAAATGTACAATCTAAAAAATTGGTAGATTCACAAGAGGTAACACATTTAAAAAAACAGTGAGGACAAGGTGGTAGTCTTATGGTCCTTCTTGGACCCCAGAACCCATAAGTTAGGCATCTTCCCTTGGAGCTAGGGAACAGATTCAGATTCCTTCTCCAGCATGACTCATTGTAGGGATTTGAGCAAAGATTTTGCCTCCTAGAAGAATGTTCTAATCACTGATCTTGTAGGTAAGGTATGCTTAGTTAGGTCTCTTTCAGTTTCTCTATTTCAAGCAGTCCTGCTTTTTAATAAAATATTTCCTTGTTCATTTGGTTGGAGGGGAGTGACTTCATTGTTAACATCCTGGACACCAGGCTGTAGAATATAATGGGACTCACCATCTCCTACTCCTTCTCTCATTTTGTGAATGGTGCCTATCTCCCCTTGTGGCTCATGGGATAGGTCCCAAACTCATAGCAAACAACTGACATTTTGCTTGAGACCCTCCAATATGGCTTCTATAGGAAATTAGAAAGTTTTTAAATTGAAATTGGACAAGGAGAGCAAGCATGATATGGACCACAGCATGTGACTTGCACAGTGTTATTGCCCTTGAATTGGTAAAGATTGGGGACTGGGGACCATAGATCTAACCTTTTGCTTTATTAAAAAGGGCCTACAAACTGTATTTTTTCCAGTTCACAAAATTCAAGATGTTGATTTTGGATCAATCCAAAACAAAACAAAAAAATGTTTTTTTTATGGTTGACCCTAAATGGTTGAACCTTACTTAACACCATTGAGTGCTTGCTTTGGGGCATGTGGAGTACGCACTGGTACCATTCTTTACTTACCAGACCCTCTACACTCTCTCCATACTCAGTGATCTTTCACTCAGCCCAAGACATTGGCCTCCATCACACACAGTTTAGATTTTCAAACAGGTATCTTCATGCTTTCTTCCATGTGGTCTTCTCTCATGCTTGGGGGATATCAGTCAATATCAACAAAACTCCATCATTATCCTTCTTATATTCCTCCTCTGCAGTGATACCTACATAAAACTTAACAGGTTGCTGCTGTGTGGTAACTGCTGTTTTTCGCGTTATGTGATATTGTCTCATTCATTCCTGGTATTTCTAGGTTTATCTGTTATTTGTTGTATTATACTTCAAATTGCAAGTTCTCAAAAACAGGGAACATTTTTTGTTCAGTTTTTGCAGTGGGTTCCTGCTGCATGACTTGTAATTCTAAGACACTACAATAATACAAATCATCACCCTACCTAGGACTGCAACTTGTCCTAGTCTTGGTCTACCCCCTTCTTATGAAGGATTACTCCAGTGAGATTCTTTCTCAGGTGTGCAGTCAGAGAACATAATACTTCTGATGGCACTAATGAAATGTTGGTGTTTTGCTTTAATTTTTTTTTAAATGATTTCTATTAAGTATATTCCAACAAGACAAACCTGTAATTTAAGCTGTACTTATGATACTGTTTTCTTTCTTCCTTTTTTGTTATTTAGGATATGTGGGCATCTGGCACACTATAAAGAAGGAGACTTTTCAAAGAGCTACCAGTTCATCCTAAACCTCTTCTCCTTCCTTCTAAGGGTAGATGTTTCCCTTATCCATGAGGAGGTGTGTTTGATAGAACACAAGCTTTTCAATGCAAGACTTCATAAGAAGTCAAAAAAACAATCCAAGCCCAAGGAAGTGGAAATTCCTAAAGCTCCTGGAAATACAGGCTAAATGAAGAGTGCCCTCAGTTGTACAGTACAACCCCCTCACATCTTTGAGTCTATGAGGACTTCTGTCAGATGGAGAATGATGATTCATGAGCGTCAGGATCAGGTTGCCTGATTGGGGCTAAGGTTTCTCTTTGTTTATATTATAAAGAACAATTTTGAATTGGAGGTAGAGCTCCAAAACCAGCTGTTTATTTCCATGTCATGAGAATGAATTAAAAGTTATGGAAATAGGTTGTGGGAAGTATTCCTTTAACCAAAGACTTTGAAATTCAAAATAAAGTTTTTTACCTAATGTCTTATGAGAGAGGAAATATTATTTTCTTCATTTGAAAAAAAAACAACTAAAGAATGCAATAGGCAAATGGTTACTTACCAGAGTGTAGTATTGGGGAGACCTGGCAGTTAGGCAACTTGGTGCTTCCAAAGTCTGATCTTTTGTAGCAACTTTGGAATACTCTCTGGGTGTCTCTTTATTTCTTTTTACCATCCTTCATACTCCTTGCTGGCTTGAGACTCTTATTGGTCATTATTTTGCATTGTTATCTGTTTCCAGCCATCCTGGTTTCTTCAGTGTTGTCCTTTTTAATACCTGGAACAACTCCTGCTTCTTCCTGGTACATCAGGTGGTCAGCTTTTTCCTCACCTTTCTTTTGCAAGGTGTTGACTATCTGAATGGTAACAAAAAGTTCATTGGCTGTAGCTGGCCCAGGCTCTCCTTAGCAGGCAGCCTGGGCTCTGTGGTTGGCAGCAGTTGCCCAGAGTCTGGGTCAGCTACATCCAGGAGGCTGCAGATAGCTACACTGGGCTCTGTGTCAGTGGCTGCATTCGTGCCTCTGGGTGAATGGCAGAGGAGGGGTCTGGGGCAATGCAACCCCAGCCCCCACCCTGCTGTCTGCCTGGAGGCACATATGTAGCTGCTGCCACCACAGCCAGTGTCTTGCTCCAGAGCTCTGGGCAGCTGCATAAGGTGGCTGACAGGCTTCAACCAGCTACACTGGACTCCGGAGCCCCAGCACTAGTTCCATGGTGGCAGCAACTGCATGCATGCCTCAGGGCACAGGGACAGTGCAACCCTGGCCCCTCCCTCTCCTCCACCAGCCACCCAGAGGCATGCGTGCTTCCACCATCAGCAACAAGGATTGGGCTCCTGGTAGCTCCCCCATAGTCTGCCCTGGCATACCAAGTCAAGGCATGGGTCAGGGTTGGGGTGTTCTTGACACTCCAACCAAAAACATTGTCAGTGCCTGACCTAGTGCATATATCTGCCTCTTGCTGAGCAAGCTGTCAAATTTCACTAGATAGATCAGATGAGATGAAGCGTAGTGCTTACACCATAGCAGGGGGTACTTGAGAAGGCCCTAGGAGGTACACGCAGGTGGCTGGGGACTGAGCATCGCTGCACACCATCCTGCACTGCCACACAGGTGCCACCCACCCAGCTGGATGCGGGGAGCGGGGGAAGCTCACATGCAGCAACTACTGCTACTCCACGTTCGGCTGCGTGCCACCCTCCCCCCCCCCCCCCCCCCCACTCCACATCTGGCCACCAGGGGTGCACTGATCCAAAAAGGTTGAAAGCTCCTGCACCATAGTAAAGACACCTTGATCTTCATGTGTGGCCTCACCTGCTTCAAATAGAGTTATTGAGTATTTTTGTATGATGGAATAATTGTCCAATAATATCCCCTGGGATTTCAGCTAAAAAAGAAATCCCAGCACCTCCAGCTCCTACTAGAAGGAGAGACTTTGACAAAACGTATTGATCAAGTCCAGAGGGCCAGATGCTGTGCATCTGAGGGTGCTGAGGCAGTTATTCCATGATTGCAGAGCCGGTGGCCATTATCTTTGAAAACTTGTGGGGATTGGGGGAGGTTCTGGATGATTGGAAAAGAGCAAATATAGAGCCCATCTTGAAGAAAGGGAAGGAGGAGAATCCAGGGAACTACAGACCAGTCAGTTTAATCTCAGTCCCTGGAAAAACGATGCAACACGTCCTCAAAGAATCCATTTCTAAGCACTTGGAGGCGAAGAAAGTGATCAGGAACCTCCAGGATGGATTCACCAAGGTCAAGTCATGCCTGACTGACTTGATAGCCTTCAATGATGCGATAACAGGCTCTGTGGATGTGGGGAAAGCAGTGCACGTGATATAGCATGACTTTAGAAAGGCTTTTGATATGGTCTCCAACAGCATTCTTGCAAGCAAGCTGAGGAAGTACGGGTTGGATGAATGGGCTGTAATGTGGATAGAAAGCTGGCTGGAGCGTTAGGCTCAACGGGTAG
>NW_017729028.1:7673703-7677533 GCF_001723915.1 Gavialis gangeticus
ATGTGGATAGAAAGCTGGCTGGAGCGTTAGGCTCAACGGGTAGTAATCAATGGCTTGAGATGTAGTTGACAGCCAGTATCAAGTGGAGTGCCCCAGGGGCCAGTCCTGGGGCCGGTTTTGTTCAATATCTTCATTAACAGTCTGGAGGATGGGATGGATTGTAGGGCTGTGCAAAGCTTCGGATCGCAATTCAGATTTGGAGATGATTCGGACGCCAAATCTACAAATCCAAATTGAATAAGTAGAAGCTTTAGGCTTTCCGAATCAATTTGGAGTTTTTCACTCTGCTGCAATTTTCACCCTGCCTTGGCTTAACACACACACACATGCATGCACGCACGCGCGCGACATGAGTTTTGCTTTCAGGATTTGAGGTTCTAAAACAACAAAGTTATAGATATTTCATTGATTCCCCATTATATCCTATGGCTGAATCGCCAAATCTTTACTCGATTCAGCCAAATCGAATAAAAAAAGTGATTCGGATCTCTGAACTGAATTGGATGAATCTGAATTGGCTGAATCCGAGTCGAATAGTTGCCTATTTGTACAGGCCTAATGGATTGCACCCTACGCAAGTTTGCGGATGACACAAACCTGGGGGATGTAGTAGATATGCTGGAGGATATGGCTAGGATTCAGAGTGACCTAGACAAATTGGAGGATTGGGCCAAAATAAATCTCATGAGGTTCAGTGAGGACAAGTGAAAAGTCCTGCACTTAGGATGAAAGAATACCGCTACAGCCTGGGGACTGGCTGGCGAAGCATTGGCTCTGAAGAAAAGGATCTAGGGTTTACAATGGATAATGAGCTGGATGAGTCAGTAGTGTGCCCTTGTTGCCAAGAAGGCTAACAGCATACTGGACTGCATTGGTAGGAGCCTTGCCAGCAGATCAAGGGAAGTGATTACTCCCCTCTATTCAGCACTGTTGAGGTCACATCTGGAGTACTGTGTCCAGTTTTGGGCCCCCCATTACAGAAAGGATGTGGACAAGTTGGAGAGTCCAGCAGAGGGTAACAAAAATATTTAAGGGGCTGGTGCACATGACTTCTGAGGAGAGGCAGAGGGAAGACTGAGGAAGGATTTGATAGCAGCCTTCAACTGCCTAAAGGGTGGGTCCAAAGAGGATGGACCTAGACTGTTCTCACTGGTGACAGATGGCAGAACAAGGAGCAATGGTCTCAAGTTCCAGGAAGGGATGGTTTTAGTTGGATATTAGGAAAAACTTTCTCACTAGGAGAGTGGTGAAGCACTGGAATAGGTTGTCTAGAAAGGTGGTGGAATCTTCATCCTTGACACTTTTTAAGTCCTGGCTTGAGAAAGCCCTGGCTGGAATGATTTGGTTGGTGATGGTCCTGCTTTGAACAAAGGGTTGAACTAGATCAGCATTTCTCAACTTGTGGGTTGAGTCCCAAAAGTGGATCACAGGAATATTTGAAAGGGTCATGAGGAAGTCACGGAAAATACCACGAAAGTGTGGGTTTCCCCTTGGAGGCTGGCAGCATTACAGCTTGCAAGCACTGCTTGGGATGATTGGAGACAACAGCCACATGTGCATCTGTGTGCACAGATGCATGTGGCCAGGATACAGTGAGGCCAGTTCATGGGAACAGCCTCAGCCACTGGATACAGGTAAGTGTATGAGGAGCAGGGTTTGGAAGTCCAGGGGACTGTCCAGAGGGCTGGGGAGGTGGGAGAGAGAGAGAGAGAGAGAGAGAGAGAGTGTGTGTGTGTGTGTGTGTGCGCGTGCGTGCGTGCGTGCGTGCGCGCGCGCACATGCGCACCCATGCACGGGCAGTGGGCATGGTGGCCAGACACAGAGCTCTGGCAGGGTGGGGGGAGCAGCGAGGGGAAGGTGCCTGGGCCTTCAGTGAGGGAAGGAGGTGGGGGTAGTCTGCAGCAGGAAGCTGCGTGCTTGGGTGGGCAACACAGAGCTGGGGACCACGCTCACTGCTTACACTCTGGCCCAAGCAGGATGGGGATAGCCGGGGGCCCCCTCCAGTAGCGCTGGGGTTGGCAGGGGACTGTGGATCAGGGGTGAGGGGCACCAGCATGGCTGGTGGAGGAGGGCAGGGGGCTGTGGCTTGGGGTTGAGGGGTGCCAGCAGGGTTAGGGCACTGTGGCTTGGGGGTGAGGGGTGCTGGCAGGGGACTTTGGCTTGGGCACTGTCAGGGCCAGGGGGTGTGGGTTGGGACAAGCCATTGATCTTGACAAATGACTTCCAGAACAAAAAGGGTTAAGAACCCCTGGAATAGATAATCTTCTGAGGTCCCTCCCAGCCCTAATTTTGTATGATTCTATGGTCAATTGTATTGAAGTCATCTAACAGCTTTAAAGGGAGTAGTTGGGACCATATTCCTTGTGTGTGCAAAAAGAGGACTCAACATTCCTCCCATGAGCTCAAAAAGTGCTCAAAAATTTTCCCATGAGCAAGGAGCTCAGGCTTCAGTAGTGAGGTAATGCTGGAAGGTAACCAGTACAGTGCAGCAAACCTCCAGGAAGTGTTTATAAAATTTGTCACAGTCTAAAGAAAATTATGAAACTGAAATCTGAAGACTGGGAATTGGACTTGTGAATTACAGGTGTTGTTGGATTGGTTCCCTATGTGTCTGGAACCAAGTAAAAAAGCAATGCTCTAGCTGTGGAGATCGTGTGGAAAGAGCAGAAGAGAGCTCATAGATGGTTAGGAAATTACTCAAGTAGTGACTTACACCAGTGTGGGTGATATTGTGTCTGCTCCACATTTCATAGGTATAAATATTAGACCTGTGCAAAGCAGCAAGTATTTGCTTCGGATCCAGATTCAGCTGATTCAGAGGGGCAGTGATTCAATTTGGTGATTCAAAACATCTCCAACTGGTAAGTCGGTTGTGGTGGGCAGAGCGGGGAGAGAAGGGGCATGGGGGGCAGCAGATCAACACCCCCATGGTGAGGGAGGGATTGGGGCTGGGACAAGCTGCCTAGCCAGAGAGGGGGGCTCCCATCACTGCACTGCTGGTCTGGGAGCTGCTGTTCTGGTGGCTCCTCTGGCAGCTCTCGCTGCTGGTCCTGGAAGGCATGGGAGTGGGTGTGTGCCCCCAGATCTGTGCGGGGTTGGTTGGGCCGGGGTGCGCTCTGGATGGGTGGCGGAAGGTGCTGGGAGGGGGGCTATGCCCTCCCACCGCTCGTCCAGCCGGGGCAGGGAGGCATGGGACAGTACCACTGCACTGCCTCAGACAAGCAGCGCGCAGTGGTGGAAGCTGCTCCAGCCTCCCCACACCTTTGCTCCACCCCGCCCCTGCTGGGCGAATGTACCTGGATCGGGCAGGGCTGGTGGCAGGGGGTGTGGGGAACTTGAGGGTGGCTGCAGCCCCTCCATAGCCCCCGCTCCACTGTGTTCTGCAGGGTGGGTGGAGCCAGGGCTGCGCTCTGGGCAGCAAGGGCAAGCCCCCACTGCTGGGCTGCACAACCCTGGCTTCACCCGCCCCGTGGAGTGCAGTCCAGCGGCTAGTCTCATGGAGTGCAGCCCTGGCTCTGCCCGCCCCACAGAGTGCAGCCCAGCAGTGGGGGCTAGCCGCCGGGAGTGCAGCCCTGGCTCTGCCTGCCCTGTGGAATGGAGCCTGGCAGCCGGCGACTGGGGCTAGCCTCCCGGAGTGCAGCCCAGTTCAGCCCGCCCTGCACAGATCCAGGGCACACACCTGCTCCCATGCCCTCCTTCTCTGTGGGGGCGTTGATCTGCCCTCCCCCCACAACGCCCCTGTGGAGGCAGCTGTGTCCAGTGTTGTTGAGGACTGCCTGTACAGTCTATGGCCGAATCTCCAAATCTCTCCGAATCAATTCGGAGGCTTC
>NW_017729028.1:7682533-7685753 GCF_001723915.1 Gavialis gangeticus
GTCCATGGCCGAATCTCCAAATCTCTCCGAATCAATTCGGAGGCTTCCAAATCAATTAGGACCTTTTAATGGGTCTCCATATTTGATTCAGATTCGGAGATTCGGCCGCCAAATCAGGCTGAATCTCCTCTGAATCGAATCAGCTACCGAAGATTTGCACAGACCTAATAAATATGTTTGTGTGTTTTTGTGCCTGCATCATAGGGTACCTATCACGGTGTTGTTTTGTTGGATACTTTAAGTCAGAAAAGATGAGTCCTGGCTTGATGATCTGATTGTCTAAATTGGAACAAAAAGGCTACAGTTTGGCATGGGTCTTCATTTCTATAATGTTTTAAACTCCTAAAATATTTTATTACCCCTTATGTTCACCTTTGCTTGTGGGAAAGGCTTGAGTTTTTAAGGTTGTTTGGAAAAATGGCTGACATGCTTATGAGCTATCCATCCTAGATTGCTGTTTTTATTAGCAGTTAAGAAAATAATGTACCCTGTTGCTTTCTTTAAAAGTTTCTTAGCCTACCAAGACCAGCTGTCTTAAACCTATATTACACCTTTCTATAAACAGAATGTTTTATTCCTTTTACTATGGTCTTTGTTAAAGTTTTTAAGAATTTATTATCCAGAAGACATATTATAGTCACAGTACTAAACTAATTTGAAAAGGCCATATATACTTAATTACAGGCACAGCTTTCTTTCAAAACTATTGTAGTAGTAGCAGCTTTATGAGCTTCATAAATTAAAAATGAATGTTCAAATTTACAAATACAACAATGCTCTTTTTACATGTTAGAATAAATTAAAAGATGTACTTTTAATAAACAGGAATAAAGGTTACTGTTCATCCTTAAGTACTCTGTACTTTCTGGACAGGTAGGGTAGAGTCAGATTCAAAAGAAAAGGGTGTGCCTGTAGTGTGCTTAATGTTAGTCCTATGTAGTTTAATCAGTCAACAGTTATGTTGCTATAATGATAGTTAAGAAGTCAATGAACCACAAAGTGCCTTATCTTCACTGATATAGTTGTGCTGTCTTGGGAGAGAGCTCACCACTTTGTCTATAAGCAAAACTACAGTGAGGCGGTGAAGCCACATTTCTTAAGCAGACAACTGGTGCTGGATAGCCCAAGGCTAGGGTGTCCACCTCAGTCTTTTAGCTTTAACTGCCTATTCTGTCTGCTTTACGTTAGAATTGTTTTTCATGATCGTTCACTGAAAATGTTCAAAGAAAGGTCAACATTTTTGCTTTGCTGTGTTTTTTTTCTGTACAGGTTTACCTCGATTTATGCAGGTTCTGTATATGCAAATTCACTCTTATGCAGTGACCCTTTTTGTATTCCAAATTCATTATATGTGAGGTAAATTCACTCTTATGCAATTGGCATAGGCACTGTGGCAGGGCACTGTTGGTGCCTGCCACTTTAAGTGCCTGGAGCTGGCTGCCGCCGGGAGCCTGATGAGGGCAGCCATTTTGGATTCAGGGCTGCCCATATAAGCAGAGCAGTTCTGCTGTTGGAGGCCAGGCAACAACATTGCCTGGCCGGAGGGTTGTTGTTATCATCTGGAGGTAAGTGAGGAGCTGTAGGGGATGGATAGGAGGTTCCTGGTCCTGGGCATGACCTAAAACTGCACCCTGCCGGTAGTGGGTGGCCTGGTGGGGCTCCCAGTGGTGCAGGAGCCCCCAGAAAATGCCAGGCCAGTAACCACCCCGGTGAAAGGCGAGTCGCCTTAACCCCTAGCCCCCATGAATGGGTGGGTGACCCCTTTGTTTGGAGGGCCCAGAGGGTGGACCCTCTGAGAATGAGAGAAGGGCTGTAGACTCAGGCCTGTCTTGAGTTTCCCCTGACTGGCCCATGCTGGGGCCAGGACCAAAAGGGTTGAAGGGCCGGGGGCCCACCATGAGGAACGCCCAAGAGCGAAGGGCCTGGGGTTCCAACTGGCCTGAAGGTGGGCCAGGGCTAGATGAGCTGAAGGTCTCAGTGGGGGGATTACACCCGAAGGGGGATCAGTTCAGGGAGCTATGGTGCCTGGTATGATGTCGGAAGAGGCTGCCTGAGGGGAGGAATCCAGGTGGGGTCCAATAGTAGGATTCTGGGGTCCAGAGTGGGGGCTGGTGATTATGTGAACATCGAGATGCCATCTGCAAGGCTTGGGCTGTGGTGTAGGGGAGGAATGGAGCTGCAGATAGTGCCCCCTGGCATCAGGGCATAAAATGGGCAGCCTCTCACTTGATTAACACCTATTAACTAATTAACATCAAGGCACAGTGGGCGAGAATGCGGGCGGTTAGCCCAGGAACAGGTGGGTGGGCCACACTGAGATTGGCCCCGAGCAGGCCCCCGTTACAGGCATGCTCCTGCCTCCCCCAAGCAGGTAAGTGTGAGTCTGTGAGGGGAGGGGAAAGGGCCATGGGACCGGGGCCCCACTCACCCCAGCCCCTGCTGCAGCTGCTCTGGGAATGGCCAGTGCCAGCGGCTTGCATCTGCTGGGCTGCATCATTCCCTGAGCCCCACGGAGGGCTGCAGGCTGGGGAGCTGTGCTGGGCTCTGCAGCCTCTGTATGCAGGGTGAGACCAGGATGCTGCTGCCACTGCCACTCTGGCTGGGGCTGGCAACAGCACTGGGCTCTTCCTGGTGCTCAGGGCTGGTGGCAGCCTGCTCTTGTCCCACTGCAGGCTGGAGTCAGTGATGGCACTGGGCTCCTCCTGGTGCTCAGGGCGGGCTGCAGCAATGGGAGGGGGGCTGCTGCCCCTGCAAAATTCACTGTAGCCTTCCCAACCTGCGCTCCCAGCGCTGCTGCTGAGCACTGGGAAGAGCCTGGTGCTGCTGCCGGCCCCAGCCTGCAGTGAGACAAGAGCAGGCTGCCACCTGCCCCGAGCCCTGGGAAGAGCCCAGTGTCACCCCTGCTGTAGCCCTGGGACTGGCCAACCCCGCCTGCTTGCAGCCACTGGGCTGCACCACGGCCCTGTCCCCGCCCCTTCCGTAGCCCCAGCCTCACTCCCTCCCTTCCTCACCGCTGTGGGAATATAGAATCAGTGAGTGGGAAGGGACCTAGACAGATCATCTAGTCCGACCCCCTGCCACGGGCAGGAAGGAGCACTGGGGGTGGCAGGGGTCATAAGACCCCAGCCAGGTGCCTATCCAGTCTCCTCTTGAAGATCTCCAGGGAAGGTGAGAGCACCACTTCTCTGGGAAGCCTATTCCAGGCTCTGGCCACCCTTAC
>NW_017729028.1:7686230-7692193 GCF_001723915.1 Gavialis gangeticus
CTGCCCTGCCCTGCCCTGCCCTGCCCTGCCCTGCCCTGCCCTGCCCTGTAGGGGTCCAATGTTACCCCAAGACTTCTTCTTGCTACCTGTATACTTGAAAAAGGACTTTTTGTTATCCTTAATCCCAGAAGCTAATCTAAGCTCCAGTGCTGCTTTAGCCTTCCTCACCAAATCCCTACAAGCTCGGGTGAGGGGGGTGTACTCCTCCTTTGTCCCTGCCCCTTGCTTCCACAGCCAGTACGCTTTTTTCTTTGCCCTCAGGCCAGCCTGGATATCCTGAGTGTCCCTCTTTGTTACATTATAAACTGGGTTCCTTTTATGCAAATTGGATTTATGCGCAGTTTTCCGGGAATGCATCTACTGCACAAATTGAGGGAAACCTGTACTTAAAAAATATTGGTAAAAATGAAAGCACCAAATTTCTGGTTTTGACCTCTCTCCTTTAAAGTTGAATTATTTTATAGTGCATTGATTAAAAATGTGCAATAATTGGATTAATGACTAAGACTATTTTACAGCAATTCTAAATCCTTTTACTATGTCAAGTTACTAATTTAGGTGATAAACATAAATAACATAAATATTGATCTGCATAACATTTTGAGTCTCTTTTAAGAGTGTGTAATCTTCCTCTGTGATACAAATGTAGAATTTGGTTGGTCTTTTAATGTGTGTTTCCATCTCCAAGAATATAAATACCCCACCTTGTGACTTAGAAGATTTCACAAAACTCAACTTGTCCTTCTTCTGTTGACTTAGCTAAGAAAGAAAAGACAAATGAATAAACAAAGCTTTAGCCTTTCTGAGCCTCTTGAACGGTATGGCTGGGAATAACAAGAAATCTTTAGGTTTCAGTGGAAACATGTCGTTCTTAATGGGCAGGCAAGGTTCTTTGGGTAGATGTGATATATTTTATTAGACCAACTGAGTAGTTGGAACAAAGTTCTTTGCGAGCTTTCAGGCACAAGTACCCTTCAGGCATAGGGAGCCTCTAGTTGTTCTGTGATCTTCAAGAAATTGTTATTGATTTGAGGTTTATCTTCCCTTAATTATCCCTCAGCTTTAGATACTTAAAACTAATTCAGTCATTTGTTACAAAAGCCAAATGAAAACAGCTTGTGAGTTGAACTTTTAAAAATTTGTACCATACTCCATTGTCATGAGATCTGATTTTCTGCTCAGCCTCCTATGCTAGGGACCTGAATTGGGGACCAAAGTTGCTATGCTGGCTCAGGTTTATTGGTTTTAAGATAGGGGATGCTCATTGTTAATAGTTTCACTGTTTCTAATCTAGAGTCTCCTGCACAAACATCCTCAAAGCAATGAATCATAGGAGGTTTTGGAAAATCTGGCAAATTTGGGGGAGTCCAGAAGCACAAATCAGTCCCTCCATAGTTCCTGCAACTCTTAAGCCTCTGTGTTCAAATCGTCTTTCTCCCACAGCTTTTGATCCCTCTCTATTAAGCCCCATCAGCTTGATTATTTACACTGCTTCAAAGGCATTCGAAAACACGGGTACATTTCTTTAGGATGATGTCATGAATCTTCATGAAATGTGTTTCCAGGAAGGTAAGAGTCTCTCTCTCTCTAGATGCTGTGGGTTGTCAGATGCAGTATAATATAAATGCCTGGGCCAGAGTGCCAAAATGTAGAATTTCTTGCTTTAGAGTATCCTGTTTTCAGCCTTTCATGCACAGTGCTTGTGCTTTACTTTCTGCATTCCCTTTGCCCCTCATTTCCCACCATTTTGAGTCTGCCCATGTGAAGTTGCTCAGGAAGCCACTGAGCTGAATGCTCCTATGAACTTGGAAGCATTGACATATGCAGTCAAAAGGAAAGTGATGAAAAGGATGCCAAGGCTTGGAAGCTGAAAAGTGAGTGTGTAAATGGGATCTGCCTGATGTAATTTGTACTGTGGTCCTGGTGAGACGGTGGAATATGAGGATTAGCAGGGAGAGGCAAATGTTTCTGTCCTTGCATGCGGCATCAGCTGCTCTTTTAAAAGCTCTTACGTGGACATTTACAAGAACCTGCAAAATCCTGCCCTGCCCCTAAGTTTCTAATATCATCCCCACGTGATGACTAATATAATAAAACCACTACATAACTCCTCATCCTTGCCCTGATCCTCCTTACTGTCCAGCACACCTGCTCCAGCCTGGATTGTGGGAGTCTGCAGTTGTCTTACCCTTCTGGGTGTGGCCAAAGAGCTCCTTCAATGCCAGCAACATAATGAGCATCCTTTATTCTAGTTCATTATTAGTCTGCCCCAACCCGTAAGGTAGTATCTGGTAGGATTTCAGGCTTAGGGGGAGAAGTGATTCTCTGCCAGTTCTTCACAAAATTCATGCCCAGAATCTGACTTCAACTCCTTTTTGTCTGCTGCCACTTCTTTTTGATTCTTCTGATGGTGCCCATCTCTGCCAGTGGCTTGGCTACTTGGTTATACATCACGATATTGAGTATGACTGACTGAATTGAATTGGCCCTGTACATTTTCTCCCTAGCTTGATACCAGTGCCTAAGAATCTGCCTAATAAGAAGAGCCATTCTAATATCAGGCTTCAGTAAAACAAGAATAGACATAGCTTACAGTCTATACTAGAGAGATCAATGTGATGGCAGATGAGTTTCAAAACTTTTGTCTTTTTTTTTATCTTGGTTCAGTTAGGAGGTGGTTAGCTAAACAAAACCAAAGGGAAGGAGAGGGGAAATATGAAGTTAGAGGGAGGGAGGTGGGGGTAAGGGGAAGAAGAAGGGGAGAAGAGGGTACAAGGAGCAGGAGCGTAGTGAGTCCTGGATGAAGAGACTGAATGAGGAAAGAATTGAACCAAACAGCCAACTTGCACATAGACCAGTACAGTTCTGACTACTGTGCACAGGTGTAAAGCACTCCAGAAGGTACCAGGCAGTGGAGAATCAGGACTGTTGCCCCCAGGATTCCTTTTACCAGAAACCCCCTCAAATTGACATGGTCCCTCATCCAATTTGGTATCAAGTGAACTTTTAATAGTAACCCCTAAGTTTATTACAAGTTTTCTCCTCTCTTCATAATGGCAAGCGGTTCCTTCAGATGCTACAAGAGCAACCTTCAGTGGTACCGGCCTCGGATCCTCTGCTGTGCGTGCGGGATGTTAGTTTCTGGATTCCTCATTCTTCAAAGCAAGAATTCCAAGGTTGCCCCAGGGTGGCAACACGAACGCACGCTGTCTCTTTGTTTGTCCACTACTTTTGTAACTTTCTCATCTCAAACTGTCCAGTCCTCAAGGTACTCCAATCCTATTCTGTTTTCAGTTTCCTTTCCTTTTAAGGAAAGTACTGTACCTGGTTAACCCACTGTACCAATCGCAGCTCTTACTTTTCCTAGTGCCTTATAAGGCACTCTGTACAATTTAATTGCCCAGTTCTGGGAAGGCCTAAAGTTATACTAAGAGCGTGAGCATAACTCAGTTTGCCTACTACAAGGACCATTTCCTTAACTCACTACCCCGTTCCAAATAATAATTAAAAAAATAACTCTTGTTCTTAATACAGCTCTGCCTTCTGTCTGAGTTATGAAGGGACGACGCAATCCAGTTTGTGACATTACAGCATTTACAGAAACCTTAAGAAATCTTGACTGTGACTGGCCAATTTGTCAACGATGTTGCAATCTAGTATTTGTGCCATTATGGCTTCTTACGGTGCTAGTGATTTAATAGATTTCATAGACATTAGGGCTGAAAGGGACCTCGAAAGGTGACCGAGTCCAGCCCCCTGCCCCAGGGGCAGGAAGTCAACTAGGGTCAAAGGATCCCAACAAGATAAGTGTCTAAACATTTCTTAAAAGAGTCCAGAGTAGGTGCTTTCCCGACCTCTGGAGGAGTCTATTCCAGGCCTTGGGGGCTCGGACAGTAAAGAAGTTTTTCCTTTTGTCCAGCCTAACATGGTCTTGGAGGAGTTTGTGACTGCTAGACCTTGTCATCCCTTGGGGCACTCTGGTTAACAGGTGTTCAACCAGATCCTGATGCACACCTCTTATGTACTTATAGGCTGCCACCTGGCCACCCCTGAGCTTGAGCTTTTCTAGGGGGAAGAGTCCCATGGTTCTCAGCCTCTCTTCATAAGGCCTGTTCTCTTGTCCTCTGATCATGTGCGTGGCTCTCCTCTGGACTCTCTCAAACTTCTCAACATCCTTCTTGAATTGTGGAGCCCAGAATTGGATGCAGAACTCCAGCTACAGCCTTACCAAGGCTGAGTACAGCGGGAGGATGACATCCTGATATTATATCACTAACTGGGTTTTCATCCAGCAAGAGCAGCAATTCCAACTAGGAAGGTTGCACCTTCTCTTGAAAGCAGGGGTTTGCTTCTTTTTTAAATCCTGATAGACCAGGTTTAAAAAGAAATACAGAATGTATGTAGCACTTCACTGAGTTTTAGCAATTCTGATGTGATGTTGGTAAGAGGGACTCTTGAGTGTCACTCTCTTAGTATCTGAATTGGTCCCATTTACAGTCTGGCACATAGGTTAGTATTGTATTGTTAATGAGAGAGATATGCATATGCACCAAAGGAACAAGAAACTCCAAAGAAGTTAGTTTCTATGTACCTTAAGACTTTAAAAACAGAACGTAAGTGCAGAGTGTAACAGTTGATAGCATCTAAGAAACCATTTTATGCTTCTTATTTTGAGCTGCCTTTATGGTTTCTATTAGAAACAAACCAATATATATTATTAGACAACCTTGGTCTTCTGTTATACAGATGCAAAATATGGTAATCCCATAATGTATATAGACACAGCATAAGGAATTACCTTTTATTTGGTCTAAGTAACAAAAGGGTTAGGGTCTTGAATATAGTTTAAAAATACATTGTACTTTATTTATTGGATAAAAGACCATAAACAATTTATATTTAACTTTGACATTGGATGCCATTACTTATCTGATACTATCTAGAAATATTTGCAGGTCAACACAAGTTTTTTTGTTGTTTTTTTTTAAACATGCCTAGTTTTAGTAGAGCCAGTGGAAGCACAGGATGCTAAGCACCTTTCAGAATTGGACCCATAGTGAGGATTTGTTCTTGTCAGTGTTGTATTTTCTTTGGTGGTGGATTGAAGCGTCCTTGTGTAAATTTTGATGTTGGAATATGTCCTTTTCAAAGAGTGGAAGGATTTTCCCTGGGAAAGAAGCCTCTGATTATTGTACATACTTTAAAATTACAGTAGCTGAAGCATCTTAACAGATGACATATAGCGTTGTTGCCAGATGGGCTTGGTTAAATTTGTAACCCAGGTGAGCAATCTCCCACCCCCTCTTCTCAGGGACAACCTTGAGATGTTTCTGAGAGGGTATTTCTACGCACCGCTTTGGGTGTACCAGGATATTTAGTAAATTAGCAGTAGGGATGATTTTAAGACTGGTTTCATCAGCTCAAGTTCTGTGAAAAACCTTCATCAACTCCCTAAAAAAAGTTCTTTTAACAGTGTTTCTTGATACAGTGTATAACTGCATTTGGATATGGCTTAATTCAACAAAATGTGCATGGAGCACATGAATTAGCATAATCTATATCTCCTGTAGACTATGTTTTATATAAATGCGGAAAAACAATAACACTAAGGGTAAAGTGGAGAACTGGGGAGCATGAGAACCACTGCATTGAGGGGGAAAAACTATGGACCAAGATCCTATTATGCTAGGTGCTATCCAAATATAGAACAAAGACAGCCTTTGTTCCAAAGAGCTGTATCATAGAATCATAGAAGTAGGGTCAGAAGGGACCTTATAGATCTTCAAGTCCGACCCCCTGCCTGGGCAGGAGAAAAAAACTGGGCTCAAATGATCCCAGCTAGGTAGGCATCAAGCCTCCTCTTAAAGACCCCTGGGGTAGGAGCCAGCACCACTTCCCTTGGAAGTTGGTTCCAGATCCTAGCCGCCCTAACTGTGAAGTAGTTCTTGCAGATGTCTAATCTA
>NW_017729028.1:7697193-7700056 GCF_001723915.1 Gavialis gangeticus
CTCCTCTGAGCCCATTTTGCTGGCAGAGGATGTGTAGTGCTCCTTGACATAGAGCGCCACACCCCCACCTTTCCTTTCTTCTCTGTCCTGCCTGTAAAGCCTATAGCCCCTAATACTAACTGCCCAGTCATGGGATGAATCCCACCAAGTTTCTGTTAACCCTGTTATGTCTGGGTCTTAACTGGCTATTCTGAGGGCAAGTTCCTCCTGCTTATTCCCCATACTACGAGCATTGGTGTATAGGCATTTAAGGCCCTGCCTAGCTGCGTGTGCCACCCCCCAATTTGGGAGACTGTCTGGACCCCTGTTTCTTACCTGGGCACTCCTTGCATTTGTCACCTGTCTGTCACCTGTCTTGCTTGAGTGGTGTCTCCTCATCTTCCTGCAGCCCCCACCCCTGCATCATATTATCATATATAATATGACATATCATATATAATATGATATATTATACAAAAATATATATTTTTGTATAAGATGTATACCAAAGAGTCTCCAGCCAGACTTGTGTGTGCACAACAGAGGTTACATATATGGATTGATATAACTAGATAAAACTTTATGCTGGAAAAATGCCAGTAACTGGATTAGTGGCTACTGAGTAGATGACTCCTGGTGCATGCTCATTTATTACCTTCTCTGGAAGTTGATCTGTAAGATCAATTCATCCGTCATGCAGAAGAGTGGGCTCTGCTCCCTCCAGAGCATTTCAGCCCCACTTCCAGGCTCAGTGGGAAGTGTTGCTCAACAGGAAGAGAGGAGAATCTTGCTTCCCTTCCCTGGATGTATGAGTACTATCTTGGGAGCAAGAAGCTATGTAATGCATCCTGTTTACACCAATTTAAATCTGAAATGTCTGTACCAAAGGCAGAGGAATTATTTTTCCTTGATACCAGCAGTGGAAATTGGAGAAAGCGACCCTGTTATCTTAGCTGAAGATACTTAAAATACTTCAGTGGAAAACTACTCTATGGTCTATACAGAATGATCTGTGTTTTTTAACAATAAATATTATTGAAATTGCCTCAGTTACCCCCTGATAAGATCATGGAGCTGGGGAACAGCTTCAGCTATGATGATGAGTAATCTTATCAAGACTCACTGGCAAATGTTTTCACTTAACCCCTCCCCCCCCCCAAAAAAAACAACAACAAAAACAACCTGGGGGTGTGGGAGGTGGCAGAAGAGGAGGATTGCAGTCTGTCCTGGCTGTAGACCATGCTGTCACCACCGTAAGATCTCAGCCCCAGAGCAGCTCTGTGCCCAGCTGCATGCCCTGCCAGCACTGCTGGGGCCAGTCTCCATGCAAGTCCTGGTCCCACACTC
The DNA here is from genome assembly GCF_001723915.1 of Gavialis gangeticus. NCBI lineage: Eukaryota > Metazoa > Chordata > Crocodylia > Gavialidae > Gavialis > Gavialis gangeticus. The sequence goes on from NW_017729028.1 coordinate 7,698,520, forward strand.
TCATGGCCTTGCCACTGCTGGGGTCTCCATGGAAACTGGCTGCAGCAGTGCAGGCAGGGGCTGCTGGGAAATGAAGTCAGCCACAGGCCTCATCTAGCCCGTGAGCCAGACTTTGCCTACCCCTGCAGTAGAACTTCCCCATCTCCACTGCATGATGTTAAACAGAGACAGGAACTGTCCTGTTTACTGCAAAGGGACACTGTTGAACAGGACCTTCCAGACCTACATTTACTAACATGACTTTCTAGTAAAGACAAGACTCAGGCTGGTCAGATCAGGTCTGACCTATGCTTATGCTCCGTGAGAATGCTTCAGAACGTCGTCTGAGCAGCCCCGAAGCTGTCATGACACCCTGTAATAACATAGATGGGCTCACCCAAACATTTAGGATTTTTTTTGCAGTCTGCAAATTAGGTGGATTACAACCAGCCTTTGAGTGGATGGAGGCTTTTTGATGGCAACTGATGGGGGGAGGACTGTTGGCTAAAGCCAGGGTGGCTGACATGCGGTGTGAGTGCCGCAAGCGGCAGGGGCATCCTCTGCATGTTTTCAGCCCCAAATCCATCTCAGGATCTCTTGAGCATGTGTTGAAAACATTTCACAGAAGCAGGATGTTGGCTGCCCTGGTTCCCCTGCTTTACCTGTGGCATGTGAGGGTGTTTGTTAGGTCTGCGGTAAGTCAGCGTTAAGGGCAGTTGTATGTAGAGAGTTCAGATTATGGCAGTGCTTCCCAAACTTCTCCTCTGCATGGCCCCTCACTCCCAACCCCCAGTCCTGTACCCTTGCAACCCCATCCACTGATGTTGCCACCCCAGTTGGGGTTGTGACCTACAGTTTGGGAATGGCTGGATTATGGTTTGTATGGGATAGTTATGGGACTTGATCTATGGAGGTCCCTTGCAGCCCACTTCCCTAGCACCATGAATGCTGTGTGCCCCTGGCAGCTGGGGGGACCACAGCGAGCTCCTGCTGCGGGGTGGCAAGCGCCAACCAGCCATCGGCAATCACCCACAGATGTTGCTGGCAGCATTGCGGTGTCCAGCAGTGATTGCGGACTGCTCGCAGACGCCGCGGGGGGGCGAGTGGTGCCTGCGCTGCCTTTTTGCAGGGGCTGCAGTGCCACACTTAGGGGGTTTATTACCCACATGCACCCCCTATGCATTGCCAATTCCTAGGGCTCCCTGTGGTGCCCCGCAGGCGGACCAGAAGACCAGGCAAGGAGCAGAAAGCAGAGCAGCAGCTCGGGCAGAGGCAGGGGACGGGAGCAACACTCGAGGGAGAACAAGGGGGATCTTCAAAAGGAGACCGGACGCACCTTGCTGGCGTTATTTTACCCAGCCCTCTTTCCTGCCTAGAGCAGGGGGCTGGCCCGAGGTCCCTTCCAGTCCTGTATTCCTGAGGCTCCCTGGGACTCCCCCTCCGTCTCGCACTGGAGCCCGGCACGGCCCAGAACGCCGCACGCCAGGCCCCGCCCCCCGGCCGGCCCAATCCGCGGGCTCGCCGAGCCCAGGCCCGGCCCCCCGGCGGCTCCGAGCCA
>NW_017729028.1:7700217-7704156 GCF_001723915.1 Gavialis gangeticus
GGCGTCGCCGGCTCCGGCTCCTCCGTCATCCGGGCGGCGGGATGTGTGTGCCGACGGGGACGCCCGCTGCGCGCTGCTGTGGGGCGGCGTCGTCGGGGTCCTGGGCACCGGGCCCGGGCAGTGGAGGCTTCTCGGCGGGGGGGGGCGCAGAGCGGCGCAGTAGGTGGGAGCTCTGTCGGTGACCGGGACGGACTTTTAAAGCGAATTGCGATTCCCCGTCCAGGCTGCTGGACGTGACGTCCGGTTTAAAAACGGACTTTTTCGTTTAAAAAAGGGGGTGGGAAGGTGACTTTTAAAAAACTGCCCAGACTGTAAAGGTTATAAGAACTTTAAAAACTAGCTGGGGGTGGCCCTGCTGGAGCAAGGGATCGGGCTAGATGAGCGCTCGGTCCAGCCCTGGTCTGCGGTGATTCTGTGCGGAGGTCTCTACTTCAGCTCCCCTCGCAGGCGTGAATACGGGCTTTATGCTATACAAGGACTTGATCTGATTTGATAGGAGGCTTTTCATCATGGGCAGAATCCTCATCTTCAGAGTGGGAAATGTCATTTGTGGAGATTCCTGAACTGCTTGTGTGTGCACAGGTGTACACGCATACCAGTGTATCCCTGTATAAAGTTATAATATCGTGTGCGCAGGTGCATACATATCTGTGACGGTAAGAGAGGGGGAGGGCGATGCATAGATTTATATAGCTATATCACACTATTATATCTATGACTTGGAGAGAGAGAGGGAGACTTATGTAGATTTATATATAGCTATCACTCATACACACATTTCTATATTCTATGGAATATATATCTTTTATATTACATATTCTGTTTTAAAATATTTTGAGGTCCCTAGTGATGCTAGCTACTAAGTGAGACCAGCTTTTATCAAGGACTTAAGAGTGGATGTCTTTTCTTTTCCCCCTTTCCCTTAGTACGTTAACCTGAAACAGTTAATAGTAACAACATCTGCACTTACTATCAGAATATATGTGGTTGTATGGTGTTGGGTACTAGTAATTTGATCCAAGCCATCAGTCAACTTGCATTTTTTTTCCTCTTTGTAACATACTGCATGAGCTATTCAAAATTGTTCAAGGTGTTCAACTACAGTGCTGGCTTCTGGTAAATTCAGAGAGAGGAAAAACACAGCTAGTTTCACTGTAGTGCCTGGGAAATCACTCTTTTGAATAGATCTGTAAGCTGTCATCATCACACTGCATCATGAAAATGTACTTTGTTCATTTACTTGGACAACTGCAGGCTTTTTTTTTCTAATCCAGGTATTCTACTTAGCGTACATACTGTCAGTAATAGCTTAAACAGGAAGCCCCACTAAAGCTTTTCTGTAACAGAGAAACCCTTAAAAATTCTCCAAGTTCAACTGGATGTATACATATCTAAACTTCTTTCTTTCTTCTGGATTCTTTGGGTCAGAGGCATTGTCTTTGCATTTGTTGCATGTGTTTAGTATAAGACTAATAATAATTTGAACGTTTTGCTACTGAGAATTTGCTAGTAAATTAAATGCAACCAGCCGGCTTTTTGGTGAAGAGAAGAATCTTGATTTTGCAGATCAACAAAATAATAATAACTGCTTCTACTGAATGAGCACTTTGCAAAAAAGTAGAGAAGTGATATAAGAATAAGCCTAGCGGCTCTGTCCTATTGCTGCTGTACCCCTACTAGAGTGCAGTTTCTGTAATGTTTTCCTACTTCCTGCAGTTTGGTCAAGCAGAAAATAAACTAACTGTTCTGAGGCGTTTTACATACACAATAGCAGACTTATTTCCAAACTTTGCCTATAAGATTCAGTATTTTATGCACACATATCTGTGCCAATAAACTCTTCGAAACCTAAAACTCATTGCAAGTCAATTGTCAAAAAAACCACACATTTTACTGTCTTTTATAAATATGTTCTCATTTTCCTAAAAGAACCTGCAGTTCTGTGAAGGGATTGAGTTACTGCCAAACCCTACACTTTTGTTGATAGCTCTAAAGATAATTCTTTCTACACTCCTTTTAGAGGAGGTAGGTTACCTTTAGGGCAATTGTGCATTTTATTTGGGTGTTGCAATGAGAATGGAGCCTTACAAAAACATGTAATTTTTGAGCTTGCTGGATTTCACGTTGGCAGCTGTTTAGTTTTAGTTCTGAATTTTTTATTTTTTTTTGGCTGTTAGAGTTAATTTTTTTTCCTATGAGCCTTGCACTGGGGGAGGGGAGGTGTGGGTAGCCCAGTGGTCTGAACCTCAAGTTTTAAATACCAAGGAAAGTTGACCCAACCCTTCAGTTGTGAGAAGAGATTGGTGCAGGTTACTATTGTTGAGTCTTTCCTATAAAAACCTCTTGCTATCTTCCCTGTGTGGATACTTAAAAATCCTTTGTCACTCTCCGTAAGTGTTGGTGTCTGCCTATCTCCTTGGAGGAAAAATTAGCCTTGTCCCTCTGTTGTGCAATCTGCTATGCATGAATCTGTAGCTCTCTTCCCTTGGAGGTGTCTGTTTATCTGCCCTTTTCATGTGGAAGACTTGCAAATCAGTTCGCAATTCATGGTTGGGTCTGGCATTGCTGAGTCCCTTGAGTGGTCCTTAACTCCTGCAAGTTGTCCCATTGAATTGTCCCAATGAGGCCAGCTGTGTGACATGGAGTTTTCAGGATCAAGCCCATAGTTTGCAAAGTGCTTTGCAATCCTTTTGGAAGGGAAAGGTTATAAATGTAGAGTATTTAGCTGATTACAGTGTTGCTCTCTTTGGTATTTCTAGCCAGTTCAATCTGTGAATAGTCCTAGAGGTGCAATAGATAAAAAGATGTTCATTTTTTGTAGGGGTGTTTTAACTTTATTTTAAGAGTTGATGGTATCTATTTCTCTTGACATCTTAAAAACAAAAGAACTCAAAGTGTGTAGTAAACATCAGCTAAGGCTCTGTGCACACTGGGGAGAAAACTGTGTCTGAACTGGTTTTAAACTAGTTCAAGCTAACATGGTTTAAACACTATTTACCGGGCCATTGTGGAGGGAGCATAAATTTTACAAACTGAGTTTTAAATACGTTAACTTGTCTAGGCTGGTAAAACTGTTTGCTGCAAACACCAGTTCTCCCTACGTCCACTTATGTACTTGGGATCTAAGCCTCATGTTTGAGTTCTTGGAATTTTTTCCTTTGCAAGGAAAGCAAAATGCTTGGAAAACAGTTAGGTTTGTCCCAATCAGGTATTTATGCTAGAAAAAAATCTTTCCGAAGTGTGTGTTATCTTTCCTGGGAGCCCCCTCAAACAGGTCTCAAAATACGATGTCATGGATTATCTGAGGTAAACACACAATAAGCAGTTTGGCTTCTATTGCCAGAAAATGGCACTGCCCTGTTGATTTATAGTCCCCTTTGGCCACATTCCATGTATAGTCTACAGCTAATCAGCAACTTTTAATAACTTTCAGGTATACTCTGAGGATTAAGGAAAGTGTCTTCTGGGGGAGTTCTAAGATACAGAGAAGTGGATTTAACACTATTGTGTAACATGACTGTGGATTTTGTTAATCCACACTCGGTGGTTTTGCATGAAAAAGCCTGAAGGAGTTGGTGTGCAGACAGAGCCTGAATATATTCATCCCAAGTTGCTGCTGTGTGCTTTCCTTTTAGTAAAGGATTTAAATAGTATTATGCATCTTAGACTACTAACTTCAGAGTACTTTGCCATGCCATGTTGGGTTAGCAGCCTTAAACAGCTTGGTGATCTGACCATTGAGTTCAGTAAAACCACCCCTGATTCTCCCTGACACAAGTAAATATCAGAATGAGGTGTCTAGTTTTTATATGCTGAGTAACTACTGCAACACACAAAATCAGAATGTAAACACAGAGTCAGCTTCATGGTTTTTACTGAAGCATAACAGAAGTTGGGAAACATGCATATTATATGTTTTTGATGTATTGTAACAAAGTT
>NW_017729028.1:7704167-7706707 GCF_001723915.1 Gavialis gangeticus
CATGCATATTATATGTTTTTGATGTATTGTAACAAAGTTTCGTGTTTTTTCTTTTTTTTTTTTTATGACCAAAGCAAAAGGCCGGTGTTGGTTCTTCAGAATGACTCTCTCTACTCCCAGAGGCGTCCATACACCAGTGAAGATGAAGCCTGGAAGTCCTTTCTTGAAAATCCCCTTACTGCAGCCACCAAAGCCATGATGAGTATCAATGGTGATGAAGACAGTGCAGCTGCCCTGGGATTGCTTTATGACTATTACAAGGTACTTTGACAGTAGTTGTTTCACTTGTATGAAGAAGTGAAATTCTAACAGCAAATTACATGAAGCTGTTTTTGTAGAAGCTTTAAATGAAGTGGAATGAGGACGTTTTGTTGCACAGTGCTAAGGTTTTGTGGTGTCTGTTTTTTTTTCCTGATAATACCTTCGTTAAGCTCAGATGTCATCTGTTCTGGAGTTTCTGGTGAGAAGCTGGAGTACTCCATATAGCTTTGCCTAGAGATTCACAATCTGTAGGGTGCAATATTTAAGTGGTAAAGAATTAAATGTCTATGTATGTGGAATAGGGACTGAGTTTTTGCTCTTTTTGTACAATCCCTTGTGTGATGGAGCCATAGTTTCTCACTGTAGGTCCTAGGTACTACCATAAGACAAATAAAAGTATATTTATAATATTAGAAAAATTCCTGCCTAAAAGCTAAGCACCAAATCCTTTGACTGTAAATGGGAGTTGTGTTGGTAATTCAACGCTTCTGTTGCTGACTACCTTGTCAAACCACTGTGTACTCAAGCTCTTCCTAAAGACTTGCCCATTTCAGAATGTCCAGAACAGGCGGATTAAACCAAACCAAGCCAGTAACTCCAAGTTCCTCCTCTCTGGGCTTTCCTATTATATCTTTGCCATTTAAGGAACGGATGCAGCAGGACTGTGCAGAAACAAGGGTCCATTTACAAAATCCCAGCAGAGATTCTTCATTGGGTGTCTCAAGTGTCTTGAGCCCACTTGTCAATTGTTGACAAGCCAGTAGAAGTATATTACTACTGTACAAGTATATCTACTTGTTAGATGCAAAGTACATGCTTATCATTAAATATTTAATTAACGTTTCAAGCATTATAATTGTATATAGTCCCTTGGTGTATCATTGTGTTTTATGATGCTTAACACAGATCTCAGTTTAGCTATTAATGGGTGCATCTACACATGCTATTAAGGTGATGAAATAAACTCTGGTGCAGTCTGTACCAGAGTCAGCTGCTCCCAGGCACAGAATCTGTACATGCGCCTGGGTCTGCAACACTGAGCCAGGGTGGAGCAGCTTTGGGCTGGCAGGTTGCTTGGGGGAGGTGGGGGTCAGCCCTAGGTTCCAGGTGGCAGTGGAGGGCAATGGAGGGGCTGGCTGGGGTATGAAGATGCTAAGTGGCAGGCAGCCCCTGCACTTTAGCACCCTTGTGCCCTAGCCAGCCCCTGTCAAGGTCTACACATGTGTTTTGGCAGAGCAAATTACTCTACTGTAGGTTAGTACTGTCTCCAACAGTACTGTCTTACAGCAGAATTAATTAAACTTACTGCGCCCTAATACCAGCACACATGTAGACCATGATGCTTTACGCAGGAGCTAATTGGTCAACTCCACAGTAAAGCGCATGTGTAGATGCATCCAATGTGTACGACAAAAATGCCACACAATAATTGATGCAAGTGTAGTTACTGTGCCACTTTTCTGTGAGAGATCTCTCTCTTCCTTAGCAAATCCTTGCCTTCATTTATTTGTCCAATGAAAAAGCCTTTCTTATGAGAAGGATTTTAATTCACAAATCAATTTTAAGTTTTCATACCTGAAGAATTATAAAGAGAATTCTGATGGAGGTTTGGAACACAAGGGATTTTAATGAAGTGTAAATGATTTTGCTGTTGATGAATATATTAGTCAAGGTTTCTTCTGTAGACTGTATTAAAAGTTTGGGAGGACAGGTATTCAGAATGTGTATGCACAAATAAAGTCTGTATAAATGTAAGAGGATTTTATCTGACGGAGAGACTAAGACAAAGAGGCAGAGTTTGGGCTTTCTGTGTAGTGGGTAGGAAATTTAAAAGGCCAGGGTTTATTTAAAGATACTTAAAGAAGAAACCATCACACCTAAATGTTTAATACAAAATCTTTAACTATCTCCTGACTCATGCTACTAACAAATCTTATAGAAAAATAAATCTGAATTAAAATATCAAGTTTCAAGTGTTCCAGAAGTGATTACTGACTTTTGGTTGCCCCATCAAGCAGCATCTTGAAGCGGCTACACGCACGGTGGTGAACTTATCTGCTCTTTATCATGTCTTAACATAGGCCCCCCAAAATGGAGGCTTCTAAAATCACTACTTTTTAAGAAATCTACCAGCATGGTTCTAACATGCTTTTCTAGACTATATGCTACAGAAATACCATGGCAGTTTGAAGGATTTAATTGGAAGCTATTTAAAAAATATACTGCTTCTATAAGGGTTTTGCTGTGAGCCTATAATTACTATTACCGGGGGGGGGGGG
>NW_017729028.1:7706816-7711731 GCF_001723915.1 Gavialis gangeticus
GGGGGGGGGGGGGGGGGAACATTTCCAATATTGCTTAAATAACTTGTATTTATTTGAGGAAAGGTACAACATGTGATAGTGCTTATGCAGCAGGTTTCAGTGCTGAAAGGTGTGGAGATAATTCCTTCTAATGACTCAGTGAATTAGTTTTTAATCATTCAAATGGTGTGCCATTAGTGTACCATGACTTGTAGTATGTCTTGGAGTAGCCTGGAACTTAAACATATGAGTTAATAATCAAATAATAAGTAATGTCTCTGGAGGCCCAAACAGAGTGGCAGGTTGAGAGAGTAACCCTTTTTTAAACTTGGAGCACTAGACAGAAATGTCCTATTGACAAGCATCATGAGACTACTGGCAAGTTTCTAACGTACATGACAATGCACAGCTTTAAAACTGCTCAGTTTAGGAATGCTGATAGGATGAGTTCTGCAGGCTGAGACTGTAACTAGGCTTTTTCTTTATTGTACAAAGTTGCAGTGTAGAGAACTGCAAGGCTTGCTTTAAGTAATAGATATGGCAGAGGTCATTGCCTCCCTCTTGCCAGGTCAAATTCAGTCTGAATGCTGTAAATCCTTACCAAGCTGTCTAACCACAGAGTCTGTACTGGAAGAGGGTCACCATTTATATGAGGGTATATTTCTAAAGAGCTATTAAATAATTGTTTAATTTTTTTTTTTAATTAAATCGTTAGAATCTATTGTGTCAGTAGGCTGCTTATCACTGTGGCTTACAGTTATCTATAACGCTACCCACTCAATGTGCTTATTGTTGTCAAACATGTTTAATACTCCATAACCTTATAAATACCAATCTACTACATAGTGGGCATGTCTCCACATGATATTAATGCACAGCAATAAACTCCAGGGCATATTGTGCCAGAGTTTATTGCTCTCAGGTGCTGCATTTGAACATGCAGGACTGCAGTATGTTGAGCTGGGTCAGAGCAGCCCCCACTGGCAGGGGACCCGGGAGCTCAACCTGCCAGCCTGGGGCTGCTCCAATGCAGCTTAACGTGCTGCAGAAGGGATGGCTGGGGTACAATGATGCTCCAGTGCAGGGCTAGCTGGTAGGCAGCCCCTGCCCTGAAGCACCCTTGTGTCCCAGCCAGCCCCATCAACGTCTACACATGCATTTCTGCAGAGGGGAAAAAAAAAAAAAAGCAACAAAACCCTCCCATCTGTTGTAGGATAATACTTGTATTTACAAGTACCAACCTGCAGCACAGTTGATTAGTTTACTCCCTCCTAATAGCACCGCATGTGTAGACACTAAGATGCTTACTGCGAAGCTGATTAGGCAACTTGTATGGACGCACCCTGTGTGAATTGGTGTGTTACCATTTAGATATCACTTGCGTGCTACTGTTGATTTGCTATGTGACTCTGGATGAATTGCTCTGGGCCTGTTTTTTGAAGGTGCTGCACACCTGCTGACCTTACCCTGAGTTGTGGGTGCTCAGAACTTCTGAAGAGCAGACTTCCAGCCTTTCTCTGCTTTCCCCATCCACAATGGAGATGATTTCAGCTTTACAGGGGTACCTTGAACATTGCCTAACATTTGCATTCTACTGTGTGACTATGAAAGGCCCTTGGAAGGCCAAGTCTTGTGTTACCATTATTAAATGAGCATAGTGATCTCAGCCTGGCTCTCGGGGAAAGTGTCCAAAACAAATCACCAAAATGGCTTATCTTTCTGCTCTTAGCAGAGAGTTGCAGGTTGGAAGGCTCATGGAAAAACTGACCTCAAAGGACCCTTAAAGTGCATTATTTTGGGGATCTACATAGTAGTGGAGGGAGCAGGCTTAAGTTGACTGTATTAAAGCAATTTACAGGTACTAACCAGCGTCTTCAAATAACAGTGCCTCACAAAGTGAGGCTCCCTTACCTTGCCAAAATAGAGGGGGAAGGAGCAGATTTTTTGTTTTGTTTTGATTAGCTAACTTTGTTTTTTGGACAGGAATGATTAAACTTGTTTCCCTATGTGTGATCCATCCAGGTTCCCAGAGAAAGGAGGACTTCAGCAGCAAAACCAGATATAGATCACCCTGACCAAGATCATAACAAAAGGTTAGGAGGTCTATTATTGCATATCTGCTAAAAACCTGTCCCTTGAATGTACAATCCTGATATACTGTGAAGGTTGCTTAAAATGATATTACCTTTGTGGCAGTATCTGCAGAAGCTCTGCTACAACATCACAAAGATTTGGGGGCCTGTGGCTGTTCCCAGCAGAACAGAGCAAGGCTGGCAGGCAGCCTGTGTGCTAAATTGGAGCGGCTGACATGCAGTACTCATGCCACAAGTGGCAAGTGGAGCTATTTTGTTTGGCACATGGTGGATCTGGTGGGGGGTTGGGGAGAAAGCAGAGCAAGGAATCGAGCAGAGGAAGGGGGTTGAGCTGGCAGCTGGAGACAGGGCAGGACTTTGTGGTGCCCGGGCCAAAAGGGTTGGCTGCCACTGAGTTAGACTGCAGTTGCCGGGGGCCGTGTGGGAAAGGGCAGTAGGTAGCTGTGCTGGCCCTGGGACTGAACTATTACTTAGGGCTAAGGCCCTGCCCACTTCTCACCTCCATCCACTTGTGTGAGAAGAGGAGGAACAGTCCAGCAACAGCTTCTCTCTTCCCTCCATACACAGCCTGATCACATTCCCCTCTTATAGGGGAATCATGAGATGGCTTAATGCTTCTTTCCTTCCCTGTGCTTGCGTAAAGTTGCCCACAAGTGAGCTTTAGTTAGGTTCTGATTTTCATCAGGAATGGGCCTGCATATGCTGACTGGGGTCCTCCAAGTTCTGTTGTTTGTCTTTTTCTAATGATGAGATGAGGATAGAAAGCTCAGCCACACATTTTGGTTTCCTTTGAACCCTGTCAAAAGGAGCTGAGCATGGCAGGGGGAACATATACATGCATGCAAACCAATTAGATGAGTCCCTCATATCTGATGTGGCCTTTGGTGTGTAAATGCTGATGATCCGAGTCCTGTGTTCTTGGGGAATTATGGGGTATTAATAATTTATGGGCAGTTATGTTGTATTTTTAATTCAAAATTAGAGTCATAGATGTTAGAGGTGGAGAACCTCATAAATCGTATAGCCCCATCTCCTCTTAAGTAGAATATAGTTGGTTTTCAGTAGTAAGATGACCAGTGTTGACTTTGTTTTAGCCAAAACCCCAAGAAATGTTGCTAGTTCTTCTTGACCAGAAAAGGGGCCATTTAGATGCTATTTATATTGAGCATTTTTTTTTTCCCTTAAAGGAACAGCCTCCCAAACATGACAGAACAATCGCTCATTTCTGCTGGAGAAAACAGAGTTCAGGTTCTGAAAAATGTACCTTTCAATATTGTTCTTCCTCCTCACACTACTCAAATGGGCATGGACAAGAGAGGCCACCAGACCACCCCGGATACCACTGTCACTGTTTCCATTGCAACAATGCCCACGCATTCAATTAAAATGGAAACGCAGCCCCATGGCTTTGCCGTGGGTATCCCTCCAGCTGTTTACCACCCTGAACCTCCTGAGCGTGTGGTGGTTTTTGACCGAAATCTTAACCCTGATCAGTTTAGTTCTAGTGCTCAGCCTCAGAACTCCCAGAGGCGCACGCCAGACTCCACCTTCTCAGAGACCTTCAAAGAAGGAGTGCAAGAGGTACAGGAACAGCTACGTTTCGTGTGTGTGTGTGGTGTGTCCTCCTTAATCTGTGCAGGGATATCTTGTTCCACTTCCAATTGTTATGTAAACCTGAAATCTGTCCAGTGGATTAGAAATAGAAGATTTTCCCAGAAAGGTCCATTTAGTCAATTAAACCTATTGATAATGATTTCATGTTCTAAAGCAAATGGCTAATCTTACAAATGATGGACACTTTGGCTAAATAATGCATGGAAATAATCGGTCAGAAGCAACCATGAAGTGTGTACCTAGCTGGGGGTTTTTCAAGAGCACTCAGTAGCTCCATCTCTGGCACCCAAACAAAATAGCCAGGCTTTCCCACATGCTCTGAATAGACTGTTACCATTACTGAAAGCAACATGTTCACCAAGTGTGTGTGGATGATGTGTATAATGTCTGTCAGTTGATAAATTTTAGAGGAAAGCTTGACTTAAAAGGTTACCATAAGCTGGGTCAGAGATCCAGTACTTACTTACTGGAGAGTATCTGTTGACCTAGGCCCATAAGCAAGTACACTGCACATGCTGGCCACAACTTATTAGTGAGCAATTACTCAAGCTGTCCATCTAAAGTGTTGTTTTGGCAGCCATTGACTTTGACTCTGTCCTGAGTTAATTATTGGTATTTTCAGGTTTTCTTCCCTGCTGAACTAAATCTGCGGATGGCCAACATGAGTTCAGAAGACTACGTTTTTGACAGCATTTCTGGGTAATGCACAAAGGTTCCTCTTGTCCTATATCTTCCTCATCTCTTATAGCCAACCTATTGGTGTCAGACTTGATTCTCGAAGGTGCTGAGCATCTGCAGCTCCCATTGGTTTCAGCTGGAGTTGTGAATCCTCAACAACCCGGGGAATCATATCTATGGTTTTTAGACAGCAGCAACTCTACTGGATTTGTCATGGCACCGTGCTGCCAAATGGGAGTTCCATTGTAACCCTGGACTTTGTTGTAATGTGGATCTACACTGTCCTTTAAGGAGTTAGTACTGATTCTCATGACTCCCCTGGAGCTGGCTTCCACATGCTTCACCTCCCTAGTAGACACGGAAAGATGCTTGCCTGTTTTCAGTGAGCCGTAGGAACTACGTGTGGAGTTTATTTTAGTCATTGATAGAAAGTTTTCTGTTACATAAAAGTAGTATGTTGCTCTGAGCATGAATAGGCTGCCTGCAGTCTTACCTGATGAAGGCCTAGGGAATTAGAGTGCCAAGCTTTTTTTTTTTTTTTGAGGGAAGGG